>NC_056676.1:52999322-53344322 GCF_018350195.1 Panthera tigris | reverse complement strand
TCGCTCATTCTACTGCTCACTGCAGTAGGTTTGCCATGATGTTGTCACCCAGACTTAACTTGCCGTTTACACATCTTCTTGTTTATCTTGGTTGTGTTTGAGTGCAAGAGAGAAATGGAATATCCCATAAAATGCTATCAACTTTTCCCTATTAGTGTGGAAATGGCAGTTTCTAAAGGCTCACTTTCCAGAGGTAATACAAAAAGAAAAAGGAAAAAAAATTAGGTAAAAAAATCATGTCTTACCAATTATTTTCCCCTTAAGCACCTTTTCGATAACTCTTGCACTTCCTTTTCCTAAATATTGTCATGTTAAACTGTGTTCATGAAAGAATATTTAATCAGAAACCTGTCACATTACCACGTGGAAGAATTATTAATTCTGGGATTATGCAAATAATCGGTAGACCTCTACCTGCCTGTAGGATAACTCCAGAGAAAAAGCTAATTTCCCAATTCAAGAATGCCGATTCAAGAATTCAAGAATTGAGATACAGATTTCATTAACTGAAATAAAGATATTAATCAGAGAATTAGATCTTTTACCAAAGAAGTGCCTTGCATATCTGTTTTGAGTGAAAAGTGTTGAGTGAAACACCTAAGTGTTGACATTCTTACCCAAGTTACAAATGGATACTTTCTGGTGACCTTCCTGGTCATCCCCAAGTAATCTCAACCACAGATGCCAAATTCAAATGCTAATGGTCTGTTGTTCCTTTTATATTATTTATAAAATCTCCAGAAACAGTGAATATTGGAATTTAGTTTATTTAAAACATTCTAATACTATGCAAACCATCTCATGCCTAGATTCGTGTTTATATAGCTAAATTCCAGGGAAGGAATTTTAGTACTTTAGAAGTACAGTTAACATTTTTCAGAATTATCTAAAGTGCAGCTCTTCGCCTTCAACTGCTTGGGGTTTGTTTTTGTTGTGGCTGACTCATAACACCTACTTTATCTGGGATGATTTGAGTCATAACATATGGGAGCATTACAATGGGGGTAAGGGTTGGTTTCTTAGATTTATCAATGGCAGGAGAGGAAGGGTTTAATTAGGGTTCAGCCAGATGCATGGGGCAGTTTCATTTCATGAGAAATAGGTGAAGAATTAGGTAAAGTTAAGAAGATACCTGAAAGACTATGGCAAGGCAAAATAAAATAATTTGAAGGAAATTTATTCTTATGGACTCTTTTATTCATTAAATAATTTTTATCTCATTGACCACTATATTCTAGAAATTTTGCTAGGCAATGATATAGAAGTAAGAGAACTAAACCAGAAGTTATTTATCCTCAATGAGTTTTAACTTCTTGGAGGAGACATGTATGAATCAAATAATCCCATATGAAACAGTTACAACTGATAATAAGTAAAATAAAGGAAAAGGACAGGGAAATGAGGAGTCTATATTAAGCCCTGAGCTTGCATATTACTCAATTTGCTTTGAAAGGTTTTCAGCCTGTTCATGAAAATCAGCTATTCCTCCTTAGGAAAATGTACTAAAAAATTCAGGATATTTTCCTTTATGTTGGAGGAAATTCAGCATGATGCAGCTTGGAACCTCCAGGGTGTATTATGTAATTTTAATCTTTGAATCTCTGAAATTTTAGTCAGGTGTGTTTGGAGAGATGCTGGGAGACAATAGTCTCTGCCGGTTTTATTTGTGTGCAAAGAAGCTTTTCTTCCTGAAGCACAGCTGCTCCTTCCTCAAACCCTATGAGGTAATACCCATCCTATCAACTTTCATCCCAGGTGTTAATAGCAAAAAGAATGAAACACTGGCAAATCATTTTCAAACATTGCTGGATCGAATTCTGACCCGTTCAGAAGTGTAGGGGGGATGCGTTTGGTAGAGAAGGATTCTTTTTTGGCCTTTCTTCCAAAAAGCTGTACAGAAAGTCATCAAGCCCTCTGGCTAGGTCTATTTTGTGTTATGATTTGATGGAAATAGTGGTTGACTTGTGTTTTTGAAAGTGACAACTGGTTATATATAGTTTTAGAATGAACCCTTGAAATATAGTTCATAAAGGAATTACCTAATTTTTGGAAGATTTGGTCGATGTTATGAATATCCTCATATAAGGACTGACTAGAGAAAAAACTCAGTTAAACTACCTGGAATAGCTTTAGGGATGCATATAATTTGCATGGACAGGAAAATAGGAAAAGGGGAACATTCTTTTGTCCATGGCTTTTGTGAACAAAGGGTTCTGTTGGATGTTGAGACTATCAGTTTCCAGGTCCAGGTGATTTTCCTGAAGAATATGAGGGTCAGTTTAGAAGCTGTTAAAATATCCTCCAATAAGATGGAAAAGGCATCTTTATTTTTGGCATGGCCTAGCTGTAGAACTGTTCCAATGGCTCTCATTTATTAGCATGAGATATACATTTTTCATAGTTCATTGTTTTTTAAAAAACGATTTATTTTTATTTGCTTTTTAAATTTCAATTTTAATTCCAGTTAGTTAAACCTTAATATAATTACAGGTTATATTAGTTTTGGGTGTACAATATAGTGATTCAACACTTCCACACATCGCTTGGTGCTCATTGTGATGGGTGTACTCCTTAATCCCCATCCCCTATTTCACCCATCCCCCCATCCACCTCCCCTCTCGTAACCATCAGTTTCTTCCCTATAGTTAAGAGTCTCTGTCTTTCTCTCTCTCTCTCTTTTCCTTTTCCTCATTTGTTTTGTTTCTGAAATTCCACATGAGTGAAATAATATAGTATTTGTCTTTCTCTATTTTTCTTAGCATTATACTCTCCAGCTCCATCCATGTCATTGCAAATGGCCAAATTTCATTCTTTTTTATGGCTGAGTAATATTCCATTGTATATCTTAGAGTACAATTTCTTTTTCCCTTCATCTATTGATGGACACTTGGGCTGCTTCCATATCTTGGCTACTGTAAATAATGGGGTGCATGTATCCCTTTAAATCACTGTTTTCATATTCTTTGGGTAAATACCCAGTAGTGTTATTACTAGATCATAAGGTAGTTCTATTTTTAACTTTTTGAGGACCCTCCATATTGTTTTCCAGAGTGGCTGCACCAGTTTGCATTCCCACCAACAGTGCAAGAGGGTTTCTTTATCTCCACATTCTTGCCAACCTCTGTTTTTTCTTATTTTGCTGATTTTAGCTATCCTGACAAATGTGAGGTGATATCTCATTGTAGTTTTGATTTACATTTCCCTGAAAGTAAGTGATGTTGAGTATCTTTTCATGTGTCTATTGGTCATCTGTATTTCTTCTTTGACTAAATGTCTGTTCATGTCTTCTGCCCATTTTTAAAATGGATTATTTGGTGTTTGGATGTTGAGCTTTGTAAATCATTATTTTTTTAACTTACTTATTTTGAGAAAGAGAGGCAGAGAGAGTGGGAGAGAGAAAATCCCAAACAGGCTCCATGCTGTCAGTGAAGAGCCCGAGGTGGGGCTGTATCTCACAAACCATGAGATCATGACCTGAACCCAAATCAAGAGTCAGATGCTTAACCAACTGGGCCACTCAGGCATGCCTATAAGTTCTTTATATATTTTGGATACTGACCATTTATTGGATTTTTCATTTGCAAATATCTTCTACCACTCTGTAGGTTGCCTTTTAGTTTTGTTGATTGTTTCCTTCACTGTACAGAAACTTTTTATTTTGATATAGTCCCAATAGTTTATTTTTGCTTTTGTTTCCCTTGCCTCATGGGACCTATCTAGAAAAAAGAAGCTATGGCTGATGTCAAAGAAGTTACTGCCTATATTCTCTTCTGGGATTTTTATGGCTTCAGGCCTCATATTTAAGTCTTTAATCCATTTTGAATTCATTTTCATGTATGGTGTCAGAAAGTGGTCCAGTTTCTTTCTTTTACATGTTCCTCTCCAATTTTCTCAATACCATTTGAAGAGATGATCTTTTTCCCACTGGATATTCTTTCCTGCTTTGTCAAATATTAATTGACCATATAATTGTCAGTTTATTCCTGGATTTTCTATTCTGTTCTATTTAATCTATGTGTCCATTTTTGTGCCAGTACCATACTGTTTTAATGACTACAACTTTGTAATATAACTTAAAAGTCTGGAATTGTGATGCCTCCAGCTTTGCTTTGCTTTTTCAAGGTTGCTATGGCTATTCCAGGTCTTTTGTGGTTCCATACAAATTTTAGGATTATCTGTTCTAGTTCTGTGAAAAGTGCTATTGGTATGTTGATAGGGATTGCATTAAATGCAGATTTCTTAGAGTAGTATAGACATTTTAACAATATTTGTTCTTTCAACCCACAAGCATGGAATGTTTCTCCATATCTTTGTGTCTTCTTCAATTTCTTTCATCAGTGTTTTACAGTTTTCAGAGTACAGGTCTTTCACTTCTTTGGTTAGGTTTATTCCTAGGTATCTTATTATTTGGTGCGATTGTAAATGAGATTGTTTTCTTAATTTCTCTTTGTGCTTCTTCATTATTGGTGTATAGAAATGCAACAGATTTCTGTACATGGATCTTTTATACTGCAACTTTACTGAATTCATTTATCAATTCTAGCAGTTGTTTGGTGGAGTCCTTTGGGTTTCTTATATATAGTATCATGTCATCTGCAAATAGTGACGCTTTTCCTTATTCCTTACTGACCAGGATGCCTTATATTTCTTTTTATTGTCTGATTTCTGTGGCTTCATAGATCATTATTAGTAAGAGTTCATATTTATTGAATACTTGTATTCCAGCCTCTGTGCAGACTCTATGTTGGTTATCTCATTTAATCTTTACAGCAAGTCTTGGAGGTAGGTTCCATTTAAATGATAAGAAAAATGAGGTGTAGAAAGATTAGAAAACCCAAAGTAATATCTAGTAATTAGGTTATCCTAGATTGGAGCCCAGATTCCTGATTCCAGAAACCATGTTTTCAACCACTGTAGCATTCCATTTTGCATCCTAAGCCTAATACTGTATTAGCTATATTGAAGATGTTTATTGGATTGTTAGACAAGTGGGTTGATGAATGAATAGAAATAAAGATAAGGTATACAAATTCAATGAGATTCCCTTGCAAAGAAAAAAATAAAACAGCAAAGATTTTAGTTATGGTAAAATTTTAAACATACACACACATGGCAAAACCATCATATAAGGACCCTATACAAGTAAATAGTGGTTAACAAGAGCCTAAGAAAGAGTGATAAGTAGGTATATTTCTTCTCAAAGTAGGTCTCATAGTATTCAGAGGGAGGGAAGGAGGAGAACCCTGGCTTTTAATTTTACTCCAGGAATCCAGGAACTGATATGTCAGAGCTGCAAAGAAGAGGACGCTATAAGCAGAGGAACTCCTTTAACTGACATGGTCCAGCCAGCTATGACCCAGTCCCTGAGCAACACACCATCTCCTTTTCCTTCTGCCCTGCAGCTTGGCTTGAGTGTTGAACCAGTAAAAGCTTTTGGGTTTGCAGCACTTACAGGATAGGTTGCCATAGATCATAGCATAGAGTTACATCCCTGTACCCTCTCCAGGTAATGACACCCTTGGCTAGGGCTCACAGCAGACACCAGTCATCAGGTATGACATTGTTGAAGCCAGACTACACAGTGACATGGGGAGAACTTTGAAAAAGGGCAAGAGGATAATTGCATCTCTTCTTTTTTTTTTTTTTAACGTTTTATTTATTTTTGAGACAGAGAGAGACAGAGCATGAACGGGGGAGGGTCACAGAGAGAGGGAGACACAGAATCTGAAACAGGCTCCAGGCTCTGAGCTGTCAGCCCAGAGCCCGATGCGGGGCTCGAACTCACTGAGGCGAGATCGTGACCTGAGCTGAAGTCGGACGCTCAACCGACTGAGCCACCCAGGCGCCCCTAATTGCATCTCTTCTAAGGAGAGCTTCAGGCACTTAGCCAAGTAAAGGTTAAGACAAGTTAATGTTGCAGTCAGAGCAAGAACAAGCCACAAGCATTTGCTGCCTCTCACACTCCTGCCAACGGATGCATTCTGTCAAAACCACACTCAGAATGGGCTTGCTAACAATCCTCTAGCTCTCCTACTGGCAACTTATCTCCTAGGATAGGATCTGTGACCCAGTATTGCTTCCCTGGTGCACTTGGCTTTTCAACCTAAGTTGCCAATCCCAAGAGACTGGTTTAACCTTGTTCTGCTTTCTCTAAGCTGCTTGGAGGTTTCACTTGGAATCTTATGGGGTCTGTATGTATATCAAAGTGCTCTGAATGGCACAGCCTTCCAAGTTGTGCTTTGTATCATGCATATTGGATGATCAAGCCATATAAAATTGCTCTTGTTATAGGTCAAAATAAATAATGGTTCAATTTAACATTTCTCTTACCCCGTTTTGACTGTACAAATATATGTATATATTTGGAATAGTATCTGTGAGTCTGTTCACAATTCTGTGCACTGAGTACATAGCTCAAAGTAAGTGTAAGATGAGAAAAGGATATTTGCTCATCCCTTAGATATTTATTTAATGCCACTTTCCCACCCTCACTACAACCAAGCCTCAGTTTCCACAACTATAAAATCTATATAACAATCTATATAGGACCTTAGAGTAATTATTAGGATAAAAAGAGAATAACTGTATAAAAGTGCCTGCTATATAATGGTTTTCAATAAATGTTAATTTCTTCTCCTTCTCTCTCCCTCTCTCCCTTCCTGCCTTCCTCACTTCTCCCTCTTGTCTTTCTCTGTCTCCCTCCTTCTTCTGTTACATATGGTTAGGATTTATCATCTGAAGCATTTAGATGTAGATAAAATGAACACTGAATCAGCAGTCAGGAAACATGAGTGCCAGCTTTATATCTGCCACTAATAATTTGTGTCACCTTAAGACACCTCTTACCATCTCAGGACCTGAATTCCACACCCCCCATTTGGAGAATGTGCTTGCTTTGTGGTGTGGGTGGGAAGAAATGTTACTTTATTTATTTACATAACATCAAACATCCATAGCAACCTTAATATTATTGACTAACTCTATATTCCACTTGATACATAGTAGAGTGTTTTTTTTTTCCTATCAGCAAAATGGAACTGGTAAAAATAATTATTTGACAATAATTGTTAAAACTATACATATATATACTGGCAAATTCATCACTACCTTTGTAGAAAATATGAACTTAATTGTATTCAAATAAGGATTAGATATGAAACAAGCCTATTGGCATTCATAAGCATATTTCTAATTATTTTCCCATGTTTCTTGATAGATTATAAAAGGACCCTGAAATTAATAATCCTCAGGTATAATGGAGCCAACAACGAAACAGTTCTGGTGATTAGAATGACTAAAGTTATTTATTTGATCCTTCAGTTCATGAAAGTGGGAAAACTATCCTTGCCTTGCCTTTTTATTATAATACTTAAAAAAATTTTTTTTAATGTTTATTTATTTTTGACAGAGAGAGAGAGACAGAACATGAGGGGAGAGGGGCAGAGATGGGGAGACACAGAATCTGAAGCAGGCTCCAGGCTCCGAGCTGTCAGCACACAGCCCAACGCGGGGCTTGAATTCACAGATGGTGAGATCATGATGTGGGGCTCGAACTCACAGATCGTGAGATCATGACCTGAGCCGAAGTCGGATGCTCAACCAACTGAGCCACCCAGGCGCACCTTTATTAACAGTAAGATAACTCCCGTAGCATTAGCGTCCAGAGTCTCTATGATTTTTTTAAAGGGGAAAAAAAAAGCATCTAGCACTTTCTGTTACCAGTAGCCTTCTCCCTCTTAAAAAATATAACCAGCTATTGAAATTAATTAATATACACATACACTTCATACACAATGAAAATGAAAATTAACCTCATTTCACCTTAGTCTCCCTATTCTCCTTCACAGAAGTATCTGTTTTCAAAAATTTATATAAACTTCAGACTCTTTTTTCTAAATTTTTTTTAATGTTTATTTACATTTAAGAGATGGAGAGACAGAGCGTGAGCGGGGAAGGGTTACAGAGAGAGGAAGACACAGAATCCGAAGCAGGCTCCAGGCTCTGAGCTGTCAGCACAGAACCCGATGCAGGGCTCGAACCCACAAACTGCGAGATCATGACCTGAGCCGAAGTTGGTCGCTTAACTGAGTGAGCCATTCAGGCGCCCCTAAACTTCAGACTTTTTATGCATATGCTACAAAATAGTGTTTCGAAGCATGTATGTTTCTCAAAACAGTTAAACCACATCTGCCTATGGCTCTACTCTCCTGTGCCTTGCTTTTCTTACTAAATTTATACAAGGGATCTTTTGATTTTAGTGATTACAGAGATACCTCATTCAGGGACTGTATATTTTCCATTGTATGGATATGCCATAATCAGTATATCCATATAAAGTATGGATATATATAAATATATTTAACCAGCCCCCTTTCAGATGTTCAAAATTTTTGCTATTAAAAACAGTGCTACAATGAACATCTTTATGTATGCAACTTTTCACATATGTCAAATGTATCCATAAGATAAATCTCTAGAAATATCATTACTGAATGATAGGTATGTGCATTTTAAGTTTTGTTAATATTGTCAAAGTGCCCTCCAAAGATATTGCAACTTAACCTTCCACCAACAGTGTATGAAATTGTTCACTGTGATCTGATTGCTAATGTAGCAATACTTATCACACCACATGATTATAGCACAATGTACTGTCTATATTCATTATGCTGTGTGTTAGATCCCTATGGTTTTTATTACTTGTTACAACTTTGTACCCTTAAATACCATTACTTTTATCCTCCACCCATCCTCTGGTAAGCACCATTTTACTCTGTTTTTGTTTTTTTTTTTTTACAGGTTTAACTTTGTTAGAATCCACACATAAGTGACATCATTCAGTACCTGTCTTTCTGTTTGACTTACCTTGCTTAACATAATGTGCCCAAGTTCCAGCCATGTTGTTACAAATAAAGTAGATAAAAAAGATGTGGTACATATACACAACGGAATATTTTTCAGCCATAAGAAAGGAGGATGTCCTATTTCATAGCTCCACAACTTTAAACTTCTGTTAACCTAATGGAGGTGAAATTGTATTTCTCAATGACTTAGCTTATTTTTCCTCCATTACTAGGGTGACTGTGCATCTTTCTGTAAGTTTAATGACCACTGTGTTTCCTGTATTGTGAATTATCTTTACATGTGGCCGTCCTTCCTCCTACTCAGGTAAAGAGGGTTAAGCGTGGTAGGTGGAGTTTTTCTAACACCTTCCTTTGTGGAGGATGTAACTTTTGGGGATCTTGGGTACATGCAGGAGTCCAGTTTGCATGCTCACTTACTGGCTTTCAGCATTCTCGTTGTTTCTGCTCTGCATTTGTAAGTATATTCTGTTCTTACTTTCTGTGTGTGTGTGTGTGTGTGTGTGTGTGTGTGTGTGTGTGTTTTATAAAGGGATTTTTAGGGTAATTTGTCCAAGCTATTCTTGGAACTAGAAATTTTCTGTTAAAATTACTTTTAGGTTATTAAAAAATTCTTACATAATTCATTAAATGATAATGCCTAGTTACTGAGATCTCTAAGAAAGCAGCTGCATAACTGTCTGAAAGATGTTCTGCTTTCAAAAACATTTTTAAATGCGCCAACAGAAAAGTTTAACTCCTCTCTTGACAGCACAAGAAAAAAAATACACAATTCAACAAAAAAGTCAAATATGCAGACTTACATAAATGATTCAGTGCTAGGCAATAATGGTATAGACGAGAGAAAACTGCAAAGCATTTACTAAGGTGGAAATGGCTCTTGATTTATTAAAGGAAAAATAAAAGATTTGACCGAGAATCATAGGAAAATTTAGCACACAAATGTATTTATTAATTCTGGTATTATTTTCTGGTACCATTCAGCCTCATTTTCTCTGTAACAACTACAGAAATGTAAAAGATACATATATGGCTGGTTCTTGGAAGCATTAAAAGCAACTTATTGATTTAAAAAATAGGAGAGGCTACTTACAGCATCAAGCACTTAAATCAACTTTGTTAAGGTGTTTTAATTAACTCACCCCATATGTAAGCATATTAATATTCTATAAGGATAACAAAATAATAAATCTTCAGAATATTATATAATATTTGAAAACTTATCATTTTATTTATTATTATAAATAGTGCTGAGATAAATATTGATATATTGTACACATTCCCATAGAATATAGTAATACTAAGACAGCATTATATATTCCTTCAAAAATGATTTCACTGAATTAAAACTGCATATTTTCTATCTTTAAATTATCCACATAGAGAATCCTAACCAGGCATCACTATCTTATTGCCAACAGTAAGAAATACCTGGCTTCTTAAATGCTGAGCTTGTAGACCCCAAATTAGGAAATGAAAGAATGGTATATAATCTTATCCTTTTCTGGTATTGCTCCCTTGGGTATAGCCTCCTAGCTCTTAAGGAACCAAAATGATTGATGGAAATTCTGAGGTCTGTGGTCAAAACAGATCTGCTGGGAATAATAAACAGTATTGGCACATAAGATCAGAACTTATGCTATTACCGGATGAAAGGAACCTTTCCCCCATTTAAAATACATCATTTTTGGGGTGCCTGGGTGGCTCAGTCGGTTAAGTGTCTGACTTCAGTTCAGGTCATGATCTCATGGTTCTTGGGTTTGAGCCCCGCGGCGGGCTCTGTGCTGACAACTCAGAGCCTGGAGCCTGCTTTGGATTCTGTGTCTCCCTCTTGCCTTCCCCTCCCCCACTCATGCTCTGCCTCTCTCTCTCAAAAATAAATAAACATTAAAAAAAATTTTTTTAAATAAAAATAAATAAATACATCATTCTTGGAATTCCTGCAATGTGTACATACCCAGTCATTTTGAACCTAGCTACTAGGAAATGGCAGGCCTATCCTCATGGGGAAAAACTAATTTTATTTCATGCAGTGATCTCAGTCTGTTGCTCTAAATTTGTAGATATGTACCTTAAGTCAAAGGGAATGAACTTGTTGATCTGGCCAAAGGTGCAATAAGATTCAAGAGCACAACAAAGACATTGATGTTAAATATATCAAGAATATACTGAAACACTCAGAATTTTAGTCCCTTCCATCTATTTCTAAGTTAGAAAGGGAAACAAAGAGGTGAAGTGATTTCCTGTGTGTTATTTACTTGGATAGGTGAGGAAGGATCCAAGAATTCTGCAGAATCAAACACTTTGTATCATATATTAAGAAAGTTCCTGGGTTTATGAACATAGTAAAATCTAACTTCTGTATCATCAGGTAGATTTATACTCCCAAATTCTGGAATGCTGCCTTCCATTTAGCTGGAGGTAGATGAAAACCAAGTATTTTGAAAACTTAATGACAGAATAAAACAAATAACTTTAAAAGTTTAGAAACAAGTTTATCCCAAACTCTCTAATTTTCAATTATACTTTACTTTCTTACTACACAGTATTGTTGTTGCTTTCAACAAAGGATTAGACTACAATCTCTTGATCCCAAGACCCCTTTTAAGCATTGAATAAAGGACAAATACCAAAAAAGAGGAAAACAAATTCCTTCTCATTCCTGTATTTCCCAATTCCTGATTTACTTTTTCTTCTTTTTTCTTTTTGTTTGTCCATACTCTCTCATCTAAATTTTAAGTAACTTTTAATTTGGTAATAAATGTATGTTGCTATTAATATTTAAAATCCTACTCTAATCCTAAGTTTAATATGACTTTTATAAATATATAGTAATTAGTGTTCTTGTGAGTCTACTATCTTAAGGAAAAAATGGCATTTATTTGCTACTTAGGTGAACATTAGCAGAATTCACAATGAAATCTTTTCTTAAATGTCTGTACTAAGGGTACTGAATGCAAAAGTTAGATTGTTTTGGATTGTTTAGTTGAATATAGGTATCTTAGTTAAGCTTGTGCTTTTGAGAAATAAATTCAATGATGCCAAGTAACTTTTATTACAGTGTAATATGTCCTCTTCAGACTTAAATTTCAAAGGACACTACATAGTTTTAAGTGGGACTTGCAGCCCTATTTTCTTATACTCTATTTAAAAAATTATTTTGTAGTATTGCCTACTCCTCATCTTACAAAGTTATTGTTATGAAAGTTTCACAGTACCTTTAAAATAATTGCAGGCATTTGAATATTTCACAACCAAAACTGGCACACATTAATGTAAAGCAGACTTAATATTTAAAAGTGCCGATTTCTACTTCTGGCCATGATGGAGTAACTAGTATAGGACTTATCATCTCTTTTTAAACAATCATAAACAGAAAAAATATGAGATGACTGTTTTTCAGACACTGAGTAATAGATACAGCAGGAATGTGATCGTTGGGAGAAGGTAAACACACAAGTTAGACTCACATTTGCCTGGTAGTTGGCCTGGGGACAATTTTCCGACTTCAATACAAGAAGACAGAATGCAAGCAAAGCATTAGCCTTACTGATCTGTAATGGCAGAGATTGGAGATTAGGGACGGTGAAGTGGTTTATATCTGAAGTTAGTAGAGAGGAAGGAAGTATGTGGAAGGAGTCCTCAGAATTGTAGATAGGGATCCTCTTGATATGTTGGCTGAAAGCTGGGATGAGTGTGTGCAGAACAATACTCTATACAGAGTAACAGGACAGTTGTTTAGGGTCTGAGAGATAAATGGAGCTAACAGAGGATATAAATAGAGATTTCATACTGCTAGAAGAAGGTGGGGTTCAATCCCAAAGTGGAGAGATTACACTGAGGACTTCAGGCATTTAGTCATACCCCTGAAAGGCCAGAGTTTAGGAGTGAGGGCCAAGTCCTAGAGTAAGAACCGTGTTGTAAGACTAGGGGCAAAACAGAAATATTTCTAACTTAACAAAGCATAAAACAATCCTAACAGGATAAAAAGGATCTATTTAATTTAGCTATATGGGAGAACAAAATTTCATCCCTTTTAAAGTAAGATAACAGGGGCACCTGGGTAGCTCAGTCGGTTAAGCGTACGACTTCGGCCCAGGTCATGATCTCATAGTTCATGAGTTTGAGCCCCGTGTGCTGACAGCTTGGAGCCTGGAGCCTGCTTCGGATTCTATGTTTCCCTCTCTCTCTGCCCCTCCCCAGCTCATGCTTCCACTCTGTCTCTATCAAAAGTAAATAAACTTAAAAAAAATTAAAGTAAGATAACATATCTATACCCACTTCCAGATATCATTGACTATGACTGGCATACACTCCAAAATTACTGGACATGTGGAGAAGCAGAAAAACATGATCCATAACTTAGAGAACAGTCAGTAGAAACAGCTATGGAACTAGCCCAGATTCTGGAATTAGGAGCCAACAACTTAAAAATAGAACATAAATCTATTTATTTAAACACAGACTTGACAAAAAAACAAAAACAAAACAGAGTAAGAAAACAGATAGAAAATCTCAGCAGAAAAACTGAAAGTATAAAAAAGAACCAAATGGAAATTGCAAACAAAGTATATCATTTTATTTTATTATTTATTTATTTATTTATTTGAGAGAGAGAGGGAGAAGGAGAGAGAGAGAGAGAAAATGAGCAGGGGAGAGGCAGAGAGCAAGGAAGAGAGAGAATCCCAAGCAGGCTCCTTGCTGTCAGCACAGAGCCTGACATAGGGCTCAATCCCACAACCCTGGGATCAAGACATGAGCAGAAACCAAGAGCCAGATGCTCAACTGACTGAGCCACCCAGGCACCCCAAAAGTATTTCATTTTAAATGAAAAACAAATGAACTTAATTGTAGATGCAACTCTAGAGAATAAAGGTTCATGATAAAAGGGTTAGGAAAGACCAATCTCAATTATCCTAAATAGAATATAGGAGAGAAAATAAAATAAAAGAAAAAATAATGAAAAACTTACAGATTTGTGGAAAAATAGCCTCACAGTGGCCTAATATATATATCCAAAAACAGAGGAGGGAGTGAAATAGAAAATATTTCAAAAAAGGATGGAGAAAAATTTCCTAAACTTGGTAAAAAATATAAACCCCTGAGCATAGTATAGTCAAATTATTGAAAAGCAAAGATAAGAAGATAGAAAAAAAATCACATTATATGAAGCAGAACAAAGATATAAATGAACTGTAATTTAACATCGGAAAACCTAGAGGTCAGAAGCAAATTTGTTTGAGCTATTTCTGGAACCAGAAATTTTCAAGTTAAAATTTATTCTCCCACAGCAGAATTTTGGTTCTGAACACTTACTGTTACATTTAGCCATAACTATTTTATGATTTTTGTTGCTGTTATAAAGAAGAGCTTTTTTTCCTATTAAATTTTCTAACCAGTTATTATCAACATATATATATAGAAAAGCTATTGATTTTTACACATAAATTTTGTAACCATTAACCATGCTGAATTCTTTTAGGTTTCTAGTGGTTTTTAGTATACTAAATATATAATCATGCCATTGTTTTGCTCCAGGACAAAAAAGAATGTGTGACAGAGCTAGTTTTCAAATTTACATCTCCTGATTCGAAGTTCAATGCCATTTTTATCCCGCTGCAAATTGCATTTATGGGTATATGGAATAGGCTGCACATTGCATGGTATGGTCTAAGAGACAGTGAACTTGGACCCCTGCTTAAAAATACCTTCTTTGCTGCTTGTCATGGGTCTTAAAATGTTTCAACCCTAAATAATCACTCCTTTTTGGGTCTTGAAAGAAGTTTAACCCTCAAAAACAATCCTGTTAAAGTTGACATACTACAAGAAATAATGTAAGGCATCTTTTTTCAAGCTGGGTCATTCCTTGCTCGACCAAAAACTCCATGAAGGGAAAAATCACTGCTCTCCCTTATGTAGACTTCCATGCACCAAATAGGTTTTCCAAATGTGTTTGTTCAATTGAAATGAATTGAAATATATAGAAAACTACTCCATAAAATGTTAATAGGGATTATCTGAAAAAATGTCCATAATCAAATCCACTTGAGCAACATCAGGTGAAACAATGTTTACACATTGTTGACAAACCTGCAAATATCTATTGTGATATTTCAGAGCAGGAGCTTGATTTCTAAAGTTTTCAAACTTAATTTGTCATGGAGCCTCTTCATTTTCCTCAGATCATTTCTTAACTTTGAATGTGTTGCAAAAAGGGAACCTGGGTCAACAGATAACCGTAATGAGCTACTGGAGAGCACAGATCAAAGGTCTGGAGGGTGTGGTATAGGACGGCAACCTTCACAAAAGAGGGGTAATAGAAGGAGAAGTGGGGAGGTTCTAAAGATAAACTTTGCATGCTTTTCAAATTCTGCCCAATTGTCGCTTTTGAACCCATAACATAATCTTGCTGGCCAGATATTACAGATATGCGGTTATGAATGTGGCACTAGCTCCCAAATGCTGTGACCACCTTCTCCTTAGCAACATCTGGACACCAGTCACAGCACTCTCTCTCTCTCTGCAGACAAAAGCCATCAGAAGTCTGCTTCTGCTGCTGCTAGAAATCACAGGGGCTACTTGGCTGACCACATGTAGCAACTGTCCAGGACCAAGTGGAACATACTTCTCTGTGATACTCTTACCTTGCCTTTATAAATCTAACTCCCATATTTCTCCTTTATCCTGATGCCCCATCTATTTTACCTGTTTTTTTTTTTCCCTGTAAGTATCTCTGCAAGCGCTTTAGATTCTTTATTAGCTGCACAGGGGCATAAATTAAAGAATAATACTGTCAGACATTTTAGGAGATTCTGGGGCCCAGTCCCTATACTTACAAAGCTCCTAATCCACTGGGAGACCAACAGCTAAGCAGATAATTACAACACATTGTGTGTGGGGGGTTCTATATTGGGTCATGCACAAGGAGTAAAATGAGTGTCTGTATCATCTAGGGAAATCTAGCATACTTCACTCTGAGATGATTCAGTAGTTCATCTAATTTCAAATGCTAAGTAACTCTACAACCATCTCTCTCTGGATGGGAAATGTATCCTGGAACTTTTTTAGTCAAAAGAACCTCCCCAATTAAATGGTTTTCCTGGAGACAACACTGAAATGTTGCAAAATGGCAAGGGGGAATCTTACGGAGTTTGAGGTGATAGAGGGAAATCAATCTGGAATTACAGTGTATCTCAGATATTCCATGGTGATCTTCCACAAATTGATAACTATTTATACATATGTAAGCTTATGAAGTGCTCTCACATACACCAGGGTCAGCAAAGTATAGCCTGGGGGTGAAATTCAGCCTAGCTCTCGCATGTCCAGAGCAAGAATGATTTTAACATTTTTAAATGTTTGGACAAAAAAAAAAATCAAAAGAAGAACAGAATTTTTTGAAGTGTGAAATCTATATAAAATACAAATTTTAGTATTCTAGATAAAGGCTTTTTGTTTGTTTTACATAGACACACTCTTTAGTGTATTGTCTATGGCTGCTTTTGCCCTAAAACAGTGGAGTTGAATAGTTGCAGTGGACACCATAATGACCCACAAAACCTAAAATATTTACTCTTCAGTCCTTAATGGAAAAAGTTTACTGGCCCTCTAAGATACACCATTGTTCAATACGCACAGAAACCATAAAGGAGTCAGGCCAGTGGTCATTCCAATGGACCAGATGAAGAAAGGCTGAAGAGCTTAAGATCACCTCGCTTGTGAGTGCTTGTTCTAGTTAATTAAATGCAGAGTTTCTGACTTCAAATGGATCTCTTTCCATTGCAATAAACACACATTTTGGCCATTTTTGCTTTAAGTGTTTCTACTATGATTATTTGAAATTGGGTCTTGTTTTGTATGGGGTATGGTAAAATTTCTGCTGAGGCAGTCAAACTCTGGTTAAAAATACTCAAGGAATCTAAAGTGAGGTCAGCTTGACTCCGAAACCCACACTCAGCATTTGCTGCCCAGCAAGCTCTCGTCTATTGACGTCGTAAGTTCTGGAGAGAGGTAACAGGAAAATAAGAAGCCACTAAATAAGAGAAAATGTTGAATTCCAAGCAGGGTGCAGGTGTACTAAGCATTGCCCACCTTCTTGCTTTATTCTCCTGCTTCTGTTAAGAAAACAGGATTGAGTACCTTGGTTGGCATTTTTTAAATCTCTGGATAAAAACTATCTAAATAAAGATTCTTATGTGGGTTGCCGTTCACATCTTCCCCCACATTTTCAAACATTCCTTCTCCTCTTGGAAAGCTGCTCAGCAGAGTGCCACTGCGGGGAGGTGAAAGGCTCCATGGAGGGAAGGGGGAGGATGGGACATTATTCAGAAAGAAATAAAATTTCTGGGCAAAAATAAACCGAGCTGTCTGAGACTATTGGTATTATGATTTTTTTTTTATCACCAATGAGATAAAGGTCTCTAGACGATTTTTCTGGGTTTCAACTGTTGTAAGAGCCAAAGAAAAACTAAAATAAACCAATCTATAGGTAAGTCTGCCAGGTAACTTTATAAAGCTGTAAGAACAACAAAGCTATATATTTTTGCCTTTCCCCTCATTTCTCAAATGGTTCTTTTATTATATATATGGCATGCTGAAGGATTTGTAGTTCGAGAATTTCTCTAGAACACTCTGCATATGTTTTCATATATGCATAGTGAAAATCAAATAAAATCAAATTCTCCCACTTTTTTGTTTAATTTTTGGTAAAAAATTTTTGTTACTGTTATTTTGCAGTATTTTACATAGTTGTTTTGTTCCTGAAAAGAAGACTAATAAGGAGGAGGAAGAGAAAAGAAGAAAAAAAATTTTTTTTAAAAAGAAGGAGCCAGGAGGGGCGGCAGGAGAAGGAGGGGAGAAAGAAGGAGGGGAGACTGCCCTCAAATTATGCAGAAGAAAAGAGAGTGAAGCTAAATAAATACTTTATAATATTTCCAGGGTTTTCTTAAGACAAAAGCCACAAATTTAACTTAGCTTACCATCTTATCACCAAATGTTGCATTTATTCATGTACAGTAAACAACATGAGGTCATTTGCTTTCTTTTCAGCCGAGAAAAACCACCTCCTGAATTAATCAAGGCTTAGCCCCTAACAACAGATACAAATCATTTAACATTTCCTGCTTAAAGTATGTTCATTATGTACTTGCTGATCTGTTTCAAGGCTGTTGCTGTGCATAAAACTATCGACTATATAAAGCAACAAGCAAGGAGGAAATGCCACTTGTGCTGAAAGAGAAAATGATCTTCAAATTGTTTTCAGTTTCTTGTCTATTGACTTACAGCTTTCCTAAGTGAAGTGTTACACTAGGTCATTAATAATAATAGTAACTCATATTGGTATGGTGCATTCTGGGTCCAAACCTACCTCCACTTGTGTGCCTTCCTTTGATCCTCACAGAAAGCCTGTAAAGTGAAAAGGCACATTGTTTCTATTCTGCATTGTTTCTGTTCTATAGTGAAAAACCAAGGCTCCCTCAGAGGGGAAAAGTTGCTTGCTGAGGTTTGCATAGCTAGTAAGGTGCTGGGGAAAACAACAACAACAACAACAACAACAACAACAACCAACTCAGGACTTCAAATCCAGAACACTTTCTACTAGAGTTACTAACTTAGCAAACATTCAACATTTAACATATGTGATATCATGGAATGAGCAGAAATAAGAATAGTATAAATAGGATAGAATAAAAATAGTCTTACAGAAGAAATCAGGCAACTTTTCCAAATCACACAGCTGATAGTAGTGCTACTTACCTCTTAGGTTTGATGTGAGAATTAATTAATCTAATAATGTATGTATGGTGCTGAGAACTGAGCCTCGCACACAGTAAGAACCTAGTAAATGGAAGCTAACTAGTATGGCGATAGCTATCATGGCATGGCTCACATTATACTGAAAATAAATTTTGTTGTTTTAAATTGCTTTTTCAAACGGGTAATACCTGGATAAGGCATAAAATTCTAATAGGGCAAATGGGTTTACAGAGAAAAGGAAGTCTCCCATCCCTGTCTTCCAACCAACTGATTCTGCTCCACAGGAATCCACTGTTACCTATTTGTAAAATAGCCTATTTCCCAAGTATTTTGTCTTCATAAGTCCTCCTCCTTTTCAAAATGTTAGCTATAATTAATGATTTTGCTTGTTATTTCAATTTACATGTTTTTGAATAGGTCATATTATACAAACTAAGCACGATACAAATGCTATTCTGCATCTTATGTTTTGTTACTTAACAATAGGCTAAACATATAATTTATTATATAATATCATATAATTTATTACGCCAATTTGAGGGTTAAAAATGATGCAACACCCTGCTGGTGGGAATGCGTGTATATATGTGTGTGTGTGTGTGTGTGTGTGTGTGTGTGTGTGTGTGTGTGTGTGTGTATATAATGGAGTATATATATAATGGAATGTGTATAAGCCCTTAGCTTATTGCAGCTATTTGGAGCAATTCAAAACAGTCTCTGTTTGGATGACAGTAGTATTAATCCCATCTTTTTCTTCAAACTCAAAACCTTTGTTTGAGAGAGGATTCTTAAGAAAAGTAACTTGAGTCAGTCTTTGCTCTTGCTAAGGCTGCCACAGCCATGGGGTTTATTTAGAGGACAAAAACAATTTTTTTAAAGTCTTTTAGGATCTGATTGAGATTTTAAGACACAGGCATAAAGCAACTCTCTTAGCAAGTTTGTATTCTCTTTCCAAAGACAGCACCCAACCCTCATGAATCATGCTTCCTCGTTTTCATAAACTTGTGTAGCCCCACTCTTTGGATCTAGGTAGCCCTATAATTCATGTTTGACCATAGAATGTGGCAGAAGTGATGCATGTTTTTGAAGACTAGATTATAAGAAGCCTAGTAGCTTCCAGCTAGGTTTCTCACACAGTCAGTCTGGGGATAGCCAACATCAAAGAAGCATGACCATCTTGCGATGATCATGTTGTGAGGAAACCCAACTTAGCTATGAGAAGGGGTTTCATGGCGAGAGAAAAATGCTCAGGGTCCCAGCTCTCCCAGCCATCCTAGCTAAAGCATGTAAAGGAAGAAGCCCTCTTAGATGTCCAGACTGGTCAACACTTTAGAGATCTCCAGCCCCATTCACCATCTGACATGAAATTACAGGAGAGATCCTATGGTAAAAACATTTGGTTGAGCCCATGCAATACATAAAACCTTACGGATAATAATTGCTATTTTGGACAATTTAGTGTTGGAATAGTTTAGACAATTAATTAAATAGATAATTAAAATAATTCTTCCATCTTTGCTTGTAGAATGGCCTGATGATAGTGGCAACAAGTAATCCCCCCACCCCCAATAGTCAGAACTCCCTTCTATTTTTCCTAATACTATAGCCTAGCAGGAGAGGGGCATAGGTTTACCTCCTAAAATACAATAGACAGCAATATGACTTAATTCTACAGAATAATCATCACCAATTCTCTGGCATGCAATATATGAGTCCTTATTGTCTAGTGCGTCACTTTCTTCCTTTATCAGTTTCACATTTTATCTTCTGTTACTCTTAACACCCTCATTTCGGATCCAAACTCTGAATGAGTTAAGGATTGCATTTGGCTTCATGTAATGGAATCCTAAATTTAAATGTTTAATCAAATGGGGAATTATTTTTTTGGATATATCAAGTAGTCAAAAATAAGATGTTGGAGAAGAAACAGCTAGTTACTGCCCCCAATTTCCATCATCTTCTTCCTTTGCCACAACATTCATTCATGATTTTTAGCTGAAAATATGGCTAGCTTGCAGTTAAGTATTACTCAACCACTAATTTCTGACTGAGGGATATCAGGAGTGTCCTATGTGACTTCTGGAATGTATTTTTAATGGGAGATATTATGTTCTTCTTTCTTGTTCATGAATTAGGTGTGGATATAATGGCTGGATTATATAGCCTAGCAGCCTTCTTATTTCCAAAGCCATAAGCATAAAATGCAAAGAGTCTGAGTGCTTAATCACTGTATCAGCCCTGGACTGTCCATCCCTGGACTTCGTTTATATGAAAGAGAAATGAATTTACATCTTCTCATGCCACTATTACTTTGTGATTTTATTTTGTTTACAGCTGAAATTAATCTAACTAATGCAGGAGTCAGAACTAGTGCAGAAGCTCCAAAGAGTCAAAAGTGGTCCAGGATACTTCTGTCTTTCTGATTCAGCACCCTCATGTGTGTGTGTGTGTGCGTGCATGTGTGTGTGTGTGTGTGTGTGTGTGTGTGTGTCTTCTCATCCTTAGAGCCACATCATTGTAGCAGAATAGATGGTCTCCCTTCAGCTTTCATTTACATTCCAGGTAGAAAAACAAACAAACAAACAAACAAACAAACAAACAAGAAACAATGAAGGAGAGGTGATTCCTTTATCAGGAAAGCAAAATTTTCCAGAATCCTTAGAAGACTTAACTTTACATCATGTTGGCCAAATTTTGACATTTAATTTAGTAGCTGGGCACACTGACAACCCAAATAAAAAGAAACTTCTATTAATAGGCTAGAAGAAGAAATGGAAATTAAGGAGACCATAGGTAGGGTCTGCCACAACAGTGTGTCAGAGTAGTGCTCAGAAAAAGTGTTTTCTGCAAACAATACTCAAACCCAGTAAAATGAAGGAAATAGTAAGAGGAGAGCAAAATAAGTGATATGGAAACTAAAAACAAAGCAAAAACAACAATAGAACATATCAATGAGACTAGGAGCTGGTTCTTCAAAAAGATCAACAAAATTGATAAAGCACTGGCCAGATTCATCCCCCCTCCAAAAAAAAAACAAAAAACAAAAAACAAAAACAAACAAAAAAGACAACAACACAGAGAGGACCCAAATAAACAAAATTACTAATGAAAAAGGAAAAATAACAACCAACACCACAGAAATACAAACAATTGGAACAGAATATTATGAAAACCTATGTGCCAACAAATTGGAAAACTTAGAAGAAATGGATAAATTCTGAGAAACATATAACTTACCAACACTAAAGCAAGAAGAAATAGAAAATCTGAACACACCAATTACCAGAAATGAAATTGAATCAGTAATCAAAACACTCCACCAAAACAGAAGTCCAGGACCAGACGGCTTTACAGGAGCATTCTACCAAACTTTGAAAGAAGAGTTAACACCTATTCTTCTCAAACTATTCCAAAAAATATGAGAGGAAGGAAAACTTCCAAATTCATCCTATGAGGCCAATATCACCTCGATACCAAATCATATAAAAACACCACAAAAAAAAAGAGAACTACAGGCCAATATCTCTCATGAATACAGATGCAAAACTCCTTGACAAATATTAGCAAACCGAATCCAATAATACATTAAAAAGATCATACACCATGATAAAGTGGGGTTTATTCATGGGATGCAAAGGTGATTGAATATTCACAAAACAATCAGCATTGTTCATAATATCAATAAGAGAAAGGATAAAAACCATATAATCATTTCAATAGACACAGAAAAAACATTTGACAAAGTACGACATCCATTTATGATAAAACCCTCTGCAAATTAGGTCTAGAGGGAACATACCTCAACATAATAAGGGCCTTATCTGAAGAACCCACAGCTAACATCATACACAATGGTGAAAAACAGCTTTTTCCCAAAGGTCAGGAACAAGACAAGGATGTTCACTCTCACCACTTGTATTCAACACAGTACTGGAGTCCTAGAGACAGCAATTAGACAACATTAAGAAATGAAAGGTATTCAAATTGGTGAGAAAGAAGTAGAACTCTCACTACTTGCAGATGACATGATATTATATACAGAAAGCTGTAAGGACACCAGCAAAAAAACCTGCTACAACTGATAAATGAATTCAGTAGAGTTGCAGTATACAAAAGCAATGTACAGAAATCTGTTGCATCCTATACACTAATAATAAAGCAGCAGGAAGTGAAATTCAGAAAACAAACCCATTTATAACTGCACCCACAACAATAAAATATTTGGGAATAAACTAAACCAAAAGAGACAAAAAATCTATACTATGAAAACCATGAAACATTGATGAAAGAAATTCGAGATGATGCAAAGAAATGGAAAGACATTCCATGCTCAAGCGTTGGAAGAACAAATATTGTTAAAATGTCTATATTACCCAAAGCAACGTACACATTGAATGCAATGCTTATCAATGTACCAACAGCATTTTTCCCAGAACCAGAACAAAAAAGTCCTAAAAATCCTAAAATCCTAAAACAATCCTAAAATTTAAATGGAACCACAAAAAACCCTGAATAGTAAAAGGAATCTTGAAAGAGAAAAACAAAGCTGGCTACATCACAATTCCAGATTTCAAGTTATATTACAAAGCAGTAGTAATTAAAACAGTATGGTACTGGCATAAAAATAGACACATAGATCAATGGAACAGAACAGAAAACCCAGAAATAAACCCACAATTATATGGTCAATTAATCTTCAACAAAGGAGGTGTGAATATACAATGGGGAAAAAGATCGTCTCTTCAATAAACAATGTTGGGAAAATGGGACAGCCACATGTAAATGAAACTGTACCACTTTCACAACACAAAAATAAACTCAAAATGGCTTAAAGACCTAAAAGTGAGATCTAAAACCATAAAAATCCTTGAAGGGAGCACAGCCAGTAATTTCTCTGACATCAGCCATAGCAACATTTTTCTAATGTGTCTCTCGAGGCAAGAGAAATAAAAACAAAAATAAACTATTCGGACTTCATCAAAATAAAAACCTTCTGCACAGTGAAGGAAAACAATCAACAAAACTAAAAGGCAGTCTGCAGAATGGGAGAAGATATTTGCAAACGACATATCCAATAAAGGATACTAAATATTTTATATCCAAAGTATATAAAGAACCGATATAACTCAATACCCCCCCCAAAAAAAACAATTAAAAATGAGCAGAAGACATGAATAGACATTTCTCCAAAGAAGACATCTAGATGGCGAACAGATGCATGAAAAGATACTCAACATCACTTACCATCAGGGAAATGCAAATCAAAACTACATATGATGAGGTATCACCTCACACCAGTCAGAATAGCTCAAATCAGCAACACCAGAAAAAACAGAAGTTGGCAAGGATGTGGAGATCAAATAACCCTCTTATCCTGTGGGTGGGAATGAAAACTGGTGCAACGACTCTGGAAAACAGTATGAAGTTTCCTCAAAAAGTTAAAAATAGAACTACCCTATGCTCCAGTAATCACAGTACTGGCTATTTACTCAAAGAATATGAAAACACTGATTTAAAGGGATACATGCACTCCAATGTTTACTGCAGCATTATTTACAGTAGCCAAGATATGGAAGCAGCCCAAGTGTCCATTGATAGATAAATGGATAAAGAAGATGTGGCATATGTGTGTGTGTATACATATACATATACATATACATATACATATACATATACATATACATAATGGAATATTACTCAGCCATAAAAGGAATGAAATCTTGCCATTTGCAACAACATGGATGGAGGTAAAGAGTACAATGCTAAACAAAGTAAGTCATTTATAAAAAGATAAATACCATATGATTTAATTTCTATGTGGAATTCAAAAACAAAACAAATAATAAAAGGAAGCACAGAGAGAGAGACAGACACAGAAGGAGAATGAGAGAGAGAGAGAGAGAGAGAGAGAGAGAGAGAGAGAGAGAGAGAGAGACAAACCAAGAAACAGAGTCTTAACTATAGAGAACAAATTGATGGTTACCAGAAGGGAGGTGGGTGGGGGATAATAGGGGATAGGGATTAAATAGTACACTTATCATGTGAAAAATAAAATAAAATGATTTTTTAAAAGAAATAACATGTTCTAAACTGGGCAGAAACCCAAACAGGTGTCCTATACAGGCTCCTAACATACATCCAAAGTTGAGATCCACAATTAAGACATTTAGAAACATTTATTAAGCTTTTGTGGAGAGATAGGCCTGGATACATCAATAGGGTAGTCCTGTAGGCCATAGTTCAAGCTAGAGTCATCTCAAGAAAGCATATATATTTAGAATAGTGGGCTAAAGATGAAACCCTGGGGGAAAACTAATGAAGAGAAGCTGAGTATAGGTGTAAGAGATTCTGAAACATATCAAGAGAGATCAGTTAAAATGATAGTAAAAACCAGAGAGAAAATTATGAAAATTACAATGGAAAATTTCAAGTATCACTATGCTTTGAAATGCAGCTGGTGGGTACAAAAGTGCTCCCGGGACTTATTAATTTGGAGAGTACTTTTCAAGAACTGTTTCAATAAGTACTAAAATCAGTTTACCATGAACGGAAGACTGAAGGGAAAATAAGAAAGTGGAGGTGCGTGGTAGACCACCCTATCCCAGCCTTCTCTAAGCTAGGCTTCTATATACATCCATGCCTTCTTACAAATATAAAGAACAAAAGTTTTAATCACTTGGAGGAAAGGAAAGGGTAACGGAAGATAAACACTTTGCTTCAAGTAAACTATTCAGAAAACTCCTCCTCTATTGAATTTGTATTGTACTGGATTGCTTTGAAGTTTATTGGTTTGTGACTACAGAGATCCAAGGATACCCTTAGTCCAGACAGGTGATTCCTATACCTTTGGTCCCAAAGAGGGGAGTGTCACTTAGTGTCTCTGTGTCAATGCTGCAAGACAATTTCAAAATCAGACTGCCTTTGATGTGAAAAGATGAATTTGAATATATTTTAAAATTTAGATCCCACACATTTAATTTCATCAACAAATTATGCTTGCCCTTTAAATAATGCATGAACCAGGTCCAAAGGACAAATGTTCTGAGTGTACTGTATCTGGCGCACATGATAATTCTGCCAAGTTGATTTGATATGCAAGTCATTGAGAAATCATATTAATTCAATCAAGAAGAATCAGGTTAGAACCAAAGGAAATAAAGAAACAAGAAGGAGCTATATACCAGGCATTTTATTCATGTTAGCGCCTCATCAGTAACTGACAAGGTTTTCATTTTGAGACTGAGAGAAAAAAATAAAGCTTAGTGTGTAGTTCACTCAGGAGTCCATATATACTAAGTAGCAGAACCAGGATATGAACCCACAGCTTTCTGACATTCAGATCGGCCTACTTTCTACTACACTATTCTGCATTTAGGAATGAATACTTCAGTGAAAATAAGCATAAGGTCAAAGGGGCTTTTAATAAATTACTTAAATTCCTTTTCTACTTTTTAAAAACTAAGCATTTATTTTTAGAGGAAAGCTCTGAAATAACCTGACAAAGGGCATCTGTAATGAAGTATAATACTGAATTCTATAAAAAAAGAAATTGGCCAATGCCATAATGAGGCCATCTATAAATTTATGTCCTTGTTTATAATGAGAGTGATACCAAGGTAGATTTGTCATTTCCTCTAGAAAAATAACTCAAGGCTCTACTTACCTACCTGCATGACAAACTATATATTGTAAACAGAGGTCTGGTGAAAGATTTGCAAGGTCAAAAATTTCAAGGTTATTTAACTGCCTAAAAAAAGACCTTGTGAAAATTATTGGGGATGCTATAGCTGTTTTTGTATTTTTCTTACCTTGTAGTCTGGTTCTGAAATAAAAGAGAAAAAAAAGCAATTATGATACATTGCAGTTTGTGCATGATGTATGCTGATAATATTTCATTAAAGGTATATTTTTTATACAAACAAACATAAGCAATGAAAAAATTTCCCCTGCATCAGGTTCTCTTCTGATAGCCACTCAGATCATTTTGTTCATTAACTTGATATTTTTCTTAGAATAAATGTATCATGTATATGTTTTGCATTTCTCTGGATTTGAAAATTGTAGTTTCTATGATACTAATGGATAAGAAGAAATAACATTCTAAGAGTGGCATGCAGACTAATAATATCTAATTATCACTAGAGTTGTCATATCTACAAATTTATGTAGGAGTACCATCACAGAGAATAGGCTCTCTAAGACATTAATTCCAAGAATCATGTAATTTCCCATTTTCAAAATAATATACAAACCACACTTCAAGTAAAAAGAAAAAAAAGGCAAAAAAAGCCCTGTACAATTTAAGGTAAACAAACTCTTATAACAAGCAGATTTCATATAAAATGGCTCAAACACAATAGAAGTTACTTTCCTAGGTTAACAGTTCACTGGTGGTGCTGGCTTGTTGGTGGGGGGTAGATTAGGGTGGTGTGAGGTTCTTTCTAATGCAGTCTTTTAGATACCCAGGCTGATGGAAATACTATTACTCAATGCGTGGCTCCAATACCACCCTAGACATCAACACCAGACAGTGAAAGAGAAAAGTTCATGGAGGATCACACATGGGAAATCTTAACTAGCCAGGCCTGGAAGTGGCCTCCAAGATAGCAGGGGAAAAAAAGTGTCACAATAGCAGAGGAAAGTGTGTCTCAAGAAGATGGAAGTGCTGAACAAGTCAACTGCCCCAGAAGGGTCCTTAGGATTTCATGGAAAATCTTAACATTAAAAACGATGTTGGTAGGGTAGTTAGAGAAGAACTCAGGATACTGTAGATTAAGGAGTGACATGAGCAATAGGAAAGTAGAAGTAGTATGAACATGATTCTTTCTCACAAAGTTTGGTTGCAAATGGAAGTAGATATAGATATGAATATAGTATATATATGGATATAGCAAAAGTAGCACAAAGGGGGGTATTCTACAGAAGGTTTCTTTGCTTTTTATTTGTTTTTGTGTGTGTGCGCACGTTTTTAGGTAGAAAAAACTCAAGTGTGTTTACTGGCTCCAGAAAAGAGGCAGTGGAAGCAGAGAAGGGGTTAAGCAGGTATGAAAAATAAGGAATAAATTATGGAATTTTCAAGATTAAAAATTAAAAAGGAGATAAAGACCATACCCAGAGGGATTCTATTTGACAGGAGCAGGACATCTATTCTACTGAGACAGGTAAGAAGAAATATAGGTAGGTGGGTAATAAAAGTAGTAGGACACAGTAATCTTTTGAAAGAGCAAGGAAAGTAACATCATGGGAGGTTTCTAGAAAATGTTTATTCCACAAAATTTATTAAACCCTTCCTATATCTAAGTTTTTTCCAGTGCCAAACTACATGAGTGACCATAAGTAGACAAATGCCTTGATCTCATGAAACTTACATCCTAGTGGGAAAAGGCAGACAATAAACAAATAAATAAATAAATAATAAAACAGAAATAAGAGCTAAGAAGAAAAATAAAGCATAGTAATAGAACAGAAAATAATAACAAGATGGTTGTTGGAAAGTGATACTAATTTAGTTAGGTTAGAAAAAAGGGCCTCTCTCATGAGTTGACATTTGAGAAGAGACATGAGTGAAGTTTGGGAATAAGAATACAAATAAGAAGGAGATGAGTTTCCCAGTCATAAGATACAGCAATAACCAAGATCCTGAAATTTAGAAACAGGGAGTGGGCTGATGTGGAGTAGAATAAGTGTGCGGAGAGGGCTAGAAAATATCAAAGAGGTTGGAAAGGGTAAGCAGGGGGTGTTCATGTAGGCTTTTGAGAAGAGACGTTAAAGTTTAAAACAGCTATCATGGGAAATGAAATAGCAAGTTGACTTGGAACAAATTGAAACATTGACAAAGAACTCCAAGAACTCTAGCCAAGGGGCGCCTGGGTGGCTCGGTCGGTTAAGCGTCCGACTTCGGCTCAGGTCATGATCTCACGGTCCGTGGGTTCGAGCCCCGCGTCGGGCTCTGTGCTGACAGCTCAGAGCCTGGAGCCTGTTTCAGATTCTGTGTCTCCCTCTCTCTGTGACCCTCCCCCGTTCATGCTCTGTCTCTCTCTGTCTCAAAAATAAATAAACGTTAAAAAAAAAATTAAAAAAAAAAAAAAGAACTCTAGCCAAGGTTAGAGACTAGAAATTTTTTAATGATGACAAACTAAGACATTGTTTAAAAGCATAAGATGCTTGGATTAACCCAAAGCTATGGCTTCATATTGTGTAATAAGAGAAAGAAAAGAAGGCAAGAGATTTGAGAATAGTGTCAAGTGAGTAATTTAAGTAAGGGCCATTGGGCATGTAAGTAAGAGAATAAAGTTGGAAGAGATCACATAGTTTGGGGAAAAATGAAATTGGATTTTTATGTAGTTGAAGAGCAGATGAATAGGGAAGAGAAAAATGAGAAAGCCTGATCGGTGGTCAGAGACAGATACTGAATATTAAGAAGTAAGCAATATATAAAGATACCATATGACTCAGCAATTGTGCTCTGGGTTAGAGATCTAAGCAAAATGAAAATATGCACCTATAAAAAGTGTACAGAAATATTTCCAGCAGAATTATTAATAATAGCTAAAGGGAGAAACAACTCAAATATCTATCAATGGAAAAATGAATAAATAAAATTTGGTATAGCTATATGATGAGATATTATTTGGCCATAAAAAGGAATGAGGCACTGATACATGGTACGACATGAATGAACCTTGAAAATATTCTGCTAAGAGAAAGAAGTCAGTTACAAAAGACTATATACTATATGACCCCATTCATAGGAAATTCCAGAAGAGATAAATTTATAAATACAAGGTAGATTTGTGGGTTTTGGGGGCTGTGGAGGGGAATGGGGTATAGCATGGTAGCTAAAGAATATGGGGTTGTTCCTTAAGGTGATGAAAATGTTCTAAAATTGACTGTGATGATAGCTGCACATACCTGTGAATATACCAAAGGTGAACTGTATGCTTTAAATGGTTAGTTTTATGTTTATGTGAATTATATCTCAATTAAGCTGCTAATAAAAAAGAAGTAGGCAATGGACAGGTGCATCATGAAGACATGGAAGTGGTCTTCCAAAGTAGGATGAAAATGAAGATCAAGGGACTCAAAAAGTAAGATACTAAAATGACATCCACATGGATATTGACAGGGGATGATTATGGAATCAGAAATAGAGATACATATGGAGTCAGATCCCAAAGTCCTTCGTGAATCTAGGTGAGTCACTAGGATATCAACAGATATGAGTGATAAACGGAAAGGGTGATGGTTAACTATATTTCATTGAATTGTAAGTAAGTGGTGTTTGTATCTTTGTTAAAAAATTTTTTTAAACCACATGGTTTGGATAGATCAACAGAAGTAATAAGAATGCCTAGTATCCTACAAAAGACGGAGAATCTGATAACAAATGGTCTCCACTTGACAGAGCTGCAAGGTCTCAAATGTCCCCTGGTTCAATTAATGCAAGGATGAACCTAGGGCATTTTGTGAAAATATTCAGGTTCTTTGAGGGGGATTTTTCTCCTTTTACTTCCTTAATGTTTTTCTCTCCTTCCTTCTTTTTCGAACAACAAAAAGTTCCAAACGCTACAAAGAATTGAGCACAGAGGAAAATAATGGAAAGACGATTTGGAGTGGCAGAAGGAGAGGAAACACTGAACTTAACAGACAAGACGAATAACTGCAGCACCTTGCATTCTGAATGGTGCCAAAGGATGACACGGTAAGAATGAAGAGATTCACTGGCTTTGCAATACCTTCAAGTTGCAAAAGCTTGCAATGAACAGACTAGATAATGCTTTGTGTCTGTGGAATGGCTAGGCCAGAGCTATGTTTCTGCAACTTGCTTGTACTTGTACGGACTTCTGGTTAGGGAAAAAAATGTGCCACATCCTGGGACATTCACTGGAACGTGAACATTAACGAAACACAGTTCTGTATTTAAAGAATGCTGTGGTTTTTATAACAAAATAAATATGGAATATTCATAGCCTGAGTTGACATAATAAGCAGTAATGGACAAATCTGGAAGATATTTTCAAAATTTTTTATTAAGTTCTACTGTACATTCAATGAAATGCACAGATCTTAAGTGTATAGTTTGTTCAGTTTGACAAATGAGTACACTTACATAATCCACACCCTTATCAAGCCAGAATATTTCCATCACCCCAGAAAGTTCCCTCAAACCTCTTTCCAGTAAGTCCTCTGCCTCATTCCCCAGAAGCAACCCATTTATCTGATTTCTATCATCATAGATTACTTTTGCTATTCTAAACTTCTTATAAATGGAATCATAAATTATATGCTACTTTGTTTCTGGCATCTTTTTCTCAACATAACATTTTTTAGATTTATCTATGCTTTTGTGTGTACCAGTCGTTCGTCTCTTTTTATTGTTGTTCCATTGTATGAATATATCACAGTTTATTTAATCATTGTCCTGTTGATGGATACTTGGATTTTTCTAACACAAAGTAGCTCTACACATTCTAGAACAAGGCTTTTGTGTATAGATGTTTCCACTTTCCTTAGATAAATGCCTAGGAGTGCAACTCCTCAGTCATCGGGTACATATATATGTTTAACTTTTTTGAGAAATTGCCAAACTATTTTCCAAAGTGGTTGTACCACTTTATACTCCCACTGGCTACATGTGAGTGTTCCAAATGTTCCACATGCTTGAAAACATTTGGTATTGCCGACTTTATTTCAATTGTGTTTTAATTTGTATTTCTCTGAGAATTAATGATGTTGAATTCTTTTTAATGTGCGTATTAGTCATTCATATGCCACTTCTGTGAGGTGTTTGCACAAGTATTTTGCCCATTTTTGTACAATTATACTCATTATTGAGTTGTAGGAATTCTTTATATATAAACCCTTTGTCAAATGTATTCGCTCTACATATTTTCTCCCAGCCGTATCTATTTATTTTCTTACAGTGTCTTTTGATGAGCAGTTGCATTTGATTATAATAAAGTCCACTTTATTGTTTCTTTACCCTTTCCAAGAAATCTTAGCCTACACAAAGTGAAAGTATCTTCCTGTGTATTATTCTAAAAGCTTTGTAACTTCAGCTTTTATTTATAGGTCTATGATCCATTTCAAATTAGCTTTTGAGTATGGAGTAAGGTAGAAGTTGAAGGGCTTTTCCAAGACTTGGATATCTCCTTTTTCTAGCACCATTTGTAAAAAGATTTTCCACTTCTCATTGAATTGCTTTGATGCCTTTGTTGAAAATTATTTGATCATATATATGTAAATCTATTTCTAGATTCTGTATTTTAATCTATTAATCTATTACTTTACTAATACTATACTATCTTTACTATTGTCCCTTATAATACATCTTGAAATCAGGTACCTCTAGCTTAAAAAAATTTTTTTTTGTTTGCTATTCTAGGTCTTTTGTATTTCCAAATACATTTTAAAATCAGTCTGTCTATAGTCTTTAAAAGCCCACAGGGAATTTAGATAATTTGTGATTATATTGAATACATACAGACACAATTTAGGGGAGAATAAACATCTTAACAATATTGAGTCCTCCAATCAATAAATACAGTATTTCTGGGGTGCATGGTGGCTCAGTCGGTTAAGTGTCCAACTTTGGCTCAGGTCATGATCTCGCGGTCCGTGGGTTCAAGCCCCACCTCAGGTTCTGGGCTAACAGCTCAGAGCCTGGAGCCTGCTTCGGATTCTGTGTCTCCCTCTCTCTCTGACCCTTCCCCGCTCATGCTCCGTCTTTGTCTTTGTCTCTGTCTCTCTCAAAAATAAATTAACATTAAAATTTTTTTGATAAATAAATACAGTATTGCTTCCTATTTACTTGGGTATTCTAACATTTCTCTAACACTGTTTTATATTTTTTGATGAAGCAATATTATATACCTTATGTAAAATTAATCCTTTAATATTTTGTGGTTTCAATGCTATTTAAATGGCTTAATTTTTTTTATTTCCAATTAATCATTGTCTAAGATATTGGAAAGGAAGAATTGGTGGGGCTGAGAACTGCTGTGTCCAGGAGCTGGCAGTTGGAGGCAACTGGAAATAGAGGATCTAATATAAGCCTGTACATCGTGGGGATCAGAAAAATCTGCTGTTAAATTCTGAAAGAAAGAATTTGGCTTAGGACAAAAAAATGTTTTTCTTTTTAAAAATACTTCCCTTCCTCTGTTTTTATGTGTGGTGTAGATTCTTAGCAATAGCTTTGGATCCTTTTGTAATAATTGAGATGAGCAACTCCTCCTTTAGAAAATAATGATTAAACTTAAAAATTCTACAAAACAACATTTCAAAATTGAGAAAATATTCGGACATGCTTCAACTAAGAATGGTTTTTGTATCACAGACTGAACTACTTGGTTTCTCCCCTCACCCAAAATGTAAGGCTGGTTACCTGAGTCAAGTCTATTCATAATGTTCAGAGGCTTAGCCTAAGTACAAAAAATTATTAGCAAGTCGACTCTGACAGATGCCATGTTCCTATTCTGAATATGTATTTGTGCTGTCTATTACCTAATATTCCCAGTGGTTTAGTGCAACCTACAGAAGAAATATTTATTTGAAAAGTTAGCACCAACCTCATTACAAACAACTGGGGCTGCATTAAATTCATTGGCAGGCAGAAATAAGCATTGAGATTTTATGTTCCTGAGTGTGATGAGTAATTTTTGCTAAATATAAATTGCTATGTTAAATCAATATAATGAGTTTCCAAGTATGGAGAACACATATCCTATTAACTGATCATGAAATTATACATTTTCCCAGAAAATTTTGATAATTTTTTTGAGACCTCTGCTGTCTATAATTTGAGTGACCTTTCACCATGTCCGTTTTCTTTGGACAATGGTGTAAGACAGCAATTTATTCTAGTCTCTAAATATGGGTTAAAAAAGCAGGGAATATAGGGTTAGCAGATAAGCTCTAGGACATACAAAAAAAAAAGGTTAGTAATAAGGCAAGTAGATTTAGAGGAGGAATAAAAAAGATGTGAATACAAAAGGATGAGGAAAGCAAGGCAAGATATTTTCTGAGTGAAATGAAATTTGCAGATTATAAAATGCCACCAAGCATGGCCATGGTGGTTGAGCAAAGAGCTTTATAAAGACCATGTTTATGTTAAGATTCACACACTCCTTTCTCTGTTATAGCAGAGAAAGTTTTGACTCTGGCTGAACAAAAGGATCACATCAGAACTTTTTAAAAATTCAGTCTAGCAAGAAGGGTCCTAGTAATCTGTGTATTTTTAAAAGGTCCTCTGATTAAATGAGTGTTATTTAAAGTTGTTACATATCATAGATATAAAACTATTGTCTTTAGTTATAGAGGCAACCACTAGAAGAACTAAATACTGCAACACTCAAAAGTGAATTTTTCTGGGGTAGGATTCTACAGGTAGAAGTAGTGTAGGACAAATGATTTAACACTCACTCTCTGGCCCTCTATACAGTTTGATTCTTGTAAAAATGTGCACATGATATATTTTAGTATAATTTTTAAAACCAAGTAAAATTAAATTTAAAGTTCACCAAATGATTCTGAAAAACAGGGAGATTTGAGAAATAACTGCCCTAAGGTGCAGTTTTAGAGGAGTGAATGGGTCAAAATAACACAAAGATTTTGCCCACAGCAAACTCACTGCTAATTCACAAGCATACTCTCCCTCAACATTGATATTTAGCTCTGATGATCAATATGCATATACCAATTGTTTAAATATTTAATATTTTCCTACCAATTGGTAGTATATCCTTCCCTCCCCACCCCAACATCTAGGACCCTTTGAATCTACCCACTTTTCAAAAACTAAAATGTTACCGACATACAAGGTATAGCAAGGGGTCTCCAGGACACTGCCCAAGACCTCTGGCTGATGTCTATTTGGACTGGCCTGTGTCTCTGGATACTCAAAAATATGACTGGTTTCCCTGATTTCCTCTTATCCCTGCAAGCTGATGGTTAACTCAACAGGATATGCTAAGTCAAACTAAGTTTTTCATTCCTTTAAAAAACATCAGGTAAGTCTGCACACATTTAAAGCTGAAGCTTACATAGTTTTACATTCTGGAGGTACATAACGAAAAGAAGGAATAAATGAATACATTAATGAATTATTTATTGAACAATATGAAAAAGCTTTTCCTGAGCTTGGGAAAACCCCATTTTCTCTGAAATATTGGTATCCAAAAATACAACAAAAAGCAAGACAATGGTGGAGCCAGTTGTCTTGATTGTGTTGATAAAAGATTGAATCCCTTTTGTCTGTGAAGCACAGTGCCAGGGTCTATATAACAAATTGCTACTGTTTAAGTCTGCCAATGAGTGCCTCAGCAGTCTTCTAAGAAGCACAGCAAGAGCTTCTGCCAAATAGTCAGACAGAGAACATCCCGGGGGGATTTAGACATATATGCAGGCCCCAGCCCAGTCCGCCAGCTTGCCTCCCCACCCCCACTCTATTGATTATGACTGGGAGCCTTGATTTTTATAGGCTTCTATTTGGGTTTGTAAAGTTAAGTTATAGAAAGACTAGCTTGCTCATCCCAACCTAAAATGTTTTCCTTTTTAGACACAAGGCAATACCCAAAAAGATTTTTCTTTAGGCAGGTTAAGACACTTTGCAAGTATTAGTTACTACCTAATAATTAGCAACTAGTATTAGTTACTACCTCATAACTAGCAACTAGTATTCGTTACTACCTGGTTACTTTGGAGGTATTCCTGTGATCCAGTACAATATTAATAGCTCCAAGGTGTACAAGGTAACTCTAAGAGGTCTATCTCAATTTCTTTGTCCACTAATGTTCATTTACCATACCTGTTGCTGTAAATTATATTTGTGAGGCTTCCCTAACTAAGCTGTTAGCTCCTTAAGAGCTAAGAAAATATCTTCTATCTTTATATCCATTGCAACCAGTATTGGTGTCTGGCACACAGAAGATGTTCAACTAAAGTTTCTGGAATTGAATAGAATTAAATGGGAAGAAATCAAAATGAAAGGGGAGAGACTTAAAGGAATGATATCTAGAAAATTAGTCAAATTATGAAAATTACAATTTACTTTTTGCCTCTTGATTGTCTTAATGGGGTAATATCTGTCATCTCTTATCTCATGGACAAAACATAGTTTTGGAGGTGCCAAGATGGTGGAACAGCATAGAAGTTTTTTTGTGTGTGTGTCTCCCGTCCATGAAATACAGCCAGATCAACACTAAACCATCCTGCACACCTAGAAAATTAATTTGAGGATTACCACAACAATCTTCACAACGAGAACCATAGAACTCAGCAGGTACATGGCACAGAGAGGTGAACTGGAAGAGAAAGAAGCCATGGAAGACAGGGAGCTGTTTTTGCTTGTGGAGAGAGTACGGGGGGGGGGGGGGGGTAGAGTATGGGAGAAGCACCCACCCCAAAAGCAGCTGGAGAGAAAGTGGAAAAGTAGAAACAGCCACAGGGACTGAACTAAAATGGGAGAAAGGAGAAAGAAGAGGGTTTAAATTCCATTAAGACTCTATAAACAGGGAGAGTGCAGACTCTGAAATGCTGCAGCTCAATACCTGGCGGTGCTCTGGTGGGAAGGGTGAATCTGCAGGAGCAGAGTGGGGTCTGGGAGGTTCTCGGGCCACATGGGGAGAAGCAGTTCCACTGCTGGAAGTAGAGGCTATGCATCCACCCGATCCCAGCAGATCCCAGAGAACAACCACATTCACTGGTGCTGGAAAAACGTCATTAAGGGTGAAGACTGGTGCCAGATGTGTGTTGTGATTTTCCATAATCCCTGAAATGCTGCTGCTACATGACCACGTGAACTTTTTCTGGGGCCAGCTGGCACGCAGCCATAGTCTCTGGGCATCAGCAGCAGCACAGACTCCTGAACATTCTTGGGTGTGGCCAACACTGAGCCATTGCTCAGTGAGACCCTCCCCCAGAGGGTCTGAACGGGTCAAAGCCACAGTCCCTCAAGAGTGAGGGATCAGGAAACACAGATGCATCTGAGATAAAACTCATGAGGGAGGTGTCGCCTGGCAATCTGACAGCTTGGTCACAGACAGTGTAAAAGTGTAAGACAAAGGATGGGTGCATGATAGTTGATCGGGGAGAACAGAGTTCCAATACTATAGACTGGTTGGTCGGGTGATGCCATTTTCTCTCCTCCCGCACATGCACATACACACCTACAAGCACCACAACAATCCACCCCAGTAAGCTAAGCAAAATCATCTAATGAAAAATGGAGACATTACACTAAGCCCTGCCCACTGGGCCAACCTCACACTACAGGAACACCACAAGTTTCTTGGCCTGCTTAGTTTATGGACTTTAAAGTGGTTCATAGTTCCACTTCTAGGGGAAAACAATGTAATTTTAATCATATTTCAGTCTGTTTGCTGGTCCATCTATTCAAATTTCTTTTTTTTTCATTTTTTTTCTTTTTCTTGAATACAGAAAGAGAAAAAATTTATTTTTATTTTCAATTTTTTAAAAAATATTTTTCTTTAATTTTTTCTACTACATTTTTTACTTTTCTGTAAAATTTTCCAATTCTATTTTACTTCCATCATTTCATTTTATTTTATTTCATTGTATTCATTTTTTAAATTTTCAAACATTTTACTTTTTTTTCCTTTTTCCCCTTTTTCTCTAATCTATCAAGCCCCTTTCAACACCCAGACCAAAACACACCTAGGTTCTGGCATCATTGATTTTATTTGTGTGCGTGTGTGCGTGTTGCTTTTAATTTTTTAATTTTAATTTTTTTTTACCTCATTATTTCTTTTTCTTCCTTCAAAATAATGAAATGAAGGAATTCACCACAAAAAAATGAGCAGGAAGAAACGACAGCCAGGGACTTAATCAACACAGATACAAGCAAGATGTCTGAACCAGAATTTAGAATCACGATAATAGGAATACTAGCTGGAGTCCAAAATAGATTAGAATCCCTTTTTGCAGAGATAAAAGAAGTAAAACCAGTCAGGATGAAATAATAAATGTTATAACTGAGCTGCGATCTCGAATGGTTGCCATGGTGGCAAGGATGGTTGAGTGAGAGCAGTGAATCAGTGATAGGACAAAATTATGGAGAATAATGAAGCAGAAGAAAAGAGGGAACTAAGGCAAAAGGAGCACTATTTAAGCATTAGAGATATCAGTGACTCATTAAAAAGGAACATCAGAATCATAGGGGTCCCGGAAGAGGAAGAGAGAGAAAAAGGGGAAGAAGTCTTATGTGAGCATATCATACCAGAAAACTTTCCTAACCTGGGAGAAGACACAGACATAAAAATCCAGGAAGCACAGAAGACTCCCATTATATTCAACACAAAGCAACCATCAACAAGGCATATCATAGTAAAATTCACAAAATACTCCAGAAAGGAAAGAATCATGAAAGCAGCAAGGGAAAAAAAGTCCTTAGCCTACAAGGAGAGACAGCTCAGGTTTGCAGCAGACATATTCACAGAAACGTGGCAGGCCAGAAAGGAGTGGCAGGATATATTCAATGTGATGAATCAGAAAAATGTGCAACAAAGAATTCTTTATTCAGCAAGGCTGTCATTCAAAATAGGAGAGATTAAAAGTTTCCCAGATAAACAAAAATTAAAGGAGTTCATGACCACTAAACTATCCCTGCAAAAATTTTAAGGGGGACTCTCTGAGGGGAGAAAAGATGAAAAAAAAAATAAATAAGGACAAAAAAGCAACAAAGACTAGAAAGGATCAGAGAACACCACCAGAAACTCCAACTCTACAAGGAACATAATGGTAATAAATTCATATCTTTCAGTACTCACTCTAAATGTAAATGGACTAAATGCTCCAATCAAAAGACATACAGTAACAGAATGGAAAAGAAAACAAGATCCATCTATATACTGTTGACAAGAGACCCACTTTAGACCTAGACACCTTCAGACTGAAGTAAGGGTAAGGGGATGGAGAACCATCTTTCATGCTAATGGATGACAAAAGAAAGCCATAGTAGCCATACTTATATCAGGCATTCTACACTTTACAATAAACTCTGTAACAAGAGATGAAGAAGGGCATTATATCGTAATGAAGTTGTCTATCTACCAAGAAGACCTAACAATTGTAAACATTTATGCTCCAAATGTGGAAGAAACCAAATAAATACATCAGTTAATCACAAACATAAAGAAACTCATTGATACTAATACCATAATAGTAGGTGACTTCAACACCCCACTTACAACAATGGACAGATCATCTAATCAGAAAATCAACAAGGAAACAATGGCTTTGAATGACACACTGGACCAGATGGATTAACAGATATATTCAAACATTTCATCCTAAAGCAGTGGAATACAAATTCTTCTCCAGTGAATATGCAACATTCTCCAGAGTATATCACATACTAGGACACAAATCAGCCCTCAACAAGTATGAAAAGATAGAGATTATACCATGCATATTTTCAGACCACAATGCTATGAAACTCAAAATCAACCACAGGAAAAAATTGAAAAGGTAACAAATACTTGGAGACTAAAGAACATCCTACATAACAATGAATGCGCTAACCAAGAAGTTGCAGAGGAAATTAAAAAGTACATGGAAGCCAATGAAAATGATAACACCACAGCCCAGAACCTCTGGGATGCAGCAAAGGTGGTTATAAGAGGAAAGGATATAGCAATCCAGGCCTTCCTAAAGAAGGAAGAAACGTCTCAGATACACAACCTAACTTTACACCTTAAGGAGCTGGAAAAGAAACAGCAAATAAAACCCCAAAACAGCAGAAGACAGAAATAATAAAGACTAGAGCAGAAATCAATGCTCCCAAATTAACAACAGAACAGATAAATGAAACCAGGAGCTGGTTCTTTGAAAGAATTAACAAAATTGATAAAACACTAGTCAGTTTGATGAAAAGAAAAAGGAAAGGACCCAGATAAATAAAATCAAGAATGAGGGAGAGGAGATCAAAACCAACACAGCAGATATACAACCAATATTAAAAGAATATTATTAGCAATTATACACCAATAAAATGGGCAATATGGAAGAAATGGACAAATTCCTAGAGACATATAAACTACCAAAAATCAAACAGGAAGAAAATTTGCACAGACTCATAACCAGTAAAGAAATCGAGTTAATAATAAAAAATCCCCCCCAAAACAAGAGTCCAGGGCCAGATGGATTTCCAGGGGAGTTCTACCAAACATTTAAGGAAGAGTTAACACCTATTCTCTTGAAACTGTTCCAAAAAATAGAAATGGAAGGAAAACTTCCAAACTCTTTCTATGAAGCCAGCATTACCTTGATTCCAAAACCAGAGACCCCACTAACAAGGAGAAGTACAGACCCATTTCCTTGATGAACATGGATGCAAAAATCCTCAACAAGGTATTAGCCAACTGGATCCAACAATACACTAAAAAAATTATTCACTACGACCAAGTGGTATTTATACCTGGGATGCAGGGCTGGTTCAATATCTGCAAAACAATCAATGTGAATCATCACATCAATAAAAGAAAGGACAAGAACCACATGATCCTCTCAATAGATGCAGAGAAAACATTTGACAAAATACAGAATTCTTTCTTGATAAAAACCCTCAAGAAAGTAGGGGTAGAAGGATCATACCTCGATATCATAAAAGCCATATATGAAAGATCCCATGCTAATATCATCCTCAATGGGGAAAAACTGAGAGCTTTCCCCCTAAGGTCAGGAACAAGATAGGGATGTACACCCTCACCACTGTTCTTCAACATAGTATTGGAAGTCTTAGCCTCTGCAATCAGACAACACAAAGAAATAAAAGGCATCCAAATTGGCCAGGAGGAATTAAAACTTTCACTCTTCCCAGATGACATGATACTCTATCTGGAAAACCCAAGAGATTCCACCAAAAAACTTCTAGAACTGATTCATGAATTCAGCAAAGTGGCAGAATCATGCACAGAGATTGGTTGCATTCCTATATACCAACAATGAAGCAACAGAAAAAGAAATCAAGGAATCGATCCCATTTACAATTGCACCAAAAGCCAAAAAATACCTCAGAATAAACGTAACCAAAGAGGTGAAAAATCTGTACACTGAAAACTATAGAAAGCTTATGAAAGAAATTGAAGAAGACACACACACACAAAAGGAAAAATACTCCATGCTCCTTTAAACATTGTTAAAACATCAATATTACCCAAAGCAATCTACATATTCAATGCAATACCCATCAAAATAACACCAGCATTCTTCACAGAGCTAGAACAAATAATCCTAAAATTTGTATGGAACCAGAAAAGACCCCAAATAGCCAAAGCAATCTTGAAAAAGAAAACCAAAGCAGGAGGCATCACAATCCCAGACTTCAAGCTGTATTATAATGTTGTAATCATCAAGAGAGTGTGGTACTAGCACAAAAACAGACACTCAGATCAATGGAACAGAACAGAGAACCCAGAAATGGACCCACAAACGTATGACCAACTAAACTTTGACAAAGTGGGAAAGAATATCCAATGGAATAAAGACAGTCTCTTTAGCAAGTGGTGCTGGGAAAACAGGTCAGTGACATGTAAAAAAATGAACCTGGACCACTTTCTTACACCATACACAAAAATGGATGACAGACCTAAATGTAAGACAGGAAGCCATCAAAATCCTGGAGAAGAAAGCAGGCAAACACCTCTTTGATCTTGGCCGCAGCAACTTCTTACTCAATACATCTCCAGAGGCAAGGGAAATACAAGCAAAAGTGAACTATTGGGACCTCATCAAGATTAAAAGCTTCTGCACAGTGAAGAAAACAATCAGCAAATCTAAAAGGTATCCGATGGAATGGGAGAAGATATTTGCAAATGATGTATCAGATAAAGGGCTAGTATCCAAAATCTATAAAGAACTTGTCAAACTCAACACCCCCAAAACAAATAATCCAGTGAAGAAATGGGCAAAAGACATGAAGAGACACTTTCCAAAGAAGACATCCAGATGACCAATCGACACGTGAAAAAATTCTCAATATCATCAGGGAAATACAAATCAAAACCACAATGAGATACCCCTTCACGCCTTTCAGAATGGCTAACATTAACAACTCAGGCAACAACAGATGTTGGCGAGGATGCAGAGAAAGAAGGTCTCTTTTGCACTGCTGGTGGGAATGCAAACTGGTGCAGCCACTCTGGAAAACAGAATGGAGGTTCCTCAAAAAATTAAAAATAGAACCACCCTATAACCCAGCAATTGCACTACTAGGCATTTATCCAAGGGATACAGGTATGCTGTTTTGAAGGGGCACATACACCCCAATGTATATGGCAGCACTATCAACAATAGCCAAAGTATGGAAAGAGCCCAAATGTGCATCGATGGATGAATGGGTAAAGATGTGGTATATATATACAATGGAGTATTACCTGGCAATCAAACAGAATGAAATCTTGCCATTTGCAACTACATGGATGGAACTAGAGGGTATTATGTTAAATGAAATTAGAGAAAGACAAGTATCATATGACTTCACTCATATGAGGACTTTAAGACACAGAACAGATGAACACAAGGGAAGGACAGCAAAAATAATATAAAAACAGGGAGGAGGACAAAACATAAGAGACTCTTAAAGATGGAGAACAAACAGAGGATTACTGGAGGGATTATGGGAGGGGAGATGGGCTAAATGGGTAAGGGGCATTAAGGAATCTACTCCTGAAATCATTGTTGCACTATATGCTAACTAACTTGGATGTAAATTTAAAAATATAAAAAAAAGAAAAAATATATAATTTTATAGGAATATCTTTCAAAAAACATCTAAAATCTTTTAGATTAACGAAAGTTGGGTAGGCAGAATGGCCCTCCAAAGATGTCCATGCCTTAATTCCTGGAACTTGGGAATAAGTTAGAAGGCAGGGATTTTGCAGATGTGATGATGTTCCAGATTATCTATATTTGCTGATCTAATCACATGAGCCCTTAAAAGCAAAGAACTTTATTTGGCTGAAGTCAAAGAGATTCCAGGTGTCAGAGGGACTGGACCCGTTATTGCTAAGGAGACAACATGGAATGTGGGCAGCCTCTAGGAGCAAAAATCAGCCCCTATCTGATAGTCACAAAGAAACAGGGATCTCGGTTCTACAAACCTAAAGATCCAAATGAAGCCCTGGGGCGCCTCAGTGGCTCAGTCGATTAAGTGGCCGACTTCGGCTCAGGTCATGATCTCGCGGTCTGTGAGTTCGAGCCCTGCATTGGGCTTTGTGCAGATAGCTCAGAGCCTGGAGTCTGCTTCTGTTTCTGTGTCCCTCTCTCTCTCTGCCCCTCCCCCATTCGCGCTCTGTCTCTCTCTGCCTTTCAAAAATGAATAAATGTTAAAAAAAAAAAATTTAGAAAAAAAAATCCAAATGAAGCCAATAATTGAATGAGCTTGGAGGTGGTTTGCTCCAGAGAGCCTTCAGTAAGAAACACAGCCCTGTTGACAACTTGATTTTAGCCGAGTGAGATAAACATCAGATTTATGACACAAAAAACTATGAGATATTAAATAGGTCTTGTTTGAAGCTACTAGGGTTTTTAAAAATTTGTTATAGCAGCAATATAAAATTGACACAATGCAGTAAGTGTATAATTCCCACAGTTCTAAGTCATTTGGGACTTAAAAGTTTAATTGCCCTTAATTTCACATAATTAGTGAAATAAGTGAATTGCCATATTTTGGCCTCCTGTTTTGTTCAGAAAAACATATTATTTATTAATACATTCATTCATTCATTCAATATTTATTGAGAGTCTGTATGTCAGGTATGAGGAATGGTCTGTGAATTATGACATCAACATGGGATATACCAATAATTTTAGGTGGAGAATTGGAAGCGATTAGATTACATAGTGCTCAGCTAGTCTGTCTATGAAAAAAGGAGGTGTTACCAGTGTTAACTATATGTGTAAGCTAGGACTAGTCATTTTATCTCTCCAGATATAGTTTATACCTTGCTAAAGCAAAGACATGGCAATATATCAGTGTTTCCCAGTGTTCTACAGCATACTGGTGTAGCTGGCAATGTTAGGCAAGTATTGTGTTGGAGCTGAGGAGGAAGAGAAAAGCGTTCCATGACCAGAAGAGGACTTTTATAGACTCCCACCACCCCAAAATCTTCCCCTACAAACTCTACCTTCCTACCTGTCTACCAGGAAGGAATTTTTTGTGCTGATATCTAAAGTCAGAATAATGCTTGTGCCTTAAGGAAAATGCTCTAGCAAGTCCCCCTTCTCCTACATCATCAGTTTAAGGTTTTATGTATCACTGTCATAAGCATACAAGCATACAGACATTTTCCTTCCTAAAAGAAAAAAAAGCACAAACTTCCCTTGGCTGTACTTTCCTCCCACCTTTTCTTTGAGCCCATCTGTAGCAAAACTTCTTGGAAAAGTTTCTATACTTATCATCTTCAATTATCCCTCTTCTCATTTTCTCCTAAACCCACTTCATAAGGCTTTTGACTCCACCATTCTTCTAAAATTGTACTTACCAAAGTTACCAATGACTCCACATTGCTAAATCCGATGTTTAATTCTCAGCCCTCACCTTACTTGACTTGTCAGAGGCATGTGACACATTGTCACTCTTATTTTCTTGATGTAGTATCTTTATTTGTCTGCCAAGACACCGCATTCTCCTACTTTACCTCCTGTCCCCTTGACTACATTTCAGTCTCCTTTGCTGGTTCTTCCCCTTCTCCCCAGGCTCTTGATGCTGGAGGCTCCAGGATTATTCTTCCATCCCTTTTGATTTTTTATTACCATTTTGGTGACCTCTTCAAGTTTCAGGTCTTTAAATATAATCAATGTGTTGACTGCTTCCAGATTTGTATCTCCAGCTTAGACCTCCCTCCTGAACTTCTGATATATCTACATCATCTATATCTATATTACATATATCTAAGTGTCTTCCCAGCATCTCTGCTGCTATGCCTATGCATGATCACAAGCCCCAAACTAAATTCCTAAATTTTCCCTAGAGAGCTAGCTCCCCATATATAGCCTTCCTGTCTCAGTTGATGGGACCTCCATCCTTTCAGTTCCTCAGGCTGAAAGCCTGGAAGATATCTCTGACACCTCTCTTTCTCTCATGTAATGTGCAAATTCTCTTGGCTCCACATGCAAAAATCTCACCACTTTCACCATATCCACTGCTATTTTCCTATCAGAATTACAATGATCTCTCACATGTATTGCCGCAACAGAGCCCTAGTGGGTTTTCTTGCTTCTGTCCTTGCAACTTTATAATCTATTCTCAACACAGTGGCTTAAATTATCTTTTTAGAACTTAAATAAATTCAAGTTACTGTTCGGGTCAAAACCTTGCTGAGGCTCCCCATTTCACTTACAGAAAAAGCCAAAAGCCTTAAATGGCACGCAAGTATCTTCAAAAGATTTTCTCTCATCTCTTCTCTGTGACTATCCTCTTGCTCATCTGGCTTTAGCCACAATGGCCCCCTTGCTTTAGCCTGAACATCAGACCTGCTCTTGCCTTAGCATTGGTTGTTCTCTTTGACTTAAATACTATTCTGTCAGGTACCTACTTATACAATTCCCTTGCCTCCATCAAGTCTTTGTTCAAATGTCATCTTCTCAATGAGCCTCTTTTGACCATTCTGTGAAATACTGAATGAGGTCTGTTCCCATCCCTGCATCAGCTCTCTTAATTCCCTTTACACTCTTCTAATTTTTTTCATGGAATTTATAGTTTTTCAATCATATTTTATAAATTACTTATTATGTTTGTTGTTTATTCCTCACCTCAACCATCCAGCATGTAAGCCCTGGGACAAGACTGTCTGTTTTGGCACTGATACATCCTAAGTACCTGTGGCAGAGCCTGCCATATAGTAGGCACATAATAAATTGTTTGAATGAATAAAACATATGTTTAAAGTTAACTGGATTTTTTAATGAGGAATTTTTCAATACCTTTAATATACTGATAAGATTTGAGGATCTCTCAAATATACTGTGCACATTGTCCACACTTATTTGATCACAGAACTCATTTGTTACCTAATGCTTATTAACATCTCATAAAATGCCCATTCCACAGTTTTAGCAAAAGCTAAATCAAATCATTTTTTAGGTTCCTTCATCTACAAAATGTGTAATTCCATCAGGGAATGCTTTGCAATTTTAAATTTCTAGGCATGACCTCTCGGTGCTAATTGATTTACTTTACTTTGAAAGAGGAATACACTTTCCAAGTGGCACATAAAGTCATCCAGTCAGACACTTAAAGTAGATGAATTTTATCTTTCTGATCTCATTTGTACTCTCATTTTACTTCTGAAACCTGCAACATTCCAATTAGTTAAAGAGTTTTCAGCCCTGTTAGAGACCTTAGAGATGATGACATATATTCATCTCATATTAAACGTGAAGAAACCTAGGCAGCAAAAGGATTTTTCCCAGGTTCTCACTACTGGAGCCCCATGAAACAGGTCCAATCAATATGGCCCAGTATGTTGAGGACAAATATAGCAGTGTATTATTTATTATACTCCAAACTTACCCACACGCATTTTTCACTTGTTCAGTTATCACATGGCATACCCAAATCCTTTTCTGATCCCTCCTTCCATATATATCTAACATCCTCACCCTAATTATGACACTAATTACATATTAGCATCTCCTACTAGAGACATTATTTTTCTCTGAGTAATTTATAGCAGCTTAGAAATGAAAAAAAAATCTAAGATTTCTACAACAATACATATCCTGATTAATTAATATGATCTTGCCACTATATCATTTTTGAAAAGACATGTAATTATTTCTTCCACCTCAAAAAATGAAAACAAGAAATTTCTCTTGGCCCTACTTCCCTCTTACTTTTCCTTTGATCTCATTTTCAGCAAAACTCCTTGGGAGAGTTGTTCTCTATGCACCCTTATGCCTGCTTGGTTCTGGCAGAATCTGCATACCTGTCTTTGGATATCTCAGGACCAGCAGTTATTTCTCAAGAGTCGATCCTTTCAATTAATCTACTAATTTTCTAAACATTTGAGATAACTTAGCTGAATGCGTTCTTAACCCCACTTCCCAATATTTGAAGAGAATTATAGGAGGTATTAAAAGATGAAGGGTATGAGTAGTTGTTACTGCCTCAAATTTGATTCCTTGCAGTACATTCATTCAAGAAAGGCTTTTGTTAATTCTATTTAACTCCTATTTGGGTAATATAGGTGAAGAGCATTAAAAGGTACAAACTTCCAGTTAAGAAATAAATAAGTCAGGGGATGATGAGTACAGTGTGGGGAGTATATCAATGATACTGTAATAACTTTGTATGGTGACAGATGGTAACTACACTTACTATGGTAAGCATTTTGTAATGTATATAACTGCCAAAATATTATGTTGTACAACTGAAACTAATGCAATATTGTATGCCAACTATACTTCAATTTTTAAAAAAGTAAAAAACTGAAATGTTTTTGAACCTCTATTTGCCTTTTTAGAGGTTTGGGACACAGAGCTGAACAAAATGTCTGTTTTTAAGGCCTATATCGTCTAGTGAAAAAGAACAGAAAAATAGACAAATGGCAAGAAGCAGCCCGGTAGTGCTAAATGCTATAATGAAGATAAAACAAGATGAGATACTTGAAAGATTTGAGAAGCTGTTTAGATTAGGCAATCACGGAAGACTAAGGAAGTGTCTTTAAGATGGATCTAAATGGCAAGATACCAAGTCTCTTAAAAGAGGTAAGCGAAAATCTCCAGGAGAGAGGTTCTTCAAAGGCTGAAGATGGAACTAAATAAAGTTGGTGTCTTCAAGTAAGAGAAGGAAGGAAAGTGTAACTGTCGCTTGTGAGTGAAGCTGAACATGGTGAGAAGCGATGAGAGTGGTTAGCAGGGGCCAGACCTGCAGGGCCTGTTGGCCAAAGGAAAGGGTTTTTTATTCCAAGTGGACTGGAAAGCCATCAGAGACGTAAATGATAAGCAGGTAAACGATAAGGGTCTGATTTTTCCTTTTTGAAAAAGAAAGTGCTCTGGCTTCTGTGTGGAAACTGGATAGCAAAGGGAAGGGCTCAGAGTTAATTGAGCAAGTGGAGTCTGTTCAGCACACTTCTGTACTTAAGATTTCCCTGCATATGCCTATTGAGAGGCTGAATCTAAGTAATTTTAACTTGTTCTGCTTTTGTCTAAAACATTAAAAACATTTTGAAAAAAATGTATTTTCTTACAATGAACATAATAATGAGTAACTTTTTTTATTCTTGAAAAGGGAAGAAAGGACATAATGGTCTCTTAATTTTGTATATTAGGTTCTCCATGTACTTAAATCACCCTCAATATCCCCTCTGGCCTCATCTCGCAGGCTTTAAGTTGCCCACGGATACATGGCACTCTGTGTACCTAGCCCTCCAAAAATCCAACTTAATTTTATAACATGTTCTGGGCACTCTGGAAGGTTCTGAGGATACTCAGGGAAATAAGGTATAGTCTATGCTCACACAAAGTTCAAAATTCAGGCATGGAGTGAAGACTATAAACCAGTAACTGGAATAGAATATATGTTTTGGGAAACATGATGAGGAAATAAATAACTCTGCACAGGTTGGGAGAGGGGTGGAAAAGATTGTTTGGGGAGGATTATTGTGAAAACGGGATACTTGAGCTCAGCAAACATGAGTGGAGAGAATGGAGACTTTACCAGAAGGAATCACAAGGCAAATCATGGAGACTTTCAAAGTGCAAAGTGTGTTAGGGGAAATAGCCAGTCATACAGTGGAGCTCAGGCTCAGAAGCATGCTTTATCATGCTAAAGAAAGTTAATTGAACGTTTGCAAATGTAGGTTCACAGTGAAATAAAGTTTCATAGGATGTAAGATAAGAAATTATTTCCTTCCTTCACTTTAGAATAGTTCATATAGAGTTGCTGTAAAAACCGAGTTTAATAATTTCTTAGGAGAAACATTTTAAACTACATTATCTTATTTCTTGCTATGGGAGGAGTAAACTTCACATTAATCTCTCCTTTAATGTTTCTTCTTTTAAACTTATTAATATTGAATTCTGGTTTTAGTGTTGAGGATGACATCTTTGTTGTTTTATATTTTCATTTTTTCAAGGCTGAAAATAAGTCTAAGGCTGCTCTGGGTTATCTGGAATGTTGATGTTACTTGTAACTCTCTTCTATTTGGATTTGCTTCCGTAAAAGCCATTTATAGTTTATTGCCTCAGCAATCTTTGTCACAGGAAGAACTAATTTCTTTGAAAGGTTATGGTTTGAAAGATTCAAAATGATTGCTGCCTTGCCTATTTTAGTGCAATCATTTATATGTATATACATGTGCCAAAAATACATTTTGTAAATTATGGGATTTACAATCTTGGTCAGCCACTGGAGGAAACTCTGGTATTGAGATTATTTAAATTTTCTGATCTGGCCGACGACATTAGGAGCATTTTATGAAATAATTGAAATTATTGTTAACCCAGAATGAACCTAAATTTTGTTCTGCTTAAAAATTTTAAAAAATGCATATAAATGTCACATGGCTGTGAATCTGTGCAATTTAAATCACCCCTTAATCAGTTTTGCTAAAAACGGAATCCAAGCAGAGAAGCTCTACAGAGCTCATCTGCTTCACAGGATTCTCACTCACGTGGAGCTCCCTCTAAGGCCCATATCAAGTACTGCACCACAAAATTTACCCAACCCAAGAAAGCGATGCCTATGTGCTTAGCTTTGTAATAAGCACTTCACATGTACTTCCATTATCTTCACAGCAATACCCTAGGTTAGGCAAGCCCTATTATTGTCCTCATTCAAGATATAAGAATACTGATTCTCACACAGCTCGCACATAGTGATATCACTATGGGCTCTACAACTTTTAACCTCTCTGCTAATGTGCTCTTAGCACTGATACCAATATCAAGATGAATGATTTCAGTGCACATAAGCCAACAGCATAAGCATCAGGAATAAATACAGCATGTTCTTCAGTAAGAAAAATATAGCCTAATGGAAGCAAAGGTTTCTGGGAGAAATGTAAATTATCATCCATTTTATAAGCTAGGTGCTGTCTAGACATTTTACATTATCTCTTGGAGTTCCCAAGATAACCTGATTAGTCATTATTAGCTTATTATTAAAGGAGAAATTTGAAGATAGAGAGTAAATTAACTTGTCAAGGCTGCAGAGTGAATAATGGAAAAATTGGAGATTCAAATTCAAATCCCAGTTACTCTAAATGATGGTATGATTATCTCTTTATAATCCCACCCAAATTCTATCTTCCAGAGGTTGATCATGTATTTCATCAAGGATCATGGGACTGTGCTCTTGGTAATCAGCAAAATAGGAGCTCTTCATTATTATGACGTATTTCTGTTTCTGTGAAACTTGAGAAGAAGGTTAGGGATCAGGTAAAAGGAACATGTTGAACATCTTATGATTAAAAATAATGGAAACTTTAATGATCTTGATGTAGACTGCATCAAAATAGTCCAACACATTAAAAGTACTATTTCAAAACCCTGCATCTAATTGTCATGTGTTGATGTGTGTTTAGTGTGCCAGATTGAGTATATGTGTTTGCTTCTCCTTGTTCTTAATATTGCCCTAAAATTTCAGTAAAAAGTATAATGAATATAATAAATCCATGTCAACTATGAAAATGAGTGAGCATATCATGTGGATATTACAGATTTTTTAAGTTTCTGGGATGTAGAATTTAAATGGCTCATACTGATGGGAAGGCAAAGGCAAAAGGAAACTAATGTACTATAGTGCCCTAGAGAGCCATCTGCTTCAAAGAGCCCCAAATCAAGCCCAAGGCTCCAAGCTCTATTTGGATTTTAAATCAATTATCAAAGTGTCTAATTGAAGAACATTTTTGACCAGTTGGCTTCTCTCCCATCCATTCCAGCAATTAGCTATAACTTTTGCCTCTAGTTAAGATTTCAAAAATTTTCCTAGGTAGACCTCAAAATGTTGGTCTTGAAGTTGGGAAAAAAGGTAGAGCAGATCCTAAGATAAATTCAGATCTCCACAAGAGATCTAGAATAAAGGTGGGTTTTAAAATTTTTGTTTTGTTTTGTTTTCTTTCTGGTTAATTGTGAGGGTTTCAAATCATTTTGCTTGCTCCTTATGACATTCTTAGAGTAGGAGTGCCAGAGGCCATGGGAGTGGAGACAGAGGCAATGTATGAAATGAAATAATTTAAAAAATAGTTTTTCCTGAGTTAAAGATATTTCTTAATCTTCACATTTAAAGTCTTTTCTGAGGTTCAAAGAAAAGTGAATGAAAAGAAGGGAAAAGATCTACACTTATTCACATCTTAAGAAAATTTAAAAATCTAGGACAAAATTGTTGTCAAGAGTTACTTATGAAAGAAGATAAATAAGATTAGGATCATATCACCAGTACTAAATACTAAAAGCCAAAGGAAAAATACATCTAGCATTGCAGGAGAAAAAATGATCCGGAATATAGAATAATTTTATTAGTTAATTTATCAGTTAATAAAAATAAAATGAAGCAATTTTAAGATGTTCATGTACTAAAGAATTTAGATCCCATTCATCATTTCCTGAAAACAAAAATCTTGTGAATGTCCATAGGTGGAGTAAAATCAGGAATGCAAGAAGGATAAAGTCATTAAAAAGTTAAAAAGAAAAACAGTAATGGAACCAAAATAGTAATATAGTAAATATAAATCCCAGAATGATAGCCATGCAGTTAGAAATGAATATATTGATATTGCAACAGAAGGCTCTAGAAGTCATGTCTCCAGAATAAAAATACACTAGGCAATCTCAGTTCAATTTTTTTTATGATTTATTTATTTTTGAGAAAGAGAGACAGACAGAGTGCAAACAGGGGAGGGGCAGAGAGAGAGGGAGACACAGAATCCGAAGCAGGCTCTAGGCTCCCAGCTATCAACACAGAGACCAACACAGAGCTGAAACTCACAAACAGTACATCATGACCTGAGCCAAAGTCCGAGGTTTAGCCAACTGAGCCCACCAGGCGCCCCTAGGCAATTTCAGTTTAAAATCTAGAAAAGTTTTATATATATTTTTTATACTTTTAAAGCTTACTTATTTTGAGAGAGAGAGCAAGTGGGGGAGGGGCAGAAAGAAAGGGGGGAGGGGACAGAGAGAGAGAGAGAGAGAGAGAGAGAGAGACAGAATCCCAAGCAAGCTCCACAGTGTCAACACAGAGCCTGATGTGAATCTTGAACTCATGAACCGTGAGACCATGACCTGAGCTGAAATCAAGAGTTAGATGCTTAACCGACTGAGCCACCCGGGCAGCCCTAGAAAAGTTTTAAAATATAATAAAGCTAATTACTTCTCAGATAAAATAGAAGAAAAACAATTGGAAACTAGGAAAAACAAATGTGTACGTTACAGTAATGATCCAAATATGAAGCTACCTGAAATGTGATATGATTTAGAGCAATTGATACATATAGGAGAATTCAATTGAACTTTGCTCTTGAAATATTATTCTTAGAGTGATATGTGGATACATGGTATTGGTTTAGGGTTCCTTCTCTACCCAATCATACTACATGTGTGAGAAAATTTACACAATAGCAATTTCACAAAGTACTAGAATCAACCTATAGACTGTAAATAATGTAACCTTGCCAATGATGACACAATGACAAAAACTTTGAGAAGAGTAGGTGATAAGAGAATATCAAAGAATTATAGGAGAGCTGATTGCTCAATTTTCCACAATTACCATAATTAGATAATATCTAATCCATTAGATAATGTCAAATGGGTTATTAAGATATTTAAATCTGTTGTTTAATATTGAGAAGGTAAACAAGAGTGCTAAAATAGTAATATCAGGAAATGAGACATAAAGCAGGGGAGTAGGGGGGTAAGAGAAAGTACACCAAATTCCTCATTTTTATGGTGAGATACTGTGTAATTGTGATAAATCATGAAATAGAAAAGGATTACTTAGAGTTCCAAGGGTAACCACCAGAAGCATTAAAAACTGAAATGTTTGAAAGTTCCACGTTAAATTTCTGGGGAGTGCAACTGGGACTGACAGTGGAGAGAAAGGAAAGACTTTTGCCTTTCTTTCCACATCCTTCTCTACTGCCTGAACTTCTTTTCACTTTAATTCTTTATTATCTTAATACAAAAATAATAACCCATGTTATGTCCTCTTGAAGTCTGGAATTTATATTAAACTGTGGAATTTGTATTCTGTGTGGAGAAATAATAAACAAACAGAAACACAGACAATATAATTTCAAAAAAGTTATTGTTGCGATGAAGGAAATAAAACAGTGGGCTGTGTTAGAGTGACTGGAGCAGGTACCACTAGCTGAGGATGGGGGAGGGAAAACCAGGAAAGACGCTTCTAAGGAGAAGACTATCCACCCAGATCTCAAGGGAGAAGATGGATTCCAAGGCAGGACAGTTCAGACAGATGGAAGGGCAAATACCAATCCCTGAGAATGAAAATTGCTTAGGGAACCCAAGGACAGAAAGCTAACCGGTAACACCAGAGCAACGAAAGGCAGGAGGAAAATGGAGTTATTGTAATTATAATTTCTAGTATAATTCTCTGCTAGTGTGTCTCAGTTGTGATTTGAGAAAGATTACTTTTCTTGACAGAGAGAGCAAGATGGGATGGAGGGAGCATGCTAGTCTCATTAACAACACAAATGTGGTTAAGTTTCTTGGATACAGACACTGGGCACTCTGCCAGCTTTATTCACAACTGTAGCTCCAGTACCTGGCTCATGGTATGCATTCAGTTAATGTTGATTAAATTAGGGGACTTGAAAATCATCTCTGAAGTGGACATTTTAGCTTTTATCATAATTTCGGGGCTACATGCCACATCTCATCTATTCAAGAACCTTATATTGGGTTTCTTTTTTATGCCAGATATTGTGCTAAGCATTAGAGACACAAAGATAAGACTCTGTCCTACTTGCAGAGGGCTTACAGCCTACATAATTTATTAGACTTTACATCATAATTGTAAGATTAAAAACATTTGTACACGCCCACAGATACAATTAAACCAATTATCATGAAATATAAAAAGTTATACTGGTATGAGAAAGGTACTTAATGAATCACAAAAGGGGGCTTCTCACAACAGGTGTAACACTTGTGTACTTTCTAATTCAAAACTGAATTTTGACCATTATGTAACAGTTTCCTACAGTACTGAATACTTAGTAGTTTTCATTGCTATGCTCACAAAACAATATTCATTTCAAACTGTAGTTGGGCTGACAGCTGTCTGAAAAGGTAGGAGAGGTTTTTTATTTTTTGTCTTCTTTATCAAAGTCAATGAAAAATGTGATGATTCATTTTAAAATGAACTTGGATAGCCATAAATAGTTGTTTTTTTTTTGGGGGGGGGTGCAGCTGGTTTGACCACCCTCATGGAGTGACTTGGAAATCTGCTTAATCCTTCTCTATATAAAGAGTCAAAGAAGGAACAAAATTTTGTTCACCAAAAATTAGCTAAGGCTTCGAAGAGGTTTTGTGTATGAATGGAACAAGATGGTGATGAAGAAAGAGAAATGTTGATATCTTCAGTAATAGACATTTGTGCCCATGACGTTTTTCTTTCTAAAATATACCTTTAAATAACATAATCATTAGAAGATTATACTACCCCCAACATATAGGTACAGTTTTTATAGATAGGACAAAGTGGTATAAACTATCTAGGGAAAATATGCAATACAGATAAAAAGTCATAAAAATGTAAATGTCATTTGACCTAGAAATTCTTTTAGAGCTATATCTTAAATACTTCTCAAACTTATTCATCAAAGAAACTTGGATGATGCAAGAAAATGTGCTTTCCTCCCATTCCCACATACCTTCTACTTACCCTTCCCCATGAAGCTCCCTAAAGTGGCCTGTTAACAGCTTGAAATTTCTTTGAAATTTCAGTTTTATATTTCAAATGTAAGTATACTTTACATTTTACTATACTACAAAACTATATATATTAGACATAAAAACAATAAGTTTATTTTATCACTCCTTAAGAAATAAGGACATTTGGGAAAATATAGCCTCCATTTGATTAGAACCAGAATAAGAATACAATTAGGCAAGTGCACAAATGTATCAACAAAAAAGAAATGACAGTGCTCTTATAATAGAGATAAATCCTAAACAGTACAGATCTGCCAAAAGAGATTGGCCCAATAAATTATCATATTGTAGAATACTACATTCCTACTAAAAATTTTAGTGAGAAGGTATATTAATTAACAAAAAATAGAGGATGATGTACTAGTACTTAGGTAAAAAATAAAAATAAAACAATTTAGAGAGCTGATCCCTATATTTTAAAAATATATGTTCCTGTGTGTGTTTGTCTGTGTCTCTCTCTAATCTTAAATATTAAATTTAAAAATTAAATATTTAGGGATGTCTGGGTGGCTCGGTTGGTTGAGCATTCAGCTCTTGATTTCAGCTCAAGTCATGATCCCAGGGTTGTAGGATCGTGCCCCACGTTGAGCTCTGTGTCAGGTTCCACACTAAGTATGGAGCCTGGTTAAGACTCTCCCTCTCTCTCTGTTTCTCTCTGTTTCCCTCTCTCTCTCTGTCTCTCTCTCTCTGTCTCTCTCTCTCTCTCTCTCCCCCTCCCACCCTGATGCCTCCCTCACTTGTGCTGTCTCTGTAAAAAAAAAATTTTTTTCAATAGAACCCTTATCATAAGAATCAGAGTAAAACATCTTAATTATTTTAATATGTTAGAAGACAAACTTAAGGCAGCAAAGTAAAAACTTCCATTCTATATACTACTGTATATTCAAAATATGTATGAATAATTTGTGTAATTTTTATTGGTACACCACATACATGATTAGAAGGATTTAATATGTACACAAAATGTTATCAATACCTATCTTTGTAGTATGCTACAATGGATACATTTCATTTATTCTCTTTTTTGCTTATTTTCTAATTATTTCTAAAAAGAATATAAACTACACTAATATAAATAACATGTTTTAATAAGATTGGAAAATGTACTATTTTCATAATGATATCAAATTATTAAATGTTGGATCACCTCAATGTTGTTTTAGAAGTCCATAAGAATACAGAACAACATTAGGTAAATTATACACACACTAGCATTGCTGCTTCAAATCTTTACACAGAACATCCCCACACAATCAACAACTTAATCCCACCTAAATTTCTCTTTTCTCATTAGTGTTGTAGAAATAGTAGTGTATCATAGGTGTTTTGTTTCTAGCAGGTGTTATCACTAATCAATTCTTTGAACCTAGGAACAAAAGAAGTCTACCCTTTTCCCATGTAATACCATTCAGCTGCTGGTTTTTCTTGCCACTGTGAACAATGATTTTCAGACATTTATAATACTGTACCACTGTAGATAATAGAATTTGAGCCCACGCTGATGTACGTTTTTTTTATTTAAAGTATATCCACATGTTGTACCAATACACTGTAATAATACACTGCACATTATTTCTAACCATGTCTCTCTTTCATCTAGTCACAGCACAGCACCAGATGGATTCTTCTAAAACATGTCAGATCATGTCACTAGAAACCTCCAAAGGTTCCCTGTCTCACTTATAACAAAAGCCAAAGTCTTTAAAATAGCTCTGTAGGCCATATACAATCTAGCCCTCACCACTTGATATCCCTCACTCATTCTATTCAAGGCACACTAGCCTCCTTGCTATTACGTTAGCATAAAAGGAATATTTCTGACTCAAGGCCCCACCATGGAGTGTCAAAGCTAGAGCAAGGTGAGAAGGGTTTCACAGAGGGAGTAAAGGAGTAGATTGCAGTGGGGAATGAACGCTCAAACAGGATGAGAAAGGTGGGGCACCTTGTCATGTTGTGCCAATATCTAAGCAACATGAGGAAGGTTCCACTTGGTGGGAGCAGCCTGGCATTGAAAATCAGAGCCTGAGCAGGGTAGGGATGGAGAGCATCCATTTGAACAGGTGGCTTGGCACTGTGAGTTGAACCCAAAGCACAATGAGGTAAGCATCCTTGCATTGTCACTGGGTGTAAGAGCCCAAAGAGGGGGAGGCAAGAATTTGTGCAGGAGGAGACGGCAATGGATATGGGAGATTTGTTGCATACCCAAATTTATCAAATAAACATGTAAAGAATACTTTGAAACAGTTTTCTCACTATTGGAAAAGGGAGATACAAATATAAGAAGGAAAAAACTAGAATATGAACGGACACACACACACACATTTATTTCTCAATCCATATATATTTTTTAAATCATGAGTCCACACTGATACCTCCAGTTCCAATCCAATACCACAAGATTCATTAACACACACACATGCACACGCACACATGCATATGCTCCTACTTCTGTCCACTGTGAGGACTGAAGTAGTAATATCCCAGTAGTATACTGAGCATTCTCAGTGCCCACATCTTGCTTTCCAAGTTCTTTTTCCCAAAAGTATCCAAAATCCTTGAGATCACCTAGGTTCAGCACTGGGCGAGGAAAAGTACAAGGGGTGCCTTTGCTCCAGGAGGCAGGCAAGTGTTCAAAAAACGAAGGGGCCATGTCAAAAGGATTCAAAAGTTCACTTGAAAGGGTTCCATGAACAAATTGGGGAGAGAGACAACTTGAACATCTAAATAAGAATGTTCACAAGTTATAACCCACTGAATAAAGCAGGAAACTATGAGTCAATAAAGGTATAAATTAATAAATAATTCAATTATTATTTTGATGATGAATGAGATATTTATACAGCTTCAAAGTATTACCTGTAAAATATTTATTTATTATAAGGGGGAAACAGTAACTTGAGTGTTAAGAATCCCTGCAGACATCATTCTAATCAAAGTGATCAAAGTGAATGCCATTTAGTAATGGGACAAATTGAGACAAGTTGATAGGATACAATGAGACTACAGCATCACTTCACGTTTACTCTTGCCAAGGAAACATTAGACAAACTAAACTGAGAAGACTTCTATAAAATAATTGGCCTGCAATCTACAAAAGGTTCAAAGTCATGAAATTCAAGGAAATACTAAGTTCTTGTCCAAACTGAAGAAATCCAAAGAGACATGACAACAAAGTCATAGGCTGTAGTAGGATTCTGACTTTGCTATTTTCAGTATAAGGACATTATTGGGACAACTGGTGAAACCTGATTGGGTTTTGAGGATTAGTTGGTGGTAATGTATCAATATTAATTTTCTACCACTGGTGGTTGTATCGTGGTTACATAGGAGAATGTCTTGTTTGTAGAAAATACACTAAATGTATTTGTGAGTAAAGGATCACCAAATTACTCAAATGGTTCCAAAAAAAAAAGTAAACAGGTTTATTTCCTATATTTACAAATTAAGTTGGTGATCATTTCAAAATTTTAAGATTATTGAAAAAAGAAAGTGCAGTTGAGGTCATGTCATTCCTTCATGTAGAAATCTCCTCCTGGCCCTCACTGCCCTTGGAATACAGTTATTGCATAATCAGGTTATTTACCACACCTGAGCCCTTCTTTCAGGTCTTGGATTGCACCATGGTCCTTCATACCACAGAGTCTTAGCACTTGCTGTTTCCTTTTCCCAAGACATGTTTCCTATGCTCATTGCAAAGCTTCAAGGTCTCAGGTTAAATGCACTTCTCCAGTCTAGGTATAGTTTCCCTACTGTGCTCACCTGGGCTCTACATTCATCCTTTGCAGGACTTCCCATGATCCTAATTAAATGTCTGCTCAACATAGGATTATTCCTCTAATAAATTACATGAGTTCTGGGACCTTATCTGTCTTATTTACAGTTTCTCCTGGATATTATATAGTGACTGGCAGACAAACATAAATATTAAATATACTAAACTTCAGGGCATTCTTTGAAGCAGGCATTGTTCCATATTTCAACTATTAGGATGCTAAAGATGGCGGAACAGAATGGAAGTTTTTTGTGTGTCTCACGTCCATGAAATACAGCCAGACCAACACTAAACCATCCTACACACGTAGAAAACTGACTGGAGGATTAACACAACAATCTGCACAACCTGAACCACAGAATTCAGTGGGTACACGGCACGGAGAGCTGAACTGGGGAGCGAAAAGCTGCTAAAGTTAGAGAACCGCTTTTGTGGGCGGAGAGAGGATGGAGACTGGGGAGAGGGGGAGAATATGGGAAAAGCACCCCTTCCCAAAAGCAGCTGGAGAGAAAGTGGAAAATTAGAAACAGCTGCAGGGACTAAACTAAAAAGGGAGAAAGGAGAAAGGAGAGGGCTTAAATTCCATTAAGACTGTAAACAAGGGGAGTGCAAAGGCTGCAACTCCGCAGCTCCATACCTGGCAGTGCTCTGGTGGGAAGGGCGAACCCCCAGCAACAGAGTGGGGTCTGGGAGGTTCTCGGGCCACACGGGAAAAGCGGTTCCACTGATGGAAGGACATTTGGTAGAAAGTGTTGAAGCCACCTGGTCCCAGCAGACCCCAGAAAACAACCACATTCGCTGGTGCTGGAACAAGGTCGTTAAGGGTGAAGCCTGGTGCCAGATGTGTGTTGTGATTTTCCATAATCCCTGAGGTGCTGCTGCTACACTATCTCGCAAACTTTTTCTGGAGCAGGCTGGCACCTGGCCACAGTCTCGGGGCACCGGCAGTAGCAGGGTGCAGCGAATGTTCCTGGGTGCAGCCGACATTCAGCCATTGCTCATTCGCCATTGCTCAGTGAGACCCTCCCACAGAGGGGTGGAACGGGTCAAAGCCACAGTCCTTCTGAAGTAAGGGGCTGGGGAAAACAGCCGCATCGGAGACAAAACTCGGGAGAGAGGTACTGCCTGGGGCCTGGTCACGGAGAGTAAAAAAGCAGGGAGTGGATGAAAGCAGAAGACCGAGGACGAGTGCATGATTGTTGACCCAGGAGAACAGACTGGGTAGCTGGGTGGTGCCATTTTCACCGCTCCCCTGCATGCGAATACACACCTAGGAGCACTGCAACAATCCACCCCAGTAGGATAGTAGCGCCATCTAGTGGAGAGCGGAGCTGTTACACTGAGCCCTGCCCAACTGGGCCAACCTCACTCTTCAAGAACCCAAGTCTCACTGCTGGTTTAATTTATGGACTATAAAGTGCTACATAACCTGACTTCTAGGGGAAAACAAAGTAATTTCAGTCTTACTTCAATCTGTTAGCAGGTTAATCTATCCAATTTTCTTTCTTTTGTTTTCTTCCTTTTTCTCTTTTACACTTCTTTTTCTTGAATACAGAAAGAGAAAAAATTCATTTTTATTTCCAATTTTTATTAAAAATATTTTTCTTTAATTTTTATTACTATATTTTTTACTTTTGTGTAAATTTTTTCAAATTCTATTTTACTTCCATCATTTTATTTTAGTCTACTTCACTGTATTCACCTTTTCAAATTTTCAAACAATTTCCTTTTTTTATTTTTTCTATTTTTCGTTTCTTTTCTTTTTCTTGAATGCAGAAAGAGAAAACTTCATTTTTACTTTCAATTCCTATTATAAATATTTTTATTTAATTTTTATTACTATATTTTTTACTTTTGTGTAAATTTTTTCAAATTCTATTTTACTTCCATCATTTTATTTAAAAATTTTTTTTCAACGTTTTTTATTTATTTTTGGGACAGAGAGAGACAGAGCATGAACGGGGGAGGGGCAGAGAGAGAGGGAGACACAGAATCGGAAACAGGCTCCAGGCTCTGAGCCATCAGCCCAGAGCCTGACGCGGGGCTCGAACTCACGGACTGCGAGATCGTGACCTGGCTGAAGTCGGACGCTTAACCGACTGCACCACCCAGGTGCCCCTCCATCATTTTATTTTAGTCTACTACAGTGTATTCACTTTTTCAAATTTGCAAACGATTTTTTCCTTTTCTTTTTTATCTTTTTTCTTTTTTTCATGTTTTTTCTTTTTTCTTAAATACAGAAAATGAAAAAGTTCATATTTATTTTTAATTTTTATTACAAATATTTTTCTTTAATTTTTTCTACTACATTCTTTACTTTTGTATATATTTTTTCAAATTCTATTTTACCCCCATCATCTCATTTCGGTCTACTTCAGTGTATTCATTTTTTCAAATTCTCAAATGATTTCCTTCCCCCTACCTTCCTTTTTTTTCTTTTCTCTAATCTGTCAAACCACTATTCCACACCCAGACCAAAACACACCTAGGCTCTAGCATCATCTATTCGATTTGTGTATGTGTTTTTTTAATTTTTAATTTTAATATTTTTTACTTCTAATTTTCTTTTCAATTTCAATTTTTCTACCTCATTAATTCCTTTTCTCCCTTCAAAATGACAAAATGAAGGAATTCACCCCAAAAGAAAGAGCACGAAGAAACGACAGCCAGGGATTTAACCAACACAGGTACAAGCAAGATGTCTGAACCAGAATTTAGAATCATGATAATAAGAATACTAGCTGGAGTCGAAAATAGATTAGAATCCCTCTCTGTAGAGATAAAAGAAGTAAAAAATAGCCAGAATGAAATTAAAAATGCTATAACTGAGCTTCAATCACGGATGGATGTAGTGGCGGCAAGGATGGATGAGGCAAAACAGAGAATCAGTGATATAGAGGGCAAATTTACAGAGAATAATGAAGCAGTAAAAAAGAGGGAGATTAAGGCAAAAGAGCATGATTTAAGAATTAGAGAAATCAGTGACTCATTAACAAGGAACAACATCAGAATCATAGGGGTCCCAGAAAAGGAAAAGAGAGAAATAGGGGTAGAAGGGTTATGTGAGCAAATCATAGCGGAAAACTTTCTTAACCTGGGGAAAGACTCAGACATCAAAATCCAGGAAGCACAGAGGACCCCCATTAGATTCAACAAAAACCGACCATCAGCAAGGCATATCATAGTCAAATTCACAAAATACTCAGGCAAGGAGAGAATCATGAAAGCATCAAGGGAAAAAAAGTCCCTAACATACAAGGGAAGACACGTCAGGTTTGCAGCAGACCTATCCACAGAAAAATGACAGGCCAGAAAGTAGTGGCGGGATATATTCAGTATGCTGAATCAGAAAACATGCAGCCAAGAATTCTTTATCCAGCAAGGCTGTCATTAAAAATAGAAGGAGAGATAAAAAGTTTCCCAGACAAACAAAAATTAAAGGAGTTTGTGACCACTAAACCAGCCCTGCAAGAAATTTTAAGGGGGACTCTCTGAGGGGAGAAAAGATGAATATATATACATATACATATATATATGTATGTATATGTATATATATATCAAAAGCAACAAAGATTAGAAAAGACCAGTGAACACCACCAGAAACTCCAACTCTACAAGCATCATAACGGCAATAAATTCATATCTTTCAGTACTCACTCTAAATGTCAATGGACTCAATGCTCCAATAAAAAGACATAGGGTAACAGAATGGATAAGAAAATAAGATCCATCTATACACTGTTGACAAGAGACCCACTTTAGACCTAAAGACAAATTCAGATTGAAAATAAGGGAATGGAGAACCATCTATCATGCTAATGGTCAACAAAAGAAAGCTGGAATAGCCATACTTATATCAGACAATCTAGACTTTAAAATAAAGACTGTATCAAGAGATACAAAAGGGCATTTTATCCTAATCAAGGGGTCTACCCACCAAGAAGACCTAACAATTGTAAACATTTATGCACCAAATGTGGTGACACCCAAATATATAAATCAGTTAATCACAAACATAAAGAAACTCATCGATATTAATACCATAATAGTAGGAGACTTCAACACCCCACTCACAGCAATGGACAGACCATCTAATCAAAAAATCAACAAGGAAACAATGACTTTTAATGACACACTGGACCAGATGGACTTAACAGATATATTCAGAACATCTCATCCCAAAACAGCAGAATACACATTCTCCAGTGCACATGGAACGGTCTCCAGAATAGACCATATACTGGGACACAAATCAGCCCTAAGTAAGCACAAAAAGATTGAGATCATACTGTGCATATTTTCAGACCACAATGCTATGAAACTCAAAATCAACCACAAGAAAAAAGCTGGAAAGGTAACAAATACTTGGAGACTGAAGAACATCCTACTAAAGAATGAATGGGCTAACCAAACAGTTAAAGAGGAAATTAAAAAGTACATGGAAGTCAATGAAAATGGTAACACCACAACCCAAAACCTCTGGGACGCAGCAAAGACGGTCATAAGAGGAAAGTATATAGCAATCCAGGCCTTCCTAAAGAAGGAAGAAGGATCTCAGATACTCAACTATTAGGATGCTGAAGCTTAGAAAATTAAGTGTTCAAAGTCATGTGAAATGTGACACTTTTAAATGTGAAAAATCACAATTAAAACAAGTCTTTCTAGCTCTAGAACCCATGCTCTTGAGTTATTTCATAGAGTGGAGCCAGGATCAGTAGTTCTACAGCCTAAATATAGAGTACCCAGGAGGAGAGCATGTGCAGAGTCCTAAGTCCTGGTCAAGTAGTAAATGCTGGGTGATATACACTTGCCCTCCTGATTCTCTTTTTACTTTCCTGTTTCAAAAAGCTCCCAGACAATGGAACCTTAGTTTCCAGCCTGTCTTTTCTTTCCCAATGACTTCTGCCTTGGTCTCTCCCTAGGAAAGAACTTTTTCTAAGGTGGTATTACTGTTATACACCTATAAAGTCAGCAAGATTGTGTTCTTCCACACAAAATGGGAATTCAAGAAGTCTGAGTGGCTAACTGGAAAACCTGATCAGTTTCTAACTATCTAACATTTTGTGACAGTGAGAGAGTGATCCATACAAATCAAAATGCAGTTGCCTGGTAGAAAAGAAAAACTTATTAAGAAAAAATGAAAGGTAATTGTGGACATGCTTGAAGAGACTGCACCTTCTCTGAGTAAATAAATAGGATATTCTCAAAACTTTGCATACAATTCATGTATGTACCTCCTGTTTGCAATCTCTTTTCATTTGATGTGAGACTCACTTCACTAATGAGTGTATTTGTTTGCATCTGTCTAGCACTTAACTCCCTAGACCATGCAGCAGCCCAAATGGGCACAATTAAGAATTTGGTCCCTTTTTCGTGTGTTTCCGCTACTTTAGTTATACAACTTGCCAGAGTCAATATATGCACAGCACCCATCGTAGGGCTGGTCACAAAACTGATGCTAAATAAATGGCTTGATTTTTTTCTTTCTTTTGTCTATCTATTTTTATTATAAATCAAATGAGTAGTGGCCATAGGTAACTTTGAAGAAGCCTTCTTTCATCTGGATGAAATCTTGCTTGTTTTGCACATCTTACTCCCTTTTCATCAGTGCCTAAAACAGTGTTAGCCATATAATAACACATACTCCTGATATGTTGCATTGCACGGTGTTAGATGTTCTACATCTTGCAAGACAATGACTTTGCAGCATGATAAGGGAGACGGAGAACATAGTATTGTGACAACACCTGAAAAATAAGTAGGGTTATGATAAGTAGAAGACAACAGAGAGTGCTTGGAGTAGGAGTAAGAGTCATCTTGGCATTGAGAGTAAAATACTCTTTGGGCCCTTTAAAGGGGCAGCTTTCTAATTTGCAAAGAGTGGGGAGAGGAAGAGAGATCAGGAATGGAATCTCTAACTGGCCACTTAATAACTGTACAACTTTGAGTAAATAATTTAACCTCTTAACCTCAACATTTGTAAAAATGGAGATAGAAAGGGTTGGGATGAACCCAATTTCCAGCATAGAGTAGGTACCAAATAAATTTTATTTCTCCCTTAACCTTGAATACTTGATATTTGGAAAAGGAAAACCAGCAAATTAGAGGAAGAAAATGAATTACAAGGGCACCAAGAGTCATATGCAGTTCCAAAACGCAGAGAGTTGCAGCATGTGGTGACAAGATTTGGTCTGGTTTTAAAGAATACATTAAGATTCCGGCATAGTTCACCACAATCTCCCGCTCTTATCACATGTTAAGAATCTGGCAGTCTACTGATATCAACATCATGGTCTCTACAACCCTTCTCCAATGATCTACAAAGGAAGCAGTTTCAACAGAATTGCCATGTGATGCTTCTAGGTAGAAAAGTAAAGCAAAGGAAAACTGCAGAGGAAACACTTAAGGACACATCAAACACATCGTATCCTATTATATAATTATAAATAATATTTATTAAGTGTTTACTTCATGAAGCACTTTAAAATGCAATCTCATCAACTCTTGTCAGTAACTCTAGGAAGTAATCCTGTTATACTTTCTGGTATTGACCAGCTCTACCAAGCTGGTCCCTTTTTCTTTGCCTTCCAGGATCACTAGGCTCTAACATATCAGTCATTCTCTATTGTATTCTCCAGGTAGGCAGGGCTGGGTATTCCGAGACAGCCTAGAAAGACATTCTCCATTGTGAGGAGGGCTGGAGTGAGACTCGTGCCCCATTGTGTCCTCCTCTGAATGGGGGATAGGAACCTGTTGCCTACCCTGTCCTGGGATCCTGCACAGCATTTGAGTCTCAGGAGCAGAGTAATTTGGGCCTTGCTTTGTTCCTGCTACTGTCCCAAAGTACCCCCAACATCTTGGATCATGATTAAACGCTTGAACTAAAAAAAAAAAAAAAATCACAGATGAAAACCTGAGACCCAGAGAAGTTATATGACTTTCCTAAAACCACACTTCTGGTAAATGGTAAATCTGGGATATAATCCAGATAATATGATTAGACTCATAGTCATGAAACTATATCATTAAGAAAAAAATCAAATAAGAAAGCAGTTTGTCTTAAAAATGTAGATATCCTAGAATGTAGCTATAGGCTTTGAAACCAGATTATGGTTTACTAAAGACTTGAAAGATTATGTGAACTTTAAACTTAGTGCTAAAATATTCATGTGTTTGTCTTTTCAAAACATGATTTCCACCATGATTTGGCCAGTCCAAGTAATTTTGAAAATCTCTTTGGAGAAGGTTGGAATCAGGGGATAATTAAAGAGTATAAAGTACACGAGAAAGCAGTACTTCAAGGCTGTAAGAGTAACAGCTGTCCAAAGTCTCTAGATCAAGGTCACTGTCTATCCATCTATTGCCCCATTTGCCTATTTCATCTTCTAGTGACTTGGATTCCTCCAAGAATTTCAGGTATTCCTATACACACACACACACACACACACACACACACACACACATGCACACACATGCAGATGCACATGTGTACATGTGCATGCACGCTCACACCTGGTAACTCCACAAGTTAATACCAACCAAGCATAGGAGCTGGTTTGTCTGCCAGATTTTTGGTCAGCATAAGTATTTGGAAAAAATACTGATAAGCTCATTTAAGCTACATATGAATAATGAAATATAATAAACCTCAGACTTAAATAGAGGACATAATTATAGAGAAACATTTTCAAGTAATTTTCAAAAAAATATTAAGTTCAAAATAAACGTACAGGTCAACAATTCCCACCACCTTCAGTGTTCAATTTAATTCAATCGATATTCATTGCACATCAACATCATTAAACAAGCCACAAAGACTTAAAGGAGGGTAGAGGTTATTCATCTGGATATGCAGAGAGCATTCCAGGCAGAAACACTGAAGGGTCAAAGAGCCTAAGGTGGAAGCATTCTTAGTGGTGTTTGAGTGTGTGTGTGTGTGTGTGTGTGTGTGTACGCGCGTGTGTGTGTGTGTTTGTGTGTGTGTGTGTGTGTGTGTGTGTGTGTGAGAGAGAGAGAGAGAGAGAGAGAGAGAGAGAGAGAGAGAGAGAGAGAAAGTATAAAATTAGTATATACTTTGGCTTTGGCCAGAGGAGTGAAAAATTACTTTCTTTACCTTGGTGATTTGTTTTCCTAAATTAAACTGAACCATAAAACTAAAAGCCTAATTATTGGAAATATTTTTGAAACATGCACACTGAGCTAATTCTTCTAGAAGAAATAACAGGGGCCTGAGAAGTGAAGGAATACAAAAGAGAGATGAGAGAGCTGGTGCCTCTGGTGTGATCAGGGACGGCTCTCAGCACCTGCTGCCATCAGCTGCCAGCACAGTCCTCTGCCAGTAGCCACCTGTGTGAATTCACGCTACAGGATTCAGAATGCTCTACGAAGACTGGCTTTGCTGTTTGGAATTTTGGTACAAACAAGAGAAGGCTTCCAAGAAATCTATGTTGTGCTTTACAGAACATGGGCATCCTCAGGCCTTTCTAGATGACATTTATAACAGATGTCTCATTAGCAACTACAAGTTCTCCTCTTCTGAGCATCTCTAATGAGAGTATCTGTGATTATTGGTATAATAACCTCCCTTCCAAACACAGAACATTAGATTCTGTATAATACAGCTTATGTAATGTATGCATGCATGTGTGTATGTATGTACATATACATGTATACATACATGTATACTTCTTTTTCATGAGATCCCTGCAGCAACCTTGTGAAGAGCACAAAACAGTTGCAAGTTCCATTTTACTGTTGGAGTATCTGGCCAGAGCATCAGATATATTGGGGCAGATACTCATGACACAAGGAGACCAGACTAAGGGGCAAGAGAGGGCTGACATCCAGCTCATGTTCTGTTCACCACGTTTAGTGTCTGTGGGGCTACACTGGCCCAAAGGGTGTGCCTTTTCCATTGTGCCCAAAGACACCATATGGGCTAGAAGTAGCCCTCTATGTGGATCTTGGAGGGATTAAACAACTTGCCCAATATCCACTCAGGAATTAGGTACCTCTCTTTCTCTTCTAATCAATTTTCTCTTCGTTAAATTTGCATTCCTCTGTAATACACTAAAATAGAATTCCAGGCATTGGTTACACAGATAAAGAACCTTCATGCTCAGAACACTTGCAAGCATAAGTTCATTGATTTCCACTCCCACTCTTAGGCCTTTTTCTAATTTTATCTTGGCTTTTTCTTTACTGGACAGCCTACAGAATTTGCTACACAAGTTAAGATGGATCCTCAGTAGAGTGAAGGGCTTTAAAAATCCTTATAAATTTAAGCTGCATAAATATGTGGATATCAACTACGGAAGTAGATGGAAATTAAATACTATCACAATTTTATTATAAGTAGTGTTTTTGAATGATTTATTTGACATATATTATTTGGTCTCATATATTACATAAGATGTTTATTTCCTTGAACTTCAGGGATCACTGAGTAGATATTTTTACTTTGAACTAATTTACAGTGGGTAGGCAACACATATTTGCTGAATGACTATCTGAATGGAGGAGAAGACAATGTGAGGTTTGTTCCTGTAGACTTAAATTCAGGAATAGGGAGTGGGATTTAAACTCCCTCATCCAGAAACCTATAGAAGATATATGACAGTCAAATGGACAAAATTCAGAGGACACACAGATACACAGACAGACTGACTGAGATAGCTCTTAACATGTGCTGGGTCCTCAAAATGAGTCTGTCTGTCACCGCACTATGGAAAGGGGAGTATGAGATGAAGCATGGCTGAATGTGAGGGAAAATGGAGGAGAAATAGATAGATAAATACACATGGAGGAGCAACAAAAATATCAACAACCATCCCCAGTCTAGTAAACTTGAAAAGAGGTACCATGAACTAAGTCTGAAAGCATAAGTTTCAGTCCCCTCTTTCATTCTCTGTTGTCATTCTCTCCTTACACAAGATAAAAACAAGCAGGTTGACTTTCCCAAGCACCAAACTCCCCATTGATAAAACAATGAAATTTAACTAAACCCCTTCCTACCCCTGACTTTTCTTGAACTATAAAGCTTTCCTGGCCAGAAGTCAGTCTTCTACACTTCTGCTAATGTTCCAGAAGGGGGCAGCATTTATTCACAGTAGGAAAACCAACAAAAATTTTTTACTTCAGCTAGCCTTCAAAACAGTAAAACTTGGAAAGTTGGATTAACAAAACATTTAAAATCTTTCTTGAGTTTTGTGTCGGTGTGTAAGAGTATCAAGAGTAGGAAAGTGGGTGGAAGCCTGGTATCCACTCTGTGTGGGCATTAAGTGAGGAACCAGTCAAATAACTCTATGAAGAGGTATATACACTCACCATTGAATCCCTGATGCTGAGTGCAGTTTCTGGCACATAGTAGTTACTTAAGAAATGTGAAATTAATCAATATTATATCTTGATCTCTATTTTTCTCACTCTTATTTTTCACTCTTCCCCCCCCCCCCCCGCCCTTTATGTAGGCTTCACGCCCCAGGTGGAGCCCAACATGGGGTTTGAACTCACAGCCTGAGATCAAGACCTGAACTGAGAAAAGAGTCAGCTGCTTAACCCACTGAGCCACCCAGGCATCCCTTTAATAAATGAATGACTGATGAAAAATGGGGATGGAATGGGTTCCCAGGGCAAGTCTCAAGCATAAGTGTGAAGCAGGCAAAACTATCTCTGGAGCTTCTCTCCATATATTCCGTGTTCTAGGGCTCATGCCTCTTTCCATGACTCTAAACAATTCTGTGCACCTACAGCTCTACTCACCTCTGCACCCGTCTCCTTTAAATTATTGATTCATCCACCCATTTACTTAACAAATATATTGAACACCTGATACATACTAGATTTTGCTCTGATACATACTGGATTTGCCCTGACAAAATGCACACTAACTAACCTATGCCTGAAGATATAATTCTTAAGGGTAGTTGTATTAGAAAGCAGGGATTAATCTGCTTTTTATTATTATTATTTTTTTTACTGTTTATTTTTGAGAGAGAGAGAGAGAGAGAGAGAGAGAGAGAGAGAGAGAGAAGCGCAAGCAGGGGAGGGGCAGAGAGAGGGAGACACAGAATCCAAAGCAGACTCCAGGCTCTGAGCCACACAGAGCCCTATGCAGGACAGAGCCCTATGCAGGGCTTCAACTCAGGAGCTGTGAGATCATGACTTGAGCTGAAGTTAAATGCTTAACTGACTGAGCCACACAGGCACCACGGATTTGCTTTTACTATATGCAGAGAGATAGACTTTATAACACAAAAAGTGAGTCACTACTATTGGACACACCAAGTAAAGAAGGTAATAATTTGGGGCAAGAGGACTCATTGAGTTCCTCAGGACTCCTAGCACCTACTTGAGCCCCCCAAGAGTATCCTTGATTACTTTGTTCCAAAACTGAGCATGTGGGAGGGTTAAAAGAGGCTTAGAGATCACCTATTCTACATGCTTACTTTCTTTTTTTTTTTTTTTTTTTAATATATGAAATTTACTGTCAAATTGGTTTCCATACAACACCCAGTGCTCATCCCAAAAGGTGCCCTCCTCAATACCCATCACCCACCCTGCCCTCCCTCCCACCCCCCATCAACCCTCAGTTTGTTCTCAGTTTTTAACAGTCTCTTATGCTTTGGCTCTCTCCCACTCTAACCTCTTTTTTTTTTTTCTTTCCTTCCTTCCCCTCCCCCATGGGTTTCTGTTATGTTTCTCAGGATCCACATAAGAGTGAAACCATAATGCAGCCTAGGGAAGTTGCTACTTTCCCAAGGTAATGCTAACTAATTGGAAAGCAGGGTCTAGAAGCAATTCTCCAAGGTCAGGTCCCCATTCAGTGCTCTCTCTCTAGGGGTCTGCTACTCTTTTTCTTTTCTTTTTTTTTTTTTAAACCTCATCCCCATCCACTCTTCATCTGTTGCAGGTTTGTTTGTTTGTTTGTTTGTTTGCTTGTTTTAAACAGACTTTATTTTTTATGGCAGTTTTAGGTTTACAGAAAAACTGAATTATCAATTAGTTCTTTCATGGATCTTATCTTTAGTGTTGCATCTAAAAAGTGATGGCCAAACCCAAGATCATATATATTTTCTCCTATTGTTCTAGGAATTTTATAGTTTTGTGTTTTACATTTATGTCTACCATCCATTTTAAGTTAATTTTTGTAAAGGCTGTAAAGTCTGTGTCTTGGCTCAGTTTTTTTTTGCAAAGAGATGTTCAGTTGTTTTAGTGCCATTTGTTGAAAAGACCATGCTTGTTCTATTTTATTGTCTTTGCTCCTTTGTCAAAGATCAGTTCTCTATATCTGTGTGGGCCTATTTCTGGGCTCTCCATTCTGTTCTATTACTCTGTTTATTCTTTGACCCATACCACACTATCTTGATTCAGGTAGCTTTACAATAAATATTGAAGTTGGATAGTGTCATTCCTCCAACTTTTTTTTTTCTCTGCCAATATTGTGTTGGCTGTTTTGGGTCTTTTGCCTCTCCATAGAAACTTTAAATTGATTTGTCCACAAAATAATTTCCTGTGTTTTTCATTCAGATTGCATTGAATCTATAGATCAAGTTAGGAAGAACAGACATCTTGATGATATTGTCTTTCTATCAATGAATGTGAAGTAACTGCCCATTTATTTCATTATTCTTTGATTTCTCTCTTCAGAGTTTTGTAGTCTTCTTCATACAAATCTTGTACGTATTTTGTTAGGCTAATACCTAAGTATTTCATTGGGGAAGGGATGATGATATAAATGTTACTGTGTTTGTAATTTCAAATTCCACTTGCTAATTGCTGGCATACAAGAAAGCAATTGACTTTTGCAGATTAACTTTGTTAATCCTGCAACCTTGCTACAATAGTTTATTAGTTCAAAGTATTTTTGTTGCTTCTTTTGTATTTACTACATGGACAATCATGTCATTTGCAAATAAAGCATTTGTTTCTTCCTTCTCAATCTGTATACCTTTTATTTCCTTTTTTCTCTTCATGCATTAGCTAGGACTTCTAATACAATGTTAAAAGGAACTGGCAAGAAGGGACATCCTTGCCTATTCCAAATCTTAGTGGGAAATCTTTGAGTTTCTTGCCATTAAATATGAAGTTTGCTGAAGTTTTTGCAGATGTTCTTTTTCAAGTTGAGGAAGTTCCCCTCTATTCCTTGTTTGCTGAGTTTTGTGCTTTTTTAAAAATTATAAATGGCTGTTGTATTTTGTCAAATGCTTTTCCGGAACCCACTATGATCATTTGATTTTTGTTATTTTTTTCTTTCTTTTCATAATTGGATTTGATTTGCTAGTTTGTTTTTAGGCAGATTAGTAAACTCTCCAATGCATCTATTTCCTTTTTCTTCAAAACTAGAATAATAATCCTTGTCCCAGAGATCCCTCTAGAAGCCGTGTGCTGCCAGTCTGCAGTTATGGGGAAGGCCCATCGGCTCAACAGTTCAGCCTGATTCTGAATCCCGCTGTGCCACTCTCCCACTACATAGACCTGGGCCGGCCATTCACCTGCCTGAGTGCCTTCACTCATTTATTGATCATGGAAACACTAAGGACATCCAAAAATGGCATTTAAAAGCAGCTTCTCAAAATTTCAATTAGATCACTTACTTGCTTTATTTCTGTTGAGATGATTAAATGCACTATGCATGTGAAAGCACTTCTTTTTTCTCTCTTTTTTGCTGTCCTGAAATTGCACTTCCAAACAAAAAGCATCATCAATCAAGCCTTGTCCTGCATTCTGTTTTCTAGAAAACATGAGCCATGACATTCATTTAAAGTACCATTATAACTAGGAATATCATCAGAGCATTTTTTTTCTTTTCATTCATTTCCTGTTTTAATTCGTTGCCTACTCATCAAGGCTTTCCCTTGGGAACAATTTTTTTCAAGTGAAATCAGGTTAAAAATGACACCAATCAGAGGAAGAAAATACAGCCCAAAAGGGCAATGTGAAGAGTAAAAGTTTTTCTGTAATGACAGAAGAACCGCCCCTTCTGTTTCAGTAACTCCTCTGCTTTAGCAACCATCTAACTGGGGCTAACACTCCATTCTGGGTCCCCTGTTCAGAGCCTCCTTTATGAACTGTCCAGTTACTTGATCCCTTGAGGTGGGTGCCTGGCTATAAACACACACACATACATGCACCCCATGTGTGGCCTAAGGTGGTTTTTCCATTTCACATTTCCCAAAGTTTAAGGCCATGATTCCTCAATTTTCCTCTTTTGCAGATCTTTTCATAAAAGAAAGACCTCTTTGTCACAAAAATATAGAAATTACATAATTTCAGAGTAAATGATCTTCCTTTCAATTAAATAAATTTAGCCCTAAAAAAAGTCCTCACATTATCCTTATTTTTCTCATTTTACTTCATACCAGTGAAATTTTGTCGCACTCTTGTGAGTGGTTTGGAAACCACTGGCAGAGGGACAAGTCAGTTAATGAGCTAGAGAACTGGAAAAAGCTGACTCACCTCACCAAGGTGAGGAATGTTCCAGTATAGGCAAACACCAGGAAATTCAGAAAGGGACAGTTTGAACTAATTTCAATATTTTAAGTAATTAAGACCACCATGCCTTTAATAGATGTTTTACAGCAAAGCAGAGGAGAAAGTTTTGTTCAAGGTGCCTGGGCTTTCTTTTCTAATCCTTTTGTAGAGGTTATTCTTACAACCCAAATTGAAACCCCAATTGTTCATTGCTTTTATGATTATTATTTCAATATAATTTTTCTCCAAATACATCTGAGCTATTATGGTCAATGCCATGGAGCACTGAATAAGATTAACACCCACGAATGTATGTGTGCATGTGTATGTGTGTGTGTGTGTGTGTGTGTGTGTGTGTGTGTGTGTGTGTTTTGAGAATGTGACCCTCGTCAATGACTCTGTGGCCTTGGCAGAGTGGGAAGCTCTGTTTTAGGTATCATCCAGAGCAGGACTAGACATGGTGCCTTCCCTTGAAGTTCTAAATTCCCAACTTTAAATATACACAGCACACACAGCATTACAGACACAGGGCATACCAAAAGGTAAGTTTTATATTTGGTTTTGATATCTCCTTTAATTCCCTAAGAGAAGAAAAGAAAGGAAGGAATGAGGATAGAAAGTGAAGAGGGAAAGTCAGAAGAAGGGATTAAGAGAAAATGGAAAACAATAGTGGTAATTCCCAGAAAGAAGGGCAATGGCTGGTAGGAGATTTATGGGAAGTGAGAGCCCTGATCCTGCCCAGCTTGTCCGGGAATTCTTCCTGTTAGAGGGTGATTTGTTAACTGCTGTCTGAACAGCCTTTCCAGGGAGTCAATTTTGGACTCTGATACTCACATTTAGAATCACCAAAGCCAAGCCAAGGTTGTTTTCCAGGAATAGGGTTTTATAGGATGAGGCTACTTCATGCATTGTGTGGTAAATGGTGAATATTCCACTTCATATTTAAGAACAGAGTCAGGACAGAAAAAAAGGGGTAATATTACCAGAGCTTGGAAAGCACTAATTTAAAGAAAAAAAATCATTTCTTTCTTCCAGCACAGATATGGCCCCATGTGACCATGGGTATAAAATAGTTAAACACTCAAACCTCTGAACTTCTAAAGTCATGAGGGACTTTCATTGCTATTTCCCAGTAAACATCATGACACCAATGTTTCTGTTTAGTAAACTACTTTTCAGTTAGGAAACATAATAACAATAATAGTAACAGCAGCTAGCATGTACTAAACTCTTCCCACATGCCAGCCACCATCCTTTAACGATGATATCATATGTGAAACCATGTTTAGTCCTCACAGTATCCCAGAAAGTTAGCTAATATAATTATGTCCATTCTATAGATGAGGAAACTATTTCTCAGAAATTTCAAGTAATTCATTCAAAGTTAATTAGACAATAAAGGTGGAACCAGAGTTTGAGCCCAAGCAGTCCAACTGCAGAGCCCCATGCCTTATGACCATTACATATTTTCTTCCATTCAAATAGTCTTTTCTCACTACACTGATACAATGCCTTTTCAGTAACTCTGAGATTTAATTCAGATAGACATAGATTTAAATCATGATGTATGACCTTAGAAAAATAGTCGAATTTCTCAGATTCTTGGGTTTTTATTTGTAAAACAGAGATAACACCACTCTGAAGAATTACTATGAAAGCAAGAGGTTATATATGGTAGCCATTTCATACATGAGAAGTATTACCACAGCACAGATAGATAGAGAACTGTCAAGATTAAAAAGCAAAAATAGGGCATCTGGGTGTCTCAGTTGGTTAAGTGTCTGACTCTATCTTGGCTCAGGTCATGATTTCATGTTTCGTGAATTCAAGCCCTGTGTCAGGCTCTGCGCTGATAGCACAGAGACTGCTTGGGATTCTCTTTCTCCCTCTCTCTCTCTGCCTCTCCCCCACTTGCTCGCATGCAAGTGTTCTCTCTTTCTCTCTCAAAATAAATACATAAACATTGTTTTTAAAGGAAAGACAAGTGGGGTGCCTGGGTGGCTCGGTCAGTTAAGTGTCCAACTTCAGCTCAGGTCATCATCTCATGGTTCTTGAGTTTGAGCCCTGCGTTGGGCTCAGTGCTAACAGCTTAGAGCCTAACACCCGCTTCGGATTCTGCATCTCCCTTTCTCTCTGCCCCTCTCCCACTCACAATCTGTCTCTCTCTCTCTGAAAAAAAAAATTATATATATGAAAAACAAGCAACAAAACAATGAAAGCCAGGCACCCAGGACAGATATCCAGGGTGAGGGATAATTGGAAGTAGATCATCAGAAATATTGAAGGAAGTATTTCCCTTAAACAACTCAGTTGATAAAGTAAACTTTGAGTATACTTGCAAAAGAAGAAGAGATATCAGGTAATCACATAAAAACAAAAACAAAAATACAAAAAAAAGAGGATCAGTTGACCCTGTACAAAGAGAGAACGCAAAATGCAAACCATTACAAAGTATTATGCTCTGAGCCATGGCAAGCCAAATTAATTCACACAGTGAAGGAGGAAATGAAGCTTGTGTCAGAATCCATCTATCACATACCACGCAATATTCACAAAAGTAGCTTAAGTTAAACCAGACATAGTTCTGATCTCATGTTGTGGAGGAATCATCTCTGTGACTCTTACTGTTGTTTCACTGAAGCTCTAGGTTAAAGAATCGCTTTAGCAAACACTAGACCGAGTGGACAGCCACTGGCTATTCCAATCAAGAATCCCATATGTGCTGTGAAAAGAAGTAGATGACAGACTTTAGAGAAGATCACTTTGGCCAGGTCTCCAGTGTTCTTGTGCTCTATATTCTCTAATGAAATTTCCCCTTCCAGTCAAGTTTCACAGCCTTTCCACTGTGGATGCACTAAAGATCTAAGATGAAAAGGGGGGGGGGGAGCATTATGAAGGGGAGAGAAGAAACTATAGCACAAATAGCAAAAGGACAATCTGAAACAGCTTGAGAGAGGATCCAGTGTTCTAGTGGCAGAAATCTCCATAACCATTTGTTACCATAAGTTGGGTTCTTCTATTCTCTAGATCCCTATCTTCACAGAGCATGGTAATGAAAAGGTAAAATTTATGAAAATAAGACATATCCTCTCCTAGTTTGTTTTGTGTACATAAAATACACAGACAAAAGCTTGAATTTTAAAAATTCAGTCAATTAATCTTGCAGTTGTTAGATGTACCTAACTACTGCCTACTAAAACAAGAGCAACAATCTTAATGTCGTTGGGGGGAAATTACTGCATTCCCAGCCTTTCTGGAAAGACACTTCAAAAAGGCTTCCACCTACCAAATATTAATACATATTTTATACACTGGCTTTGAAGATAGCTATTAGGACAAAAGAATATGATCGTGACTATATTCCTTATTTTATCCTGTGTGATGGCATTTTAACCTGCTATTAATACCGGAACATCTAGTAAGCATTCAATGGATATTTGTTAAATAAAATAGGAAGAATTTGGTAAGGCGTTTTAAATGAAATTTCATGATAATTAAGACCAGATCAAATGGTCTTTCAGATCAAATGGACCTGATAATTTACTTATCTATGTCTTTGAGCAAATTTTTAAATTTCTCTAAGCCTCAGATTTTTTCATTTAAAACTCAGTCGGTTAGGCGTCCGACTTTGGCTCAGGTCATGATCTAATGTTTGTGGGTTTGAGCCCCACACTAGGCTCTGCTGACAGCTCAGAGCCTGGAGCTGCTTCGGATTCCGTGCCTCCCTCTCTTTCTGCCCTTCCCCTGCTTGCGCTCTGTCTCTCTCTGTCTCTCAAAGATACGTAAACATTAAAAAAAATTTTTTAATGTCAACATATAATTAACCCTTCCATTGACTGGTCATTTAGATTAATTAGATAATTCATATAAAACTCTTATCTCAGACCATGCTCATGGTAAGTACCCAAAAACAGTCATTAACACTTTTGTGCTTGATCTTAGGCAGATAATACACACAATTCTTTAATCTGCTAATTATATAGTAAGTCTTTTTGTGATAATATTGAGTATTATGTTATTGCAAAACAGCACACTTTTTGGAGACCTGTGAGACTCATCCACAAACAGATGAGAAGAATATCTCAGAATTTGACGTGCTCATGGTTTTATGGAAGATCACTGAGAGCATGGAGGTGGATTTAACAGCAGAGGGCACAGCAAAGAGACCAGGAGGGAGAGAATAATTCACTCCTAAGAGAAAAAAAGGAAAGGATTCTGTCATTTTCTGATGCTGAATCTCATAATATCTCTGACAGGCACCATTGAACAAGTATACATTATACAACTCAGCTGTCCAAAATAGCAGTTACACGGGAAGAAAAAGATAGTTTTTTTTTCTTGAAAAGGAGGAAGACGGAAAAGAGGAGAAAGCAGCAGAAAACTTCACTATACATAAAATGGAGAAAATCAAGGTTGGACTGTGGAGCGCAGGGCAATATAGTGGACAGTACATGGGCTTTATAATGGGATAGATCTAAATCTGGTTTTCTAGGTCAGTTATTTGCTACTGAGGCTAAGTACCTATTGTTAACAATTTGTGCTTCTTTTGCTTGATCTTTGTAATAATACCTGTATCATTAAATTTTAAAAAAATAATTGTGTAATAAAAATTGTGATTATGTCATAGGGTTATTGTGAAGATATAATAAAACAACAATGCTAGCAGAGTGCTCAATCCATTTTCTCGTCTATACAGGTACTTGAAAAATATTTCTCATATACTCTGAAGGCAAGGAAATTACAGAAATGCTTGCTAGAGCATTGTATCTTGCATTTGTTTACTCATTTTTCCAGAAGCATTCCTGGTAATTGTAGGCATTACATCAATTTAACCAAGCTTGAACTACATTTCCCAGAATCCACCTTTCCTTCATGGGATTAGTTCAGGTACAGACAGGGAAGATACAAGTGAAGCCCAGCTGTCTTCTAGTGCTGAGAAGGCTGGTGCAGCACAGGGCACTTGTGCAGCTCCTGCCTATTGGAGCTAACCTCCTGGCTTTCTGGCTGGAGGGTGGCAGCAGTAACTCCTCGAGACCCTACCACATCTCCTGCTCTAAGTTCTCCAACTCCTGGTCCAGGTTTGTGTTTAGGTCTGTGACAATGGGGCAGGCACTAGCTTCTGAAGAAAACCTTCATCATTAAAATTGTAAACTTGGAGGTGATAAGGAACATGTAGAGGTTCCAGTTCATTCGTTCATTCTCAAGGATTCCAGTTCAAATTCACAGTTTCCAGTTTGTATTTTTTCCCCCAGTCCATAACCATCTTGCATTCCCAACTACCTGCACATGGACATCTGGTTCCAGCGCTAGACTTAGAAACTAAACATCACATAGACTAGTTCTTCTGCCTCTATTAACCATGTAAGGTCAAGTCCTTATGATAAATACTGTAAATATTATACACATATATATTCTGGTGGTTCTACTTCTATAAGAACCTTGATTGATACAGAAGGTTTTCTATGTGCCAAGAACTATGTTTTGGGCTGAGGAAACAGATGAATAAGGTATAGTCCCTACATTCATAAAGGTTTACAGTGCTTAGAGGAGAAGTCAGCCATCACTCATCATATCACAAATTATAAAGTTTCTATGGATTTACCTAATCTGGAAAGTTTGTATAAATGGAACCATATAATGTTACTATTTGGTCTTTTTTTTTCTCACTTAGCATGTTTTCTAGGTTCATCCACATTGTAGCATGTATCAGTACTTCACTTTTTATGGCTGAGTAATATTCATTTGTAAGGATATATCAGATTTTGTTTATTCATTCATCTGTTACTGGACATTTGGCTTGTTTCCACTTTTTGGAACTATATAGTTCAAAACTAGACAATGATTTTTGCACAACGTACAAATGCCAATCAATTATACACTTGAAAATAGCTAATTTTATATTATATAAATTTCATTTCAATAGAAGTTTTTTTAGGGTTTTGAAGTTATAAAGTTGTTTTCCTTTATTAAACAAATTTACATGTATCTACAATTATTCAGAGTGAAATTCAAGAGATTCCAGATTATGCATTTTATGCAGTTTATGGATGTCAAACTGGTAAAATGTTCATTACACTAGATATTTTCAGTGATAAGGTCAGATGCTTTCCACATTTGACTACAATCTGCTTTGTATATTTTTCTTTGCTCTGCTATTTTGCAGCAAGCCTGTCATTGATTGGCTTCTTGACATGCACATAAAATCAATTAGCATTCAGTCTCTGAGAATAATTCTCTTAATAGGTTACTGCTTTCACCATTTAACCAACAGAGAAACAGTTCTTTCCACACCACCCTATACTTATTTAGGAAGGCATTTGGTAACACTTATCAGCCTGCACATGCCAGCAATTAGATGTCAATAGAATTTCTATGTTCAATCCTTTGTATACAAGAAACATTTTAGCCAAAATTCCCAGTCTTCTCACAATTTTCTGAACTCATCAGTTTTTGTCCATTCACCATGGGGTGATTTTAGAGACATGGAATAAAGGTCCATCACATCTGCCTCTAAACTTCCCCTAAAAGGGGGACAGTATGAAAGTAGATATCAAGATTGAGAATATGCCAGGCCTGTTTTCTATTCCTTATGTTTCAGGAGGTACAATGACAAACCACTATCTAACTTCTTATAAGTGTAACTTTTTCTTCAACTGTTAACCTAGCTTTTTGTTGTCATTGTTTTACTTCTTTGTTACTCCAGAGATCTGATCTGAATGTCATTGTCTTGCAGAACTTTCTAACCTCCCTCCCTCCACTATCATTCTCTTGCACTACGGTCCAGCCATACTGGCTTGCATTTGGGTTCTAGAACATGTAAAACTCAACTGAATCTCAAGACCTTTATAGTTGCTGCTCCTTCTACTCGATTCCTCTTCCTCAACAATGCCATGTGGCTTCCCTTTTTCCATTGTTCAAGTCTCAAATCATTTGGTATCTTTTCAGAATGGGCTTCCCTAGGGGTGCCTGGGTGGCCCAGTCAGTTAAGCATCTGACTTTGGCTTAGGTCATGATCTCACGGTTTGTGAGTTTGAGCCCTGCATCAGGCTCTGTGCTGACAGCTCGGAGCCTGGAGCCTGCTTCAGATTCTGTGTGTGTGTGTGTGTGTGTGTGTCTCTCTCTCTGCCCCTCCCCTGCTCACACTCTGTCTCTCTCTCTCAAAAATAAACATTAACATTTTGTTTTTAAAGAATGGGCTTCCCTAGCTATAGCAGCTCTTCCAATCACACCTTAACCTCTTTCCCTGTTTTTTTTTTTTATTTTATGTATCCCCTCACTAGATCATATAATTCTTAACATAGGGACTCTGCCTGTTTTGGTCACCACTGTTTGCCCAGAGTTTAGAATAGTACTGGAACAGATAGTAGTTGCACAATTAATATCTTGGCTGACTGATTATAAACTAACAGACACTAATTATGCCAATAAATGAAAATTGCAGTGTAATTCATGGTGGTGCCATTCCTTGTAACACAGTATTCTAGAAAAGATCAAGTATGTATGTATGTATGTATGTATGTTGGATAGATATTTTTTGTGGGGGAACAGGTTATAAGTTCAGTTTAGTATTTTGAAGTACTATTACTTTTTTTAAAATGTTTTTTCCTATTTATTTACTTTTGAGAGAGACAGAGTGAGAGCAGGGGAGGGGCAGAGAGAGAGGGAGACACAGAATCTGAAGCAGGCTTCAAGCTCTGAGCTGTTAGCACAGAGCCCGACGTGGGTCTCGAACCCATGAACCATGAGATCATGACCTGAGCCAAAGTCAGATGTTCAACCAACTGAGCCACCCAGGTGCCCCAACTATTACTTTTTTTTTAATTCAAGTTAGTTAACATACAGTGTAGTCTTGGCTTCAGGGGTAGAACCCAGTGATTCATCTCTTACTTATGACACCTTCAAAAATTAATATGTTGAAATCCTAATCCCCAACACTATGTTATTTGAAGGCAAGGAGGTAATGAGGTTTGGATGAGGTCATGAGGGTACAGTCCCCATGATGGAATTTGTGCCCCTATAAGAGGAAGAAGAAACACAAGAGCCTTCTCTCTCTTCTTGTTCCCATAAAGAACAGATCATTTGGGCACACAGCAAGATGGTAGCCCTCTGAAAGCCAGAAAGTAGGTCCTCACCAGGCACCAAATCTGTGGGCACCTTGATCTTGAAATTCCAGCTTCCATAATCGTGAGAAAATAAATTTCTGTTGTTTAAAACACGAAGTTTATGGCATTTCGATATAGCAGCAAAGGTGACTTAGATAAGAGTGTTTCCAGAAGGAAAGAGATGTGTGAGATGCTGCTGGAATGATGTAAGGTGAGAACTGAAAAGTATCCAATGAACTTAGTCACATGGAAATTGCTGATAAACTTTGTTAGAGTTGTTTTACTGAAGTGAGAGGGTCACAAGTCAGACTGAGGAGTGGGAGATGAAACACAAGGACTATGAGTACATGTGTATCGTTTTTGCTATATGTGACCTTGAGCAAAGCTCATACATTCCCCAGATTTAATCGTTATTATCATTAAGTTGAGCAGCTCATACTTATGTTGGAGACATGTTGTAAGGATTAAGTAATATGATATGGAAAGATGCTTAAACACCATGAACCCTCAATAAATGCAGATTTCTTTCACTTCTCCCACTTGAAGGCTTTTAAAATAAATCTGTTGACCAGAATCAAACATATTGCCTTAACCAAGGACTACATGGGAGTTTTGTTATTTGTCCAATAAAATACTATGCAAGAGGAATACAGAAATTGTGTGTGTGTGCGCGCACACACGCATGTGTGTGTCCTAAAATCATTTGGTGATATGCTTTACTACAATTGCAGAACACTATGAATTTATGTTCTATTTATATTTCATCCTAACCCTGAGATTTTTAAAATAGAATTTATTGTCAAATTGGCTTACATACAACACCCAGTGCTCATCCCAACAAGTGCCCTCCTGAATGCCCATCAAGCATTTTCCCTCTCCCCACCCCCCTGTCCACCCTCAGTTTGTTGTCTGTATTTAAGAGTCTCTTATGGTTTGCCTCCCTCCCTCTCTCTTTGTAACTATTTTTTCCCCTTCCCTTCCCCCCCGCATCCCCCACCCCCCACTGCCTGGTCTTCTGTTAAGTTTCTCAAGATCCACATATGAGTGAAAACATATTATATCTGTCCTTCTCTGACTGACTTATTTCATTTGGCTTAATACCTTCCAGTTCCATCCTCGTTGCTGCAAATGGCATGATTTCATTCTTTCTCGTTGCTAAGTGGTATTCCATTGTATATATAAATCATATCTTCTTTATCCATTCATTAATTGATGGACATTTAGGATCTTTCCATAATTTGGCTATTGTTGAAAGCGCTGCCATAAACATTGGGGTACATGTGCTCCTATGCCTTAGAACTTCTGTATCCCTTGGGTAAATTCCTAGTAGTGCTATTGCTGGGTCGTAGGATAGTTCTATTTTTAATTTTTGAGGAACCTCCACACTGTTTTCTAGAGCAGCTGCACCAGTTTGCATTCCCACCAACAGTGCAACAGGGTTCCCATTTCTCCACATCTTTGCCAGCATCTGTAGTTTCCTGAGTTGTTAATTTTAGCCATTCTGACCGGTGTGAGGTGATATCTCAGTGTGGCTTTGATTTGTATTTCCATGATTATGAGTGACATTGAGCATCTTTTCATGTGTCTGTTGGCCATCTGGATGTCTTCTTTGGAAAAGTGTCCATTCATGTCTTCTGCCTATTTCTTCACTGGATTATTTGTTTTTTTGTGTGTTGAGTTTGGTAAGTTCTTTATAGATTTTGGATACTAATCCTTTATCCGATATGTCATTTGCAAATATCTTTTCCCATTCCATCTGTTGCCTTTCAGTTTTGTTGATTGTTTCTTTTGCAGTGCAGAAGCTTTTAATCTTGATGAGGTCCCCATAGTTCATTTTTGCTTTTAGTTCCCTTGCCTTTGTAGATGTGTCAAGCAAGAAGTTGCTGCGGCTGAGGTCAAAGAGGTTGTTGTCTGCTTTCTCCTCTAAGGTTTTGATGGTTTCCTGTCTCACATTTAGGTCTTTCATCCATTTTGAGTTTGTTTTTGTGTATGGTGTAAGAAATGGTCCACTTTCATTCTTCTGTGTGTTGCTTTCCAGTTCTCCCAGCACCATTTGCTAAAGAGACTGTCTTGTTTCCACTGGATGCTCTCTCCCGCTTTGTCAAAGATTAGTTGGCCATACATTTGTGGGTCCAATTCTGGGTTCTCTATTCTATTCAATTGGCTATGTGTCTGTTTTTGTGGCAGTACCATACTGTCTTGATGATTAAAGCTTTGCAGTAGAGGCTAAAGTCTGGGATTGTGATGCCTCCCACTTTGGTTTTCCTCTTCACTATAACTGTGGCTGATCGGGGTCTTTTGTAGTTCCATACAAATTTTAGGATTGATTGTTCTAACTTTGAGAATGCCAGTGCAATTTTGATTGGGATTGCATTGAATGTGTAGATTGCTTTGGGTAGTATTGGCATTTTATCAATATTTATTCTTCCAATCCATGAGCATGGAATGTTTTTCTATTTCTTTGTGTCTTCAATTTCCTTCATAAGCTTTCTATAATTTTCAGCATACAGATCTTTTACATCTTTGGTTATGTTTATTCCTAGATATTTTATAATTCCTAGGAATTGTAAATGAGATAAGTTTCTTTATTTCTCTTCCTGTTGCTTCATTATTGGTGTATAAAAATGCAACCGATTTCTGTACACCAATTTTATACCCCTAACCTTGAGATTTTTATTGGAGACTCTACTTCCTAACTAGCTTATTCCCATATCTTTTGGTTCCCTATTTATTATGCCTCCTACAGGAACATGTTTATTTACATAAAATTCTTAACATGACTCTCTCTCTCTCTCTCTCTCAGTAGATGGCATTTCTTCATGGTCAAATTGCAGTGAACTTGAATCCTTCAAAATATCCTTGATCACTTCCAGTTTATACCACTTGCCAGTTCAGACATGCTATAGTCATTGCAGACTTTTAAATGTTTGTTCTCTTTAGGAATGCTAAGCACAAATGACTATATACTCTCTTGTTTCTAATATCTTATTTTGACTACAAGTTTTTTGCGAGGCCCAATCAACCAGAGGCTCCAGCATGGGAGTGTGATTTTTAGCAAGGGACAAAAGACATTTAGATTCTTTCATAGCAGCAGCAGCAGCCATGGTGTCCTGCATGTAGCAGCAGCTCTAGACCAGCCTGTTTAGGCTGAAAGACCTTGGCTTCTTCCCTCTTGGCATAAAATGCTTTGGTTCATATCCAGTCTTATGCTGGTTCTTTATCTTCCCATTGATTCTGTGCCATCCTTGCACATTTATATATATAAATTTTTCTTTTTCTTTTTTTCCCCTAACATCAGCCAGTTTTGTTACCTGTAATCAAAACATTCCTAACTAATAGAGAGGGAGGTCTTCACAGAATAGACCCAAGTAAGAATCTAGTGACCATGCTTAGTGATGGAGCTGGCACTTCCTAACAGAATTATTTGTTGCTTTTGGCAGATTCAGGAGGGAAAAAAACCCCACTGCATTACCAGAGCTTCTGATGCCAGTGACTATCACTCTGGGGGTATTCTCCAGGGAAAAAGAACACTGGGGGAAAAAAACAGCATTGCAATTTAGACTGCCACTCCATTTAATAATGGAGAAATGGTATTACTTTACTGGTAATTATTTTTTTTAAAGCCTCATGTAAAATGTTAGACTGGACTCTGTTTATTGGAATGTATCAACACATTAAACAAACTTAGCTTTGTTGATTTACCCAAGACAGCTAACCTGATGAATTTCAATGGAGCCCGTTACAAATCTGGCTCTGAGTTGTAAAAATGTCTATTTTGAGTCAAGTCTGAGTTGGACTATCTACTTATATATGTGTTTTTCTGCCTTTAATGACAGACACATACATATGAAAAAGTTGTTTATCCTTTGAGCACCAAACATCATACAGAATCCCTTTTAAATGTTAAAACTGGAGCCATTGGTCTGTTATCTACAGAGAGAAAAACAATACTGTGGCTTCAGGAGAAATAGATAGGAGGGGGTGAGATGGGAAGAAAAACACCAACAGGAATGATAAACTGGATTTTAATGACAAAGTCACTTTGCCAACTGTAACTTGGGTGTTGGGTAAGCTGATCTGACTTCATTAGGTGATAGCCAGCCTCCCAAAGCCATCATCAGCCTGGAAGAAAGCCATATGTGTTGGTCGCACAAATGGACATTGATTTTTCAATAAACTGGAACCCAAAGCCAACATCACTTCAATGATATCTTTTCTCAGGAGAGAGGATTTCTCGCTCATGCCTGGCACCATGTCTCAGCTCTTACATTACAAGAATTACATGGGTGAAGCAGAGTAGAAAACATCAGCTCACTTAAGTCATGTGATAAATGAGGCAATTAAGTCAATTAGATGCACAGTTACTGAGTTATATCTGTTTTGCTTTGTAAAATATAATTTTAAATAGGATCATCTATCTTACCATTCTTGACAGCATTAGAATTCTGTGGGGCAGAAAAAATGTGATTCATTACTCTATGAAAACAGTGCCTACTCTCTGAACTGGATAAAGTAACCTTGGTCTTTAAATTAGAGGTTGTGATCCCTTAACTCTTTCTCTGTAAGCAGAACACATTTTGTGTTTGTTGTTTATCTAACACTCTAAATGTACGGCTTTTGTACTAGCCATCATGTGGTTGGGGAATTAGTATACAGAACATTAATTTTTCAATGTGTGATTTACCAGATGTGTCTCTTTCTGGGGGAAGAGAGAATAGAGTTGTAGCAGATTTATGTTCTGGTTGAGTCACTTGAGTGACTTTGTAATAAAAGGATGAGCAGTCACCCTTGTTTGTGGGAAGATCACCAGGACCTTCAGTAGTTTAATTAAATACTGTTCAGTCCCACACCATCCTCTTGGTATACAGAATTGTCACTGGTAAGAGGTTTATCTATCTGCAGAGAAGCCAAGGAGCTTTGGGAAAGGTGACCTAACAAGACCTTTTATTTTTGGAAGATCAGTACTTCTAGAGCCTCCAATGAATTGTGATGGCTTTACCTAGGGTGTGCGGGCCAGTCAGGGCACTATATGCCACCAGGGGAAACTAATCGTGAATCAAGTTAATATTGGACTGGTAGCCACAGCTAGATTGGAGGCTTATCAAGAAATTGCTCATGAGTCAAATTATGTTTCCTTTGCCCTCCACAAATTATATTTTAGTGAACCAACTAAACTTTCAGTGAACTATTTTTGTGAACCAACTAAAATTAGTGAACTACTTAAAAGTCTGGATATTTCACATATAAATATGGATTACTTTGGCCAGAGTACATGCACTGTAGTTTGCTTTCCAAAGCCTACCACTAGTATATATACTTCTACTCTCCCTGCTTTATTCATTTCTTTTACTTTCTGGAATCCAGCAGGTAGTTGAATTTTTCACCTTTTGCCTACATGGTCTTAGACGAGGGTTCTGATTCTGCCACACAATGGGGCTGAGATTTAACCCAGCCACCTGGGTGTGTGGTTGAGAGACTACAGCTGAACAGGTGGGGAGAAACTGAGTTGTAGCTTTGGAAGTATTCCTGGCTGAAACTGAGCATGTGAGTTTTGATATCACACATTGAAGGGTGGAGATCTAGCAAGAACATCACTGCAGGAGAGAACAAGGACATTAAACATGGAATTTTAAAGAAAGAATTAATTGTTGGCTAAAGAATATGTAAATCTTAAAAAATATATCATCAAATTGACCTGAGAAAGATTGAACCAAGTTAAATACTGACCAATGGTTCATGAGAGCACCAGTTTGCATACTAGTCTTTTTCAAATTTTGCTAATCTGATGGGGGAAAATTGCCACTTTGAATTTTCTTGAAATCTGATGAGTTTAAGTGTATTTTCAGATGTATGCTGGCCATTTGTATTTTTTCTAAGAATTGACAGTTTGTAACTATTGTTTATTTATCTTATTAGGTTATTTGCATTTCCTTATTGACTGTAGGAACCTCTTGATGGTTCTTTCTCTGTCATATCTGTTGCAAACATTTTCTGCCAGTTTGCTATTGCATTTAAATTTGGTGTCATTATCTCATTGTTTTTATTTATAAAATAAAAACTGTTAATGTTTTTTACAGATTTGGGGTTTAATGTCTTTCATAGGTCCCCTCAACTCCATGATCGTCAAAATAATTTCCTGTACATTCCTTTAAGAAGTCTGTAGGCTTTGTAGTTGTATTTGATTAATTATCCAAAAGTTATTTTAAGTTTGCTGTGAGGTACAGATTTAACTTTTTGAAACAAAAGGAGAGCTGATTACCTCACTATCATTTTCTCATTATTAGAAATCCTAATTGTATCTTAAATTAACAGGTGTCTTTGCCTTTTGGTTCATTTTGAGATTCCTATAAGACAACTTCCTTCTCGGAGATTTAAGATTGGTGATTACTCATCATCCTTTTCTCTAGATTCCTCAAAAATTGACAATAGGCACTTAGAGTACAATAAGAAAGAAAACGTACAGCATGAGGGTTCCACTGGCTGAATAGTGTCCAATAATCTCCCAAAAATATAGAACTTCTGATATATTGTGTAAAAGGATATAGTTTAGCTTGGGGCCAAAGTGAGACTCTATTTCTTCCCTACAAATCTAGTTCTTAGGGTCTAACTGTGGGGAGAATGAGATCTGCAAAGCAATTACTCAACCAGTTCAAGGAAGAGAATGCCAGGATCCCAAACCCAGTTTTCTTGGAGTATTTACTCCAATAATATCTCCCTCCAAGGAGGTGTAGAAATGTTCTCTTCTTTATGGAAAAATAAAAAACAAAGGAATGACCATCCCTCCCAACTTACTCTCTCATTGTTTATCTTTCTCAATTTTTCTTTTTCAGATATGCTTGCATGTTTTCTCTTTCAGATGAATTTTAAAAGACACTTGTAACTTCATTTAAAAAAATCTTATTAGGATTTAATTCATTATTGTATGTAATTTACTTATTTATTTAGGTTTAATTAACATCTTTACAAAACTGAGTTTTCTCTTCCCGAGGCTTCTTTACTCAGGCTTTATTATATACACTTGAGTAAAGTTATGTAATTTTCCCTATAAATGTCTTATGCACTCTGCTAAGTTTACTTATGGATACTTTAATAATTTTTATCACCATTGAGTTGGATTCTTTTTTTTTAAGATTAAAAAAAATTTTTTTTCATAAGAGGGAGTAGGGGAGGGGGCAGAGAGAGAGAGTGAGAGAGAATCCCAAGCAGGCTCTGCATCATCAGTGCAGAGACTGACTCAAGGCTGGATCCCACCAACTGTGAGGTCATGACCTGAGATGAAATCAAAAGTCTGGACACCTAACCAACTGAGACACCCAGGTGCCTCTTTCTTTGTTTTCCTAGTTTTTTACTTGTATATAGAATAGAAATTGATTTTTATATGTTGACATTGTATCAACCTATTTTACTAAATTACCGTTCTGTTCTTTCTCTCTACCAATTTTATTTTTACAAATAATACAAGTTTGAGTCTCTTGTTTCAGTACTTCTAAACTCATTTTCTTTTCTTGCCTGTTGCATTGGTTAGGACTTCTAGTTCTAGTCTTAATAGTTCTAAACATCCTTATTTTGGTCAAGACTTCAGGGGAAATGCTTTTAATGTTTCACTTTTATGATATTTGCTAAGTTTTTCTGACAGATTTATTTTTAAAAATTAAACTAAGGAAGAACCTATCTATTCCTAGTTTGACTTTGTGAAGAATTGTATTGATTCATCAGAAATGTCTTTTCTAATAAGATAACTATATAATGTTCTCCAAATCTGTTAATCCAGTTGAATTATATAAATAGATTTCCCAATGCTAAAGCATTATTACACCTCTAGACTAATCATGTTTGGGCATTTATATTATACTCTGAAAAAAATACTGCTTTTTATTTGTTAATATTTAATTAAGATATTTAACTTATGTTTGTAAAGGAGATTAATCTATAGTTTTCTTTTTTTTCAGAGTTATGCAGCTTAGTTAAATGAGTTTTGAAGTTTTCAACATTTTTAATGCTTTGTAAAGATTATTAAACAGTAATTTTCTTTTCTTTCAAAGTTAAGTAGGATTGGCTTATGAATTACTTTTGAGCTAGTGTCTTTTATAGGGATAGATTTTTTTTTTCTTTTAAAAAAATTTTTTTTAATGTTATTATTTTTTTTAATTTTTGAGACAGAAAGAGACAGAGCATGAGCAGGGGAGGGGCAGAGAGAGAGGGAGACACAGAATCCGAAGATGGCTCCAGGCTCTGGGCTGTCAGCACAGAGCCTGATGCGGGGCTCGAACTCACGGACTGTGAGACCATAACCTGAACTGAAGTCGGACGCCCAACTGACTGAGCCACCCAGGTGCCCCTATAGGGATAGATTTTTAATATGGTTATTGATGTATTCAACTTTTACCTCTTCTCAAGTCATTTAAAGTAATTTATACTTTCTTAACCATTCATTTTCTTTGTTTTTATTATTCTTTTTGAGCAAAAGTTATGAGTGCATCCTGTCAATATTTCTTGACATTTCCTATCTATAGCTATGTTTTCCTTCTTTCACATTATTTTAAATTCTTTTTTTCCTTTTATACATTTATCAAAGAAAACAAAAGACTAATTTCTCACTTCATTGATTAAATCTACTATGTCCTCCCATCTGTTTATTGAGTCCTGCTCCTATTTCAGGAGTTGGGCCTTACTGTGTGCCTTACTAGAGTTTTTGAGAGCCAAACCAGAACACTGTGAGATTATTTAAGTGAGAGTCCGTCAGTTTATAAGAGCTTCTGAAAAGCAATACTGAAATTAAGGAAAAGAAATTTAATTACAACCCATATTATCATTTGGTGGAAAAAGCTTTTGAAATGTTCTAGTCTAACACTATTAATTTTTTAATTTATTTATCAAATAATAGTTTTGAATGAAAAATATTCAATGTCTACTACATACTGGATGCAATGTGATGTGCTGAGGATATAGCAGTTAAATAAAAACACATGGTTCCTATTTTCACAGGGCTTACAATCTGGTAGAAGAGACAGATAAACATACATTAATAGGTAATTTTTAATTGTCCCATGTACTTTGAAGAAAGAAATAGGGTGCTATGAAAAAGAGTAATTTCGATGGAAAAGAAAATCAGAGAAAAATCTCTCTGAGGAAGTGACATTTAAGACAAAAATGATGATAGATGTTAGGTAGGCAAAGAATGAAGACAGAGCAGTGGGGGTGAAAGGAGTAGCATATGTAAAAGCCTGGAGATAAGAGTGATCTTGGCTTGATAAAAGTTAAAAGATGACTGGCTGAGATTAGAGCAAATTAGGCAGTGGGGGAGAAACAAAGCTGAGATGTAGACAAAGACCTGAGCATAATGGGCCTGTAGCCACAACCAGAAATTTTGGATTTGATTCTAAATAAAATGAGAAATCACTGAAATGTTTTAATCTGGGGAGTGACATAATTGAATCCACATTTCCAAAAGACGCAGCTGGCTTCAGGGCAGAGAATAAATTGGAGCAGAGCAAGGGTGGAAACAAGAAGAGTAGTTTGAAATCGTTGACATTTATCATGCAAGAAATAAAGCTGGCTTGGGCTAGGGTGGCAGAGATGGTAAATATATACTGACTTGAGGCATTTTACAAGATGAAATCAGTATGACCAGGTGATGACTTTTTTTATTGTGGTAAGACACACACAACATAAAATTTACCATTTTAACCATTTTAACTGTGCAATTCAATGCCATTTAGTACATTCACAATGTATGCAACCACCACCACTATCTAGTTCCAGGACATTTTCATCACCCCAAAAGAAAGACTCATACTTTAAGCAGTCATTCCTCTTTATGGGCTGAACCACCACACCCCCCACCCCTGCCCACCAAAAATTCGTAAGTTGAAGTCCTAACTCTACGTATCTCAGAATATGACTATTTGGAGACATGGCCTTTAAAGAGGAAATTAAGGTAAAATGAGGTCATATAGATGGGCCATAATCCAATCTGACTGGTTTCCTTATAAGAAGAGTAGATTAGAAGATGTACACAGGCACAGAAGAGAAACTATATGAAGACAGAGGGAGAAAATGTCCATCCACAAGTCAAAGAGACAGGACTCAGAAGAAATCAACACTGCCAACAGCTTAATCTCAGACTTACAGCCTCCAGAACTGTCACAGAATAGATGTCTGTCATCCAGTTTAAGCCATCCAGTCTGTGGTTCTTTGCTACAGCAGCCCTAGCAAACTAATTAACTCTGCATTCCCTCCTCTTCCTGGCTCATGGCAACAACTTATTTGCTTTCTGTCTCTATGGATTTGCCTATTTTGGGTATTTCCAATTAAGGGAATCATATAATATGTGGCCTTTTGCATCCAGCTTCTTTTACTTAGCATGTTTGCATGTTGTAGCATGTATCAGTAGTTTGTTCCTTTTTACAGATCAATAATATTCCAGTGCATAGATATATTACTTTTTATTTATCTATTTGTTAGTTGATGGTTAGTGACAACTTTTTTTTTTTTTTAACGTTTATTTATTTTTGAGACAGAGAGAGAGCATGAACAGGGGAGGGGCAGAGAGAGAGGGAGACACAGAATCGGAAGCAGGCTCCAGGCTCTGAGCCATCAGCCCAGAGCCCGACGCGGGGCTCGAACTCACTGACCGTGAGATCGTGACCTGAGCTGAAGTCGGACGCTTAACCGACTGAGCCACCCAGGCGCCCCGGTTAGTGACAACTTTGATGTAAGAATAAAAAGACTTTGATTTAAGGAATGAAAGGAAAGAATGCGTCAAGAATGATTTTCTAGATTTCTAGCTGGAGAACTTAAGAGAATGGATGCCATTTATTGCTTTGGGAATGAATGGAAGAAGAGTATATTAGAGGGACGATTTGGAAAGATTATGTCTACAAAGGTTTGATGACTAGTCACATGGCCTAGCCAGATCTGTGTTCTCTCATTCCATTCCTCTCTCTATTCTTCTAACGAATCAGCATGGGTGATGTAATCATTTTAGTGGTTTTAGCCATTTGCCTTTTCCCATCAACCAAGTGAAATTATTCCTGGTCATTTCTAGCCCTGAGATATGTCTTTTGGTCAATTAAGAAACTCCTAAAACATGCAAACAAAAACCACAGGCAAAGACTGTCAACATATGAGCACATAAATGAGTTTAAGTAATAACTAATCCACATTATTAAAATTCTACCAACTAACCAAGTGATCTGTTCTCTTGGTCTCCCAGAACATTCCAATTAATTTTAACAGTATTTTTTTCCTGATTATGAAAATAATAAGTGGACATGTAAGAAAATTTGAAATATATAGAAAGGAACATAAAAGAAAATAAAAATTACTTATGATCTCTCCATCCATAGATAAACACTGTTAACATTTTGCAATATTTCTTTTTTTCTATAAATTTTATAGAAATACCTCTGTAAATTCAGGAGCTGTATACCTAAAAGTATTATAGGTGGCAAAACAGTGATTGGCATGCTCAAAGTTCTATAGAAAATATAACTTTAAGAAGAAATGTTAAATTGTATTGAATTAGTTTTAAAACAGAGCCAACATAAATTCTACAACATATTTACTTTTAAAAAGTCCTAAATACTTGTTTTGTTTGAAAGTTCTTTTCTAGGGGTGCCTGGGTGGCTCAATCGGTTAAGCGTCTGACTTTTGGTTTCAGCTCAGGTCATGATCTCCTGGTTCATGGGTTTGAGCCCCTCATCAGGCTCTGTGATAACAGCATGGAGTCTGCTCGGGATTCTCTCTCTCTCTCTCTCTCTCTCTCTCTCTCTCTGCCCCTCCCCTGCTTATGCCCTCTCTCTCTCTCTCTCTCTCAAAAAGAATACATTTTTTAAAGTTAAAAAAAATAAAAGTTCCTTTCTAAATCACCTTCTTCAGTTCTACAGAAAATATTTCTACAATGTCATGAGCTGCTGGGGTTTTATATTAGACAGACTCTATCACATTACTTTTTGAACAAGTTTTTATTGCCTTGAAATGTCTTCTGCATTCATGGTCTCCATCATTGGTTTTGCAATTAATAGTGACATGGTTGACCACTCATCACCCTCCCCCCTTGCCTTGTCCCAGCCTCTTCACAATTTATCATTGGGCTTAAGACCACAGTTCTTTGAGTGTGACTTTCAACTCCTCCTGTGAGACCCTGGGCTCTCTTTTCTTTGAGTAATCCCATAAATTGGTTTATATGGTCTATAGGCAGAGTTAACAATAATTGTCATCTTCTTTTGCTTAAGAGAATCTAAGAAAACTGGACATGATGATGATGATGATGATGATGATGATAACAACATCAGCAGTAGCAGCAACAGCATAGGATAACATTCCCAGATATTTTAATTGACATGCTAATATAAAATGAAGTTATCTAAAAGCCAAAATTTTCTATATTATATATTTTTGTACAACTGAAATCTATTGTTTTTGTCATCTTCATTCTTAATATTCTATAAGAATCTCTCTCACACCAGTCACAAAAATTAACTCAAAATGAATTAAAGACTTAAATGTAAACCTTAAAATCACAAAACTTGTAGGAGAAAACATAGGAAAAAAAGCTCCTTGATATGGGTCTTGGTAGCAATTTTTTGAAAATCACACCTAAAGCACAAGCAACAACAAAATAAACAAGTAGGATTACATCTAACTAAAAAACATCTGTGCAGCAAAAGAAACCATAAACCAAGATGAAAGACAAAATATGAAATGGGAAAAAAATACTTGGAACCATTTATCTGATAAGGGGTTAGTATCCAAAATATACAAAGAATTCATAGAGCTCAATAGCAAAACAAAAACAAAACAACAACAACAAAACCACAACCCATAATCCAATTAGAAAATGAGAAAAGGACTTGAATAGACCTTTTTTCAAAGAAGATATAGGAATGGCCAACAGGTATATGAGAAGACGCTCAAACTCACTAGTCATCAGTGCAAATTAAAACCACAATGAGATACCATCCCACACCTATCATAATGGTCATCTTCAAACACCCAAGAGATGATAAATGCTGACATGGATGTGGAGTAAAGGGAGCCCTCGCGCATTGTTGATGGGATTGTAAATTGATACAGCCACTATGGAAAGCAGTGTGGAGGTTCCTCAAAAAAATTAAAAATAGAACTACTATATGATCCAGCAATTTCACTTTAGGGAATATATCCAAAGGAAGTGAAAACTAACTCAAAAAGATATCTGCACCCCCATGTTCATAGTATTATTTACAATAACCAAGACATGAAAACAACTAAGTGTCCATCTATGAATGAATAGATGAAGAAGTGATAATACACACACACACACACACACACACACACACACACACGCACACACACACACACACACATATGAACATTATTCAGCCATTAGAATGAAGAAATCCCACTATTTGTGGAAACATGGGTGGACTTTGAAGGCATTATGCTGAATGAAATAAACCAGAGAAAGACACTGTATTATCTCACTTATATGTGGAATCTAAAAAAGGAAACCAAATGCATAGACTGAGATCAGACTTGTGGTTACCAGAGGTTGACGGTGGGGGGAGGAAAACTGAAGGGACGTGGTCAAAAGATACAAACCTGCAGTTATAAGGTAGATAAGTATTAGGGATGTAATGTAAAATGTGATTACTATAGTTAATGTTGCTATACAATATATAGAAAATTGTTAAGACTGTACAGCCAACAGTTCTCATCACGAGGAGAAGTTTTTTTTTTCTTTTCTTTTTATTATTTCTATATGAGATGGTAGATATTAACTAAACTATTGTGGTAATCATTTCACAATATGTGTAAACCAATATATCTTGCTGCACACCTTAAACTTATACAGCGATGTATGTTAATTACTTCTCAATAAAACTGGGGGAAAAAAGAATTTCTCCTGTGTGATTAAAAGTTCTGAAAAGATATAGTCCTTCTTTAAAAAACATAAAGAAGACATAAATGCATCTTATAGTCTAGTGTTTTGTTCTGGAAGTAAAATAGACATCTCTGTTAAGTAATAACCTCTCCAGGAGAAAGGCAGCATAAAAACTGGCTTCCTACTTGATCTGTATATGGAAATACTACCTATGGTGATCTCTTTCAAGGTTATATTGAATTTGGACACTGAACACTGAACACTGGTGATAGAGTAAAAATAAAATGTCAAAATTTGGATCACTGTAGCTTGTCACAACTCATCTATATGAATGTATCCTTAAATGCAAGTCATTAAAAAGGATCTGGGAAGACCGAGGCTGATCCAATCTCATGGCTCCAAAGCCAATTAGCTACATTTGATCTCATGCCCAACTATAAATAAAATGCTGATCAGTACAGAAAGATGGATTTTGTGGCAAAAACAAGAAGTCAAAGTAACTGTCATTACTTGTCAATATTCCTCCTGCCACGAGGTACTGGTGGAAACATGGCTAGAGTTTGAACCATTTCTGGAAAAAAGTCATCTGGTCAGATTGTGCATGATTCATTTGTTTCATAAAAGGTCAAAATACCAAGGTTGTTTTGAAACTCACTTCAGTCAAAAATCAATTTTTTCACATTAAATTTAAGCTACTCCATTTTCAAGTATTTTTATAGAATATTTTATATCATACTTCTAGCTCACTAATATGCATAATGTATTTTATGTTAATTTTTTATTTAAAAAGAATCTTTTATTTAAGAAGTTTAATATTCTTGTATTATGTTTTTATGTTTTTGTTAAGGTCAGTATTTATACACTGTGTTTAATTTTGCAAAATTTTGCAAAAATACTGATTGAGTGACTAATTATTTGGAATCACTGAGATAGAAAGAAGAGAAACTAGATTATATTCTCTTCCTTACAGGCTGGATCACCCTAGGCTATATTATAAACTGTATCCCAGAAACTGTATTTATCTCACAAATGATACCTAAATAAAATTCATATCTTTTAGCCTAGGAAGTGAGATGTTGGATTTAAGAGATTTATGATGAGATGCTTCACACCTAAAGATTAAAGTATAAATTCCAGTGGCTAAAAAAAAGATAATCAATTGTTCTTTGAATAATATTTTGATTTACATTTGAGTGTTTGTGACCAAAGTCAAGGTTAATTTGAAATTTTACTTCGACACTTAGAAGGTTTTTCTGGTCAAGCCCATGAAGGTTCATTGCTTCTTTCGTTCAGTTATTCAATAACTACTTTGTGCCAGATGCAGGTGTTAGCAGAGCAAGCAACAAGACATTATTCATTCATTCATTCATTCATATTGAGATATATCGATGAAAAAAGAAACTTAGATAAAATTCCAACCCTCAACATGCTTACATTCTAGTTGAAGGGAAGGGGAAAGAGTTAAATAAAAGATAAACATAATATGTAAGTGTATTATGCATTTTGTTAAAAGGTGAAAATTAATATTTTAGAAAAACAGAGTAAGGTGGTCAGGAGAAGGATAGAAATTTTAAACTGGATGATCATAGATGGCCTCATTGTGAAGGTGTCATGTGAGTAAAGACTTGAAGAAGTGGGGTGAACCATGTGCATATTCCCATGGCTGAGGCAAGAGTCTGTGCAAAGACTCTGAGATAGGACAGATTGTGCTTCGCATGTTTGAGGCCCAGAAAGAAGGCCACTGTATACAGAGATGAGTGAACAAGAGGAAGTTATAGAGATGTGGATAGAGAAGTAGAGGGAAAATCAGGTAGGGTCCCACTGGAGGGATTTTTGGCTTTTATTCTGAGGGAGATTGGCAGCCAGTAGAAAGTTGTGAGTCAAGGAATGTCATGAGCAGATTTAAAGTCCCCAACAGTATTCCTACAAAGGGTTTGGTATCCTGTATATGTTCTCCTAATTTACTGACTTCCCACATCCCATTTCTGCTATGCAATCCTGATATTCTTCCCTTCTCCTCTGTGATAATTCTCCTTTCGAGTATCCTCCCTTTTCAATATTTCACATTCAACATTACCCCACCTTTTACATGAGTCTTTCACAATTTGTATCTCCTTTTTAAAAAGACGTAGTTTATCATTTTGTCTGCCTATCCTTTGTGGTTTTCTTTCTTCTTTCAAACTATTTTGTTACTACAATATAATTAATATTAATAATATTGCCTCATGGTCATAATTCCCCATACTAAACTATATTCAATATGACATGTTTTCATTCATTTCCAAATAAGTGACATTCTCTGGAATGAGTATCTTTTAACAACTGTGGATAGCATTGGCCTGGATCTATGTCTCATTGGTCTAAGTGAAAGTATACTCATCATTTCCTAATGTATTTTTAACTGCTGTGTCACATCCTCTGAGATTCTGTGTCACTTCTTCTAAATTTAAAATTTTTCTACCATTTAGCTCCCTCCCTAAATGGATAACAGAAAAGATTTGTTTTTATTTTTATTTTTTTCCATTTCTCTTCCATGTACTCTGGAAAAAGAATAAAATTGTGACCACAATTTCTTTAAAGGGCGTACAACATTGGGTAGTAACAAAAACAAAATTCATTTGGATGCTTTGAGAGACTCATTAGGGCCCTCTAATTAGGATTTTCAATTGTTAATTCAATGGGCATAGATGGTAGCCACAGATTTCATGTTATATTTTGTAGGAATGTCCAATCTACCCTGACAGCTGTTCAGGGCCACTACTCTAACTCCAGTAGACAAGGAAGAGGACTTCTCTAAAGCAACCAGAATTGTAAACCATATTCTGGAAATTTTTAAGCAGATCTAGGTTATACTTTGTTTCAGTTTCAGATCTCCCAAAAGATTCTAAGAAGTCAAGTTGAAGTAATTTATTTGGCAAGTACAGGTGATAATGAAAGGAAAGCGGGAAGGTGACACAATAAATTGAGGGCAATCAATACATGATATTTGTGTGTGTGTGTGTATTTGTGTGGGTGCATGCACACACACACTCACACACACCCCAACTTCTGGATTCATTGGTCAAGAACTATTCTGTGGGTATTGACCCAGTGCTCCCAGCATGCCACTTTTCACAATGGGGGACAAGGTATTGGAGAGGACATGTCTCTGGGCGTATCTGGAAGCTGGAAGTCCAGTAGAGCAAATAGAAACATTTGAGTGATATAGGTTGGGCACTGATAGCATCTTCTACACATCTGACTCCACCTTCCCTTGGGGGTTGCACGCATAACTTCCCTTGTCTGCTGTACTATTCCATGGAGCATAATTCACATAGATGACAATGTGAATGGTGCCCCTCCAGAGTCATGCAGTTTGGCCCTGCCCATGTGGAACCGAGTTCAATCTTTACAACTACTAATTGCTTTGGTTCATATGACATGTTAAACTGTTAACTTCTCTCATAGATGTGGTCCCATAATTAGTTATCATAACAGTCTACAGATAAGGCCTAATCTTAGCCATTATGGTTCAATTACAGAAATTTCTGAATAATTTCCATGGAGTATTAAGCCCTGTGACACACATGAGGTTGAATCTTCAGAATTTTTGACCTTTGTCTCTTTGATAGTATTACTTCTCACTAATTGGTCTTATCACCCAGATGTATAAAATCCATGACAATTAGTATTATGTTCCTGGAGCCACAGTGAAGACTAATGGGTTAAGACAGGCAAGATGAAAAGTTAAGGATAGTTGTTCCCACTATGATGTACTATGTATCTTGGGCCACACTCCCTTCTCTACTAACATGCAGAGAAACACACAAACACACCACTGTTTAACAAATTCATGGAGCACCAACGATACCACATGTTTGATGTTGGGTATATTCACATAAATAAATAAGATACATTCTCAGCCCACATTAAGCTCTTTGTATATGAGTAGGGGAAGTGCAGAGAGAGAGGGAGAGAGTGAATATCAAGCAGGCTTCACGCTCAGCATGGAGCTCGATGTGGGGCTCAATCCCATGACTGGGAGATTATAACCTGAAGTGAAATCAAGAGTTGGAGGCTTAACTGATTGAGCCAAGAAGGCGTCCCTATGTTTGTTGATTTTTCTGTATCTCTCACAATGTTTGCTTTTTGTTCCATACAATCCGGTCTGGGATTGTGTCATGCTGAGATACCTGAAATCTGTTTGAAGTAGTCTTTATCATTTGGTTGCTTGTGAGTTTGGGTTCCCTCTAAATGTTCTCTTTAAGGGGCGCCTGGGTGGCTCAGTCAGTTAAGCATCCGACTTTGGCCCAGGTCATGATCTCATGGTTCGTGAGTTCAAGCCCCAAACTGGGCTCTGTGCTGACAGCTCAGAGCTTGGAGCCTACTTCCGATTCTGTGTCTCCCTCTCTCTCAGCCCCTCCCCTGCTCTCACTCTCTCTCTCTCTCTCTCTCTCTCTCAAAAATAAATAAACATTAAATTTTTTTTTTTTAAAGTTTGAACGTTCTCTATGAAATACCTATTCCTGTTGCTTGGCTGTCTCACTAAGCTGACTACGCTCTGGCTATGTTCTCTCTGTTGACTACATTCCCTGCCATAGTGAGGAATAGCTACATTCAGCTTTCACTGACCTAAAGATTTGCTTCCTTTCACAGTTCCTAGACTCTTCCAGTGTAGAACTACACAGCAGCTTACCACTCCCTAGGCTCAATGTTCTGAAGTCATGTGATAATAAAGGTAGGAACTAGTATTTCCAGTGGAAATTAATACTCCAAATGTGTACTGACTATGAGATAGGTACTGAGTATGACAGAAGAGTTTTACTTTGGAGTATACTTCTTTGATCTGTGTTTGAGGATAACAAAGACAGCTTCATAGGATTTTCAGGTAGACTGGTGAATTCTCCAAATGCTATAGTTTCTGGGGTCAGCCATAACATTAGTTTTCTGGCATTCCTTTCATGGAATGAGAAGGATCCTATGCACAATTTTTTTTTCAAAAACAACTTCACAGGTAGATATTGTAATACTGTGTAAATATCCCATGAGTTTTGATGAACTTGTTAAAATCCTTATACAGTATACTCATCACCATAAATTGATCAAATATTGACAATACTCCTCTGAATGAATGCATTGCTCATTGCTGTATAGTCCATCCAGTGACATAATCATAGAAGACAAATATGAAATGGATCACTAGAATTGCATCTCCAAAGGATATATCTCAGAATTTTCCTTTTATTCCTTTGCATGCTAAGCATTTATGCCTGGAATTAAAGTCATGCTTAAGGAGAGGGTTAAAAGAACAACTTGAGAGAGAACCAATACTTATTGAGCACTCACTACGAGTCAGGTATAGCTCTTTATAAATATCTGATTTGATCTTCACAAAACTCTTATAGATTATAATTTTTATTTTATGGTTGAGGAACCATGTAGTTTCCTCTACATAAGAAAAATGAAGTTGAAAAGTTGCATTTAATTAAATCTTGGTCTTCATGTCAAAACCACCTCTATTTAAAATATTTCAATTCATTCACTCAACAGCCAACATTAAAAAGATTTGTTTTGTGGAGAGTGTTGTATTAAGCCTACACCTATACTGATCATTCTCTATCATCTTGTCCTGAGCAAAGAACTGCTCTTGCTAAAATCCCAGATGCTCAAGATGACACTTTTACAGATTTGAACTGACTTAACTTTTTTGGACTTCAGAAGGATCTTCATTGGTTGATCTCCTTGAGATAGAGTCGAGTACAGAAAGGAAAGGTAAATGTAATTGCTTTAAAATTTTAATTCTGTGACTTGAAGCCACCAACATACCAAACTTGGCTGGCTCATTTCAATGAACCAGACCTCCAGCTGGGCTACATCCCTGTGCAAACTTTGCACAAAATAAACAATCCTTTATAGATTGAAGAGTGGCCCTAACAGTCGACTGACATCCCGAAAGCAGCTGTGCTGGTCCAGGATGAATCCATGACATAGGTCTAAATAGAGAGACCTACAAGCCAACCAGAAAGATGCTGAGGCTGTGTCTCACAATGCCAGGAAAAAAAAAATCTAATCTTTCCCTGATTTCATCTACAATGAAATCAAAGACTGGATTTCTGGAAACATCTGGGTGACTATGTAGATTTTTGCAGTTTTTCCTCAATATTTGGTAACACTTAGACACAGCCTAAGGTTCCTAGACTCAAGCCATTCCCTACTGTTAAAAACACGTTTTTTCTCCTCCCCCCATAAAAATGGTCTCATTGTTCTTTATTTAGTCTAACAGAAGGATCCATGTACCAGCATTGCCTTAGCTTTGCTTGGCTTCAATTATACAAACTAACCACAGTCAGTTGGATGGCAACTGCCGTAGCAGTGTGCCTGCCCTCTCCAAATTCATGAGTGGAGTTTTTCCACCCACAATGTCAGGTACAGGATATGAATCGAGGATCAAAATTCTCTAGTGCAAATGGGGGGAAATTCCAATGAAATAATACTGCTTCTAAGATTAAGATATACTGACCTGCTCCCCCATACACAATAATAATAAAAACTACCAGGTTTTTAATTGATTAATAGCTATGATCCTGGCACAATACTAACATCCTTACATATAATCTCATTTAACACTTTACCTTCTAAGGAGGGCAATACAGAATTCATCCATAATTTATCAAATTCTTAAATACTCAGTGATGTTTCTCCCTTACTTTTTTTCAAAATCACAGTTTGTTTTAATTCACTTGAGCTGTTGGTCCTCTCCTGTTTGTGGTCCCTGAGGGCTGTCAACTCCCTGCTGCCATGCAATACCAATTACATATTTTCAGACCACTAATCTCTCTCCACCCCACCAGCTTTCCTGCTTCTGACCACAGAGTGACAACATCAGCTGCACCATGCCACGGAAAACAGGACTCAACATTTCAGGAGAAATAGCTCAGCTAAGAGAGTTTCCTGAGTTGTGAAAAAGCCTCTTAACACTTCAATATTGCATTAACCTCAGTCTTCACCTGCTTTTCTTTGGGTCACAGGGATCATTAGCCAAGTGAACATCTTCCATCCAACCACAAACAGAAACAGGATGATTGCTTTGGGCCCAGGTAGATCTTCTCAGCCTGCCAACAAGGTGGTACAGCTCAGGGGTCAAAGTAGCAGAGTGGGAACCCTGTTTGCATTACAGTCAGAAAACCAAGATATTGTGTGACCCTGAGCTAGTGTTTAACCTTTGGCTCTGCCCTAAGCCCAGTCAGAGGTGCCTTTTAAAAACAATTACAGAGGGGACCTGGGTGGCTCTGTCAGTTAAGCATTCGACTTCGGCTCAGGTCATGATCTCATGGTTCCTGGGTTCAAGCTCTGTGTCAGGCTCTGTGCTGACAGCTTAGTGCCTGGAGCCTGTTTCGGATTCTGTGTCTCCCTCTTTCTCTGCTCCTTCCCTGCTTGTGCACTCTCTCTCTCTCTCCCTCAAAAATAAATAATAAACATTAAAAAAAATTTTTTTAATACCAATTGGATAACTCCTAGCCAAATATAAAAGAAAATACTTCCAAGAATAAGAACTGGCCATCATCTGTTTCTGTTAATGATTCAGTCATATAGTTTGTAACCATATTCAAACACAACATCTGTGGAACCCTATCAAGTCCGAGGGTTCTTTCCTGGCTCAAAAAAGGTATCTCTGACAAGACTGAGGAAATGTTTTATCTTAGAATTCTGACTGCACACTCTCTTTAAAAACATCGTTTCATTAAGCATAGGTACAATATTCTCTTAATTTTTCCAGTGTTCTTCTTAATAATTAATGAACACCATTTGTCATTCTCTGAGACTTTGATCCAGATCTTGTGAGGATTCTAAAGTTTAAATAGGGCTTAAAGGTTTGTAAGTTCATTACATTATGATTATTTTATTACATTTCATTTTCCCCTCTTTTTCCTTTAATCTAAAATGCATTTTCTTCTCAAGTAGTATTTTCTCCTATTTTTCTGGATCTTAATTCCAGAGTGAACACAGAATGAGTTTTCTGGTGACATCTCACAAACCACTGAATTTATCCATCTTTCATATATTTCTGTATCTAGACCTTCCACAAAAGTATAGGAAAGTTGTACTTTACTCTTTGTTAGATAGAACTATTTTCAAGGATTCTTTTTTTTTCAAGCATTCTTAATCTGTTTTCAGAAGATGAACCAGTTTTATTAAAAGTCTTGTGGGGTGTTAAGAAAGTAAGTGAAGGGAATTAATCTTAAAGTATCAAAATAAATCATTATGATCTTTATTTGTTTTTAAAATGGGGAAGTGATATCATAGGGTGCATTAAGATTCAGCCACAACCACATGGCACTGCAGCATGTGGAAGACTCAGAATAAAAATTATGTTAATGATCTAAAGCTCCCATATATTGTGCTACAGAATGCTTGATACTGGATTAAACTGCATGAAGACCTTGCAAGGTAAACCATTCCAGAAACAGACAGTGCTTCTGACTCCAGTAAATGTTGAACACAGCACCAGAATGACAATAGTTGTTGGCCGTTTGTTCAGAGAGGAACTTAAACTGGAATGAAACTAAGGTATAAATATATTTTGTCATGGAGCAAAGAAAGGACTTTTGATAACAGATCAAATTTATCCAAATCCAGAGTTAACATCTTAGTTATACTTTCACTGTCAGTATTTTTTCTGAGTGCAAGAAAAATAGATATGAGAAAAGGAGATGAGTCTGCTTACTTCTTCTGGAGAATGTTCCATTCTTTCATTTTGGAGAGAAATGGCACTTCTTTCTGCTTTGCGGCTATCTATGATAAGCTGATAACAGAAAAGCATACAAATGGGTGTATTTTCCTCTGCTTTCTGCTTTTGAAAATCTTATACTTAACCTTATTAAAATGAGAAAAATAAAAATAATATATTATTGCTCCAAATAAGAGTCTGCCCAGAGTCACAAGGAATTTCCACTTACTACCAAGAACTGGTGGATAGATCTTTTCCTTCTACCCTTTCCCAAGGCCAATACAAATGTCACCAGCCAAAATTTCTCTGTATTTCAGCCCAGAATAGAAGATGAAAGCTTTGGGGCTTAGTAGATTTTTTAAAATAACTAAAAAGAGCAAAGATGATTACCTTTTTATAGTAATGTGTTTGTCAGGATAACATGTGTGTGTCCTCCCTAGAACCCCTCCTCAAGCAAAATATCAGTCTTTTGTACCCCGGACTCCAGAGATTTTGGCAAGGTCGAGAAGCAGAGCGGAAATGATACTTTGAGGTTCAGGAAGTCTAGGAAGAAGGGAGAGGTGGTACAATTTAATAAGCTGAAGAGCCTGAAAAGGGAAGGAGATCTGTGAGCCGTCTGAGCAGTATCCACATATACTCTGTGACAGTAACCTCAGAAGGTGGCAAGACTTTAGAAGGGAATGGTTGCATCATGTGTCTAAGGAGCCAGGATTGTAGACACTGAGATTCCTAGGTCATAAAAGATAATGCTTTGTACCCAAGGATAACACATAAACAGCAGAGTTCCAGACCTGAAGTGGTAATGTAAACTGGATTAGCAGTTCAATTATGGTAGACTATTGACTGATATCCAAACATGCTTCCCCAGTGCTTTAACACCAAGTAAAATCATAAAGTTTTGGAGGATAAGGAAAGCCAGCCATAATGACCAAGAAGTTTGGATTCTCACTATTGATGTGAAAATATTTTAATGTGAGATATTAGTATAAATGTGTTTATTGATTTTACTTTGATGAGAGGCAAATTTTCTTTCTTTTTTTTCTTCTATAATTTGTTAGTATCAGGATCCAACAAGGCTCATGGTGGATTTTTTAATACCAATGCCAATTTTCTTGATAGATTAGATATCAATATGACAAAATACCAGATACCAAAGTATGTATTCTTGCAAGTCAGAAAACCTTATTTCATTCCCTGCTTCTGCCTTGGGTATGTCCTCTGACCTTGAATAAGTCACTGAAATACGCTCAGCTTCAGGTTCCTCCTTTAAGATGAGAATAAATGTAGCCATCAGGCTTACCTCATAAAATCGGTAATGTGTGTTGTAGTGGTACCAATGGTAAGCGTTGATGCTATTGTTGTTTGTTTTGCTATGGTATGTTTTGAAAATGGTACAGTTGCTCTAATAAGATCCACCAATGACTGCTGCCAATACGGCGATTGGCAGACGTTATAATTCCTCCAGCTGGTAAATGTAAATAAACATTGAAGATATATAAATATGCTTTTATGCATTTGTACATGCTTTGATAAATTTATTAAACAATAGCTACATATAAGCTTAGAGATTATATTTCTAAAAGCAGTACAATTATAAAGAGCTCTTTAAAAATCCATTTATTAAATTAATGAACTGACTAAGAAGGTGTCCTGATTTGTTTTTGGTCATATGAGTAATATTTAAATATGAGTAGACTGTATTTTAAATGATATCCCAATAACCAAATGTTGGTGGCAAACTGATTTGAAATAGAGCATGGTGTCTTAACCAAGCAATATTTTTGCTTTAAGTCAGGGAAACAAGAGCTGCAGAACCAGGAAATGTGGAAGGAGCATGGAAAATATTTAATCAACAGTTATCCCTCTACAGGAAAATCACTAGTGTCCATAAAATGAAGCAGATGACAGTGTTGCTCTGCTTCTTAGTATTATGGGAGGAGGTACTCAACATGTAATTTCTTTCAATTTAAAGAGGGGAATGTACACGTGCTGAAATCTGGGGGGTAGTGAGGAGGAAGCAAAGGAGGAGTATACTCTACACTGTTCATTCCAAAGATGAATGACATCTAGGAATGTTACTTTTATAAATTATGTATATCAAGGGGAAATGAATGAAACTATTAAACTGTACCTATGAGATTTACCAGACTATAAATTGGTATTTTCTTTATCATAATCAGATTATTGTGGAAATGAGACAATTCAGTAAGTGGTTCCTCTCCAGTTTAAGCACTGCCCAACCAGTAAGTCAGCTACCACTTAACAGTAATCTAGAAATCTGTGTTTCAGTGTAGCAGGGAGATACTTCCATGATCTTTGAAGTTCTTATTTCTCTAAAAAGAGTGACTCAGCAAAAATTACTTAGTATTCAATGGCCATTCTAATTAAAATCCACAAGTAACTTTCCTTCCTTATTTACTTGTTCTGTTGAATGAAAGGGCCCTTTTGTACAACCACATATTTTTGAGAGACGTATGAGCCACAGCACGTTAATGTTTACATATTATATATTTCCTCTCCTCTCAAGGTTCAGATCTTGGCTTCAACACCTTCCACCCAAAAGAATAACTATGTTGAGGCTGAACTAAGATTGACCACACCTCAAAGAATAGAGATGAGAGGCAAAAATTAGGAAACAGTTAAATAGAGGTCTTTTCTCACATTATCTTTGTTTAACCTTGATAAAGTCACTCTGGTAGAAGAGTTGCTCTTTTTAAGTTGAAATAAAGATATGGGATTAAATTATCTATGAAAATCCTACTTCTTGATTTTCTGCTCAAAGTGAGGATGAAAGGAAGCATGGAGGTAAAAATAAATCCACTTAAACACAGCACTGATAAAAAGACAGCCAGAAGGAAAAGACGTTTCAACATAAGAGATACAGGGTTCACCTTCAAGGTCAATTTGTATGTCCTCCAAGTCAACAACATAGGGGTAAAAAACAGGGCCACAGAATAGTGATAGATCAGGGTTTTTCTGCCTTGGTCCAACAATCACAGTGGAGAACACTTGGCCCCTGGTGAAATCTCCCCAGCAAATTCAGCAAGACCCCAAATCACGCTTTCATTTTTTTTCTTGTCCATCCTGTACTCTCGTATTTCCTCTTCTCCTGATTCAGTAGCTTCTATTGTCCCTTCTAAGAGTAAAATCCTCTACTTTGTTTCCTTTTTTGTGGTATTACATTTGTTATTTTTGTCTCCAACCTCTATTTCCTCATCGTCTATCAATAGCAACCAAATTTTTATTTTCTGGGAATTCCTTCTCATCCCTTGTCAGTCCTTGTTGCTTATGTAGGATTGTCCCAGTCCTGATATATATTAGCTAATCATGTATATAGCCTATCACACTGGTTACAATGACCCATTCAGGAATGGACCTGTAACCCATTCAAGGTAAATGAGTCATGAAAAGATGCTTGTTCTATCTTCTATGGCAGCAATCATCAGAAGCTGTCTCAGCCCCTGGATGGTTTGGCATATAAGTCTGACTGCCACTGCTGTTTTGTTACTCTATAACAGGCCTGCTAGGTCTGAAGTCCTACTCTGCCACCTAACTGTGGTCTTGGACAAGTTGCTTAACCTCCTTGTACCTTTTTTTCCTTACCACAGTAGGTTGTTATTAAGAATTAAATCAGTTAATTTCTATAAAGTACTTAAAAATAGTTCTAGGCATGTCATAAGTACTACATAAGTGTTTAAGCAAAATATTCCTTTCATCACTCAGATTCTAACTTTTTTTTTAAAAGAAAGGGATTCTTCTTTTTCTTATTGTTTATTCATTTTTGAGAGACACAGAGAGAGCACGCACGCGCACATGCACAAGTTGGGGGGGGGGGCAGAGAGAGAGAGAGGGAGACACAATCTGAAGCAGACTCCAGGCTCTGAGCTGTCACCACTGAGCCCCACACAGGGCTCAAACCCAAGAGCCGTAAGATCATGACCTGAGCCAAAGTCATACACTTAACCCACTGAGCCACCCAGGAGCTCCCATCACTCAGATTTTAAACCTTCTGGTTGTCTTTGACTCTTCCTCTTCTGTATCTGCCATTCACTGAAAATTCTATTTCTTCTGCAACACCATCTTCTTTTTTTCCCCCAATTTGTGTACTCTACTAGGCTAGGTCATTATCTTTATACTTGCAGACTCTTTTGTTTACCTCATCCATACTTTTTAATGAACACTTATGAAATTTCCTGTTCCAGTATCCCTTTTCCCTTCTCTAGGAACTGGCTGGCCTTCCCACTCTTTCCAAATGTTTCCTTAGGAGCTGCCTCCTCAATACAGCATGAGTCATACCTACTAGTCCCAGCCATGGCTTATTGATCAGCAAGTGGTCAACACAGTCTTTTGTCTGGGGTGTTTAGACTTGTAGATCAATAAGAAGATGACATAATTTCCCTCCAGGAGCTAAAGTTGTACAGTGTAAAACTGCTGGGGTAGCCAAGTTTTCTGCCATGTAGAAAAAGTTAATTCTTTTTTCCTTTGACATTCTTGGAAACTTTAATATGGTAATGTGCTAGGCCATATATCCAGAGTCATTGTGATAGGAAGTATCCAGTCACCTACATATACCTCTCCTTGAGGACCAACTCATGCTTCCTTTCTGCAAAATGGCTTAATTTAATCACATCCACTGTTTTTAAACTGTAGGTACTCATTAGCCTGGGGCTGGTCCATAGCGCTGAAGAATTAACTGCTGTGTATTAACAAAATAGACTCTACCTCAGAAGCCTGGATCTTTCAGTGTTTAGTCAGTCCCATATAGCCACTTGAGAGCACTATGGGACAGTATAGGATTCCTTCAACAACATTTTGCATTGGGTCTTATTTTCTCCACTTTACAGATATGGACGGATGCTCCGTTAAACAACTGATCCAGGTCAGGAAACTGGTTATAGTAGTAAGAGAACAGATGTAAAGGAATCAAAACAGATGTAAAGGAATATCAAGTAAGGAATAAATAAAAGACAGAGTTGAGCAACAGCAAAAAGCCTCTGTGGCCCCTAGGGTGGGAGAGAAGGGGAGGTGTGGTCTTCCTAGAGCCCAGAATCTATTGTCACCCAATGAAAGCTGGAAGAACAGAAGGCTTACCAGACCTGCCAGGAGTCCGTACCACAGAGGGCAGACCTGTTTGGTGGCAGCTAGAGCAAATGAGGGTGTTGCTGGAGTTCCATCCGTAGCTGACCAAGAAAGGGACAGCTACTCTAGCTTCCGCCTTCCTTTTGCTCTTCAACCTACCTGAAGCTAGTTGGCAAAGAAGTCTGGGAAATGCAGTTTCTTGCTGTATAACACAGAAAAAGAAAAAGGCAGGAGAATAATCTGAGAGCAAACAGGGAAACAACCAGCACACACTCCCCTATTTAAAAGACTGAAACCAAACCGAGGTTTGTACTTTGCAGGGGGGGGGGGGGGGAGGGGCGGGTGGCAGACAAAATTCAAAATTTCAGAACTACAGAATGAGAGTCCTGACTCTATTAACACTGAGATACTTGCTACTGTGGTTTAAAATCTAGGCACACCATTTGTTCTCCTTATTAGACAGGACAGCAGAAAGTGACTCCAATTTAAAACATTTTTCAGAACTTCTCTGTTCACAGCCTCTATTTACTTTACTTTTATCATTGTCATTGCCATAAGGACAGATACTAACTTAAATTGATGTTATGTAATAGGGATTTTATTATATGGAAATAAGTAAACAAGTCCCTTTTTTTATCTTTAGAGTATCTTCCTAGAAGACAAAGGAGACTGAAAAGCCAGATATCAGGAAGGGCAGAAACTGGGATAGAGATCATAGGGGTTAGAATGAGAGTCATGCAGAATCTAAGGCAGCTGTAGCAGCAAAAGCCCAGGGGTTTTCAGTCAAAATATATACCTTTCAACTGACTCAGCTATTCTCTGTATTCTTCTTGTTCTCTATTTCTCTTCCTGATACCCTCTGGTTTATTTTTTATATTTGGCAGTGCAAAGTCCTAAGAGAAGTAATCTAATGGGCACAACTAATAACCTTTCATCCTTTTAGGAACAGAACTTTTGGATAACATCACATCATGGGCTGCTGTTCATGGTATGGATTGGCTAACCTTGGTTCAGTTGCCTATTGAGTCTTATCGCCAGGGGGCAACCAATCATATGCCACAGGGTTGCATGTTACACAGCACGGTTGCCTGAAACTACCTTCTCAGAGGACAGTTTTCCTTAGAAAATCTATGGTTATAGCTGCTCATCAAACATCATAAAGGAAAATATATCATTTTACTATAATAGTCTATATTGACCAAAAATGCTTGACAATATTATGTTAATTTATACTGTCTGCACCCTGAGAGACTGGTCAGTCTTGCTTGCTTTCTCAAAGAAGTAGAATTGTCACACAGACAGGACTTGTACTCAGCACTCCAGGACACAAATATCTTTCTAATCTAGACCAACCAGATTCCAGCCACGGTGGCACTGGCTACTTTGAAAAGCAGAGATCCTCTGTATTGCACCTAAAAAAAAAAATCTATCCATACTGGGAAATTAGATCTCTCTTTACAACTATCAACTTGAGCTAGCCATTGTTTCTGTGTGAGTGCAGAATAAACCTGGCTATTCTAAATGGGTGATCTAAGAAATCCATTATAGATGAGCCAAGATTGGATTAGAAAATAAATGTGAACAAAATCATCAGAGTTAATGCTACAAAATGGCCTAAGTTTATTTGCACTAGAAGTGCCACTTGTGCTGAATTATTTATAATGCTGCATGATGTGGTAAATATAATGCAGTGTTTAGGTAGTATTCAGTTCAGTTGGTTGCTGGTTTTAAGCCACTGGATCTTCAAAACTGTGATGCCTTTAAATCTGAGCCAAGAGATAGGATGTGACCACAATATGTCCTGTAAAGTATATATAATTCACCTCCTTCTGTTGTCCAATCTCCCACCTTTCAACACTGAGATAATGAAGAATAGAAGTAGCCACAGTATAAGGCCAGACAGGGGTCCATTCACTTGATTTTATATAATAAAACAGGTAAAAGAAAGTTCTCCTCTACATCCACTACTGTGTCCAAAAGCTGTGGTTAAACTTGACGATAGCCTTCACCTTACAGTGGGTAATAGGGATGACCCAGCAAGACTAATATTTAGCATACAATCCAGAAAATAATTATCAGTTCCTTTAGACCTAATTCATGGCTGTGATGCTTTTAAAATATTTTAAGGATCATTGCCAACATGTATACTGACATTCAGCTTGTAGTTACCATGGTTTCTACACAGTGATTTAGGTATTAAGCAAATAATGTCTACCGGATCAAATGTAGGTAAACACCTATGCTGCCATCTGATTAAATAGATAATAAATGGAATCTGTTTTTGAAGATGGGGCTCCTTGAAAGGATGTATTAAAGGGCTCTTTCTTAGAAGAGCATCCAACTGGAAACTCTGAATTCATTCAGTCCAAATAAATGAAACTTGTGCCTAAAAATGTTTTTTATTATTTTAATGGTATATCATGTAGTGAGTTTTTCTTCCTCCACAGTATTCTATTTGACAGCAAGGCAATAAAAACAGACATTTTTTTGTTTTTGTTTTTGTTTTGCAAATGAAAATGATTCAAGTGTTTACTTATTCTTTATGCATAGTCCTAATCAAATGATATATTCTTAGCACTACCCTGATACTTCAAATTTCAACAGACATTTTACATTATTGTTTTTGTCCTGCAAGCATATTGTTTTGAACCAAGCATCTTTTAGAGTGACTTTTCCATCTTGTTACACATCTCTGCATCAGCAGCTGAGTCAGATGCTCCAAAATAGTACTGCTATCTATTCAATAAACAAGTATTAAGACTTTATTGTTTCCTAAACTCTGCACTCCTCCTCTTCTGTTATATCTTGACCCCAATATGCGCACTTAGCCAACCACATTTTCTAGGACAAATCTAGACTTTAGGTAAACGGGCTTTATGCATCTCCATTCACCATTTTTTGACTTGATATCATTATTCTTCCTGCTATACAAGCCCTTACATTCTTCTCACATGTTAGGTCCTAGGCTACTAATGCACTCAGAAATCTTAGGGACTGAAACCTTTCTTGCATTGTTTTAGTCTTCTACTGTCCTCTTTGAACAGGATATCTTGCCCTTGTACCAAGGTGTGGGGCCTGTTTTCAGCTATGGTTGCTTCATACTCCTTATTCCTCTAGTTGAAAGAATTAGCATTAGACTCCTCCTGTCTCATTCCCATGATGGCAGACTGCCGCCCTAGTACTATCTTCTATAGAGTAATTCACTCACTGACATCCATGTTCCACTTGCTGAACTGGAGTTATCCTTCTGCCTGTAGATGGATCTCTTTCTATCACAGAAAATTCCTATCACAGTGGGAGAAACCATTTCCAAGTCCTCGACCCTTTCTACCTGGCCTGTCCACTGTAATTCACTATTCACAGTTAGGTGTGCCTAATATAAGGAAGTAAACAAGAATGTCAAGGTATTTGACCATTAGTAGGAGTGAGAATCTGTAGTTGATCAAGAAAAGAATGTGTGAAGTTGGATCCAACCACCTATAATTTCCATCTGACCTCCTGATAATTCAGAGATGGCATAAGTATGTGAACTAGTTGAGGCATCTATATCCTTCTTCCAAATCATTGAACTCCCTTGAAGTAAGAAGTAATACTGTAGAGGGGAAATTACAGTGACATAAACAGAGAATCTATGATCTGGACATCTATTTGCCATCTACTATTAATCTCACCTTGAGCAGTCTCTCTTAACATAGCCTAGCTGTTTCTCCTAGGAAATGTGGGAATAATAATATTCATTAGCATTGAACCTTTAAGACTTGACTTTGGTAAGTTAGAAGAGCAAAAAGATAACAGAGAATTTGTCCCAGCTTGGCTGGTTGAGGTGAATAATTGAGACTTTCTCTCCATTTGAGCTATTCTCCAGGATTCATGTGTAAAAACATGTCCATGAATAAATGGGCTGTTTTCCAGCAAATACTGTACCCATTCACTATAAAAAGTCAGAATCCAGTGTTTCTACTGATATCAAATTTTATGCTGTCTATTGAAAAGTACATGTGGAGAATGAGGATACACGGCCCCATGTGACTATGTCACTAGAGTTCACCTATATTCTGCCTGTGATGAATGGGGTGAAGCAAGGTGCTGTAGGAACACAGAAGAGGGCATCTAATCAGATCTCTGAGATCTAGGAAGACTTCCCAGTCAAGATGATGCCCAACTGTCTTTCTGAGGTACAGTCTGACTCCTCAGAGCTCTCTCTGCATGATTACTGGGTTCAGAACAGAGAAAAGTCACATTCTGGCCACATGAATCACAGTGAGGAACTCCAACCCTGTAATGCAGCACACATGCCTGCCCTGTTCCCATCGCTGTTTCACCACTGTGGTACATCACTGGGCACCTATGGGGCCAGTCTGGCCATGTTTACACATCCTAAAGTGAAAACACAAATTCTAAAAATGTTTATAAGTAGGGCAGTTTTACTAAACTTTCTGTGGAAAAACAAAGAGCATTACATGACACAGTAAAGGTTCTCTTCCTTAAAAACCTTCCTTAAAAACCTCTATAAGTAGCCCTCTTGCCCCAAAGTTGTAGTTTCTGTGGTAGCTGCTTCACTTTTTGCTCTCTATAGCTCTATTTAATATCTGTCTTTTTAAATGTGTCTCTATATCTATTTCTCTGTTGTCTCACTACCTCTATCTCATATTTCTTGGTGTGCATTCTTTTCTTTTCTTCTCTTTTCTAATTGAGACAATTGTCATATAACATTGTGTAAGCTTAACATTTTGATTTCATACATTTATATATTGCAATAAGATTACCACCCTAGCATTAGGTAACACCTCTATTATGTCATTATTTCTTTTTTGTGGTGAGAACATTTATGGCCTAGTCTCTTAGCAACTTTGACATTTGTGATACAGTACTGTTGACTATAATCACTACGCTGTGCATTAGATCTTCAGGACTTACTTATCTACAAGTTGCAAATTTGTACTCTTAGATGGCATCTTACTTATTCCATCCCCCAGACCTTGGTAACTGCCATTCTCATCTTTCTATGAGTCCAGCTTTTTTAGATTTCACATATGAGTGAGATCATACAGTATTTGTCTTACTCTGACTTGTCTCACTTAGCATAATGCCCTCAAGGTCCATCCATGCTGTTGCAAATGGCAGTGTTTTATTATTTCTCAGGACTAAATAATATTCCTCTGTGTGTGTGTGTGTGTGTGTGTGTGTGTGTGTGTGTCACATCCTTATCCATTCACTCACTGATGGACATATGTTCTTTTGTTTAAGTGTCTCTACCTCACTCTGTTGTGTGCCTCAGTGTCCCTGTGTTATATGTGTATTTGTATGTGTATATGTCTTTCTCTCTTAGTTTCTCCCTTTCCCTCTATCTCCTCCATCATATCCTCAACTTGTCCATATACTTCTTTCTCCATCCAGACTATTTGAGACTCTAGGCCCTATATCCCAAATCCTCTGTTCTCCCTATGGGTCTATCCATCTTTTTTAGTATATGAAGCAATCCTTAACTTCTTTCACTTGCCATAACCATCTCTCTCACTCACCTAGGATATAAGAACTATTATCTTTGGTATCCACATTGCATAGAAGATTGGAGATGAAAAATGGTAAATGCTTATAATTTAACATCTTTTTTTTCTCCACCAGCTTCATTTCATGACTTGCTCCTTTTCATTCTCATTATGGGCTACACAGAATTTCTTGCAGTTTCCCAAACTTCTGCTTCTTCAGAAGTCCTTTTCCATCTTGTCTGTCTTACTTCTCCCTCCTCTTCCCTGGATAACTCTCACTCTTATTCATTTTAAAAAAATTTATTAATGTTTATTTATTTTTGAGAGAGAGAGAGAGACAGAGCATGAGCGGGGAAGGGGCAGAGAGAGAGAGAGAGAGAGAGAGAGAGAGAGAATCTGAAGCAGGCTCCAGGCTCTGGGCTGTCAGCACAGAGCCTGACACAGGGCTTGAACTCACAAACTGTGAGATCATGACCTGGGCCGAAGTTGGATGCTTAACCAGGCTGAGTCACCCAAGCACTACACTCTCATTCTTATTCTAAGGATTGTGTCACCCACCCAGAAAGTATGCCACTCCCTTCACTGTGAAATTAGATGTCCCTCAGTGTTTCAGAAGGCCCCTGTGCTTACTATTATGGCACTCATCACTCTGATCAGGAAATGTTAACAGGCTTAAATGTCTTCTCTATAAGACATGACTCCTAGAGTATATGAACACATAGGTATCTTCGATATCTGGCTCATAGACAGTGCTGTATAATGTTTGTCCAACGACTACTGAAATTCTATACAATAAGCAGTAATCCATGCCAATCTATCTTTGAAAGAGTCAACGTTAAACTGAAAATAAAAAGACCAACGTGCAATCACCTATAAGCCTCTCCATGTTTTTCAAATCACCTTAGCAAAGAGAAAAGACAAGAGTTGCAAGAAAGGAGAAAGAACAGACCAGGTCCAGTGGCAAAAATCACAAAACAGGTCTTTCACAATTGCAAACTGAAAACATCATGGCTGCATAGAGCCAGTTTTAAATGAAAGTCTCATAATTTGAAAAGACCATTTGTATAAGGGAGGCAGTAACTTTGGCCAACAATTCTTTTTGCCACTGATTTAAGAATCTTGGAATAAGTAGTTTCAAGGGAAAGGCTTAAAGTAAAGGAAAATGATCCAAATCAATCAAATGAAAATGCTACAGAGGAGGTTGTTGGGTAGAATTCTTGCAAAGCCCTGAATTTAACCATATGGGATTCTCTTCTAAGTATCACCCTTGTCAATCTTTGGGAATGAAGGATTTCCTTCTTAATACTAAACTACATTTCATCACAAAGATGGACCCCAACATCCTTTATTTACTTATTCCCCTTCACCACAGACAGTTTGCCATGTTCCATATGCAAAAATTAAGAAAGTCAATGATTATAGCTTTTCTCTGGCATGGTCAACTCAGCTACAAATATAAGAAGTAAGTAACAGTTAAAATCCGTTCTCTTCTCCCACTGAACTAGGTTATCTACACTAAATACTCTCAGTGGGGGTATCACAGCTAACTGTTTCACCATGTAATATAACAAAGGGATTAAAAGGGGGCAGTTTTATGATGTGTGAATGATGTGCTTAAATCATTTTATAAACAAATGCTCTGTAATAGAGGCACAACTATTTAACTGTACATTTAAATAATACCACTCTAGGCATTGTTTAAATCTCACTTACCTGGGTTGTACTAGTTTATTGATTACCCAAACATTTACAGAATTTCTCTAAGTGTCAGGGACTGAATGAAGTTTCTGCTATGGAGTTGAGGGTGTGAGTGAAATTTAGGGGACTATATACTAAGATGAATAATATTTGGCTTCTAGCCTGGAGGATTACATAGTTAAATAAGGAGAGAGACTTGTAAACTTGCAGCTCAGGAAGAAGGACGACAATGGCTCTTCTGGGTGCATTCTACAGATGAAACCTTAACCTTCAAGTTTATTAAGACAGGGTTGTCTTTCATATGTCCCAGTCTATAAACAATTGGCCAGACACTAATCTTCTCTATCAAATCACCCAAGAGATTAAAGTCAGTAGTAGTAGTAGTATTGTTTTTAGGAGAAAAGGAAAGCAATTACTTGTGTTTATTCATACATTCATTCAAATAACATTTAGTGAGTAGGGAATAGAAATTAAGAACTGTGCTCAGCATGGAGACCAGTGTCAAAGTTTACAACATGATAGAAAGACATGTATAAGTTGAATGTCACCTTACAGTGTGGTAAAGGCTATGGTGAAGGATATGTCAAGGGCATCGAGGGCTAGAGGGAGGAGTTACTGGGCCTAGCTAGAGGCATCAAGGAGAACTTTACAGAAGAATTAATACCCGAGACAGCCTATGAAGGTAACAAGTGGCTGTCATCTTGTCTTAATCTTTAATTTTGGAAGAGAAATAGCCTTCTCTTAACATTATTTAAGTGACTTGTTAATTTCCCTCATTTATCTCCTTCCTCTGTAATCTTTTCTTCAGTTGGCTATTTCTACCAAGCCTCACAGATCTGCCCTATCTTGATGTGGGGAGAGGAAGGTTGGTAAAAACAAGTTTAACTTGATGCCACCATCTAGCTATCATCTATTTTCTTTCATTTGATTACCCTTCTTACATCAGAACTAAAAACTTATTATTTTTATTTCCTTTCCATTCTTTATTTTTTTGGTTTGTTGATAATAATAATAACTACCAATATACCAGGGTTGGGGGGTAGATTGTAATCTTCCATATTCAAGTTATTGTGTATGAATCATAATTTTGGCTTTACCATTGAGGCTCAAATAACTTCAGAAATTACAAAACTGCTAAGAGGCAGAACCAAGATTCAGATTGATATCTGCTCGGCTGCAAAGCTTTCCTACCTCCTGCTGCTTTTATCACATTCATGATTATTGACAAATTCAGAGGTCTTCTTTATTCCTCATAATCCTTGTCTTCAGTCGCATTTGATATTCTGACTTTCCTCTTTGTGCAGGACATCTATTTTTGCCAGTCTGAAATCTGTTCCCCTTAAATTTTGAAATAGTACCCAGTATTCCTTTTGGAGAATCATGTATCCTTCTCATTCCTAATGGTTTGAAGTGGGGCTTGTCTCACTCAACCCCAGAGATACAGGTAAAAATATGACATACAAGAAAGCAAATGTAGAAATCCCAAAAAGTGTATGGATATGCTAATATTCTTGCTTATTTTAGGTAGCCCACCTCTACATAACCTTATTTCTTCTACGGAAAGCCCCCATGCACCAGTTTTAAAAACTGAACTTGATGAAAATGACAACCAGCTTATGTGATTTGCTGAAATCCCTGTCCTCCTCCCACTACACTATGATGATCTAGTGCTTGGCTGGTGTTCTCCCAACTCAGGCTGTTAGCTCCCAATTTACATGGCCAGCAGCCACCAGAAATGAGTCACAAGCTGGCCAGCCTGCTCTCTGCAAGATTTTGGGTTCTCTCATTTTCCTCTTGCCTTGTTCTTATTCTCTATTTGGTCCTACTGTCTACCAGACTCCTGGTCCTTTAGATTTTAATATACGAAGAATAAATTCTATTTCTAAAGCCTGGAAGTAAGAGACCTTAGAATTCTCCAAAGACTGTTTTGTTGTTGTTGGTGGTGGTGGTAGTGGTTTGTTTTTGTTTTTGTTTATCAACTAATTCTGCCCAGTCTTGGATACTTTAGAGCACTTACCAGATCAAGATCCAGACTTTAAAAACCCAAACTTAGCATTAATCCATTTGGCTCAAATCTAGCCTGCTTGATTCTGGTACCTCAGAAGAGGAGGATCAGCTGGTTGGTTGAATTCACATCTGTCTCTCCCATTTATGAGTAAGAATCTCAGGGACAAGGACCAGGTCTGGTTAATCTTTGAATCCCCCAGCTTCTAACACCATGCTTCATACATGGTAGTTACTCTGTAAACTTTTGCTAAATTAAGCTGACTGGACCTAGTATGGCTCAGGAGTATAACCTTAGAATTTCAGTTTTTAAGTGTTCCAGGCATTTTCCTTCTAACCCGGAATGACTCAAGGTTTCCCTTACATATAAATCAGAGATGCTGATTGGAACTGTCTATGAAAGCCCATAACATTTTAATATCCTCAAGTAAATCCTATAAAATGCATTTTATGACTATTATGTAGCAGTGAAAACCCCAAAGGAAAGGATTTTCATTTGTCATGGATTCTGAGCCTAATTTCAAAGGGTTTTTTTTTTGTTTTTTTAATAAATGGTTTCAGAAAAATAAAGTTCTAGAGTTTGGAGAAAATTGGTTTTCACTCAGATTTGATTTAAGAAAACCCTAGAAATGAGAACAATATGATATTAGACAAGATTTAATTTAGTTTTCCAATGAAGAAAGCAGGATTTTTCTTGCACATATTTCTAGTCTTCTGCTACTTTGTTATATCATAGAAATTTTTTTGTTATCTACATGACAAAAATGAGGAACAAAAATACATGGCCACAGGAATTCTAGCTGAATCCACTACTGTGAGATGAATATGGTGAATATGTCAGATGGGGCTGTACTTTTGTTTCTTTGGAAGCATGAAATCATGAAATAATCCCCAAAGTGTCTATATTTTGGCCACAGCAACTTCTTACTTGACATGTCTCCATATTGAACCTCATCAAGATAAAAAAGCAAAAATGAACTATTAGGACCTCATCAAGATAAAAGCCTTCTGTACAACAAAGAAAACAATCAACAAAACTAAAAGGCAACCGACTGAATGGGAGAAGATGTTTGCAAATGACATTATCAGATAAAGGGTTAGTATCCAAAATCTATAAAAAAAAAAAAAAACTTATCAAACTCAACACCCAAAAAACAAATAATCTAGTGAAGAAATGAGCAGAAGACATGGATAGACATTTTTCCAAAGAAGACATCCAGATGGCTAACAGACACATGAAAAGGTGCTCAACATCACTCATCATCAGGGAAGAAAATCATAGAAAGATTTCTATTTGAAGCTACTGCCAGGTAGAATAATATGTCAGTGAAATGATAGTTTTCACTGTGCATGGTATCACAATAATAAGGCGAGACTCTATTGGAAGATAATACTAGAGCTTGAGGGACTATTAACAAGTTCCTTGTTTTCCCCTCCTGAATGAGGAGATGTTCAAAAAATGAACAAAATGTTCATTGAGATAAACAAAAGAAGGAAGCAGATAGGGACCAAAACAGGGCTCTTAGACAACATGTGGCAACGATGGACTTACTGATTCTGAGCCCCTAGAATTAAGTAAGTGCTCTCACCTACTCATTGCAAATAAAAAGCAAGTTTGGGACTTATACCACTATGCTTTCCTCATGATCTACTAGTGCAGATTCTCTGTAGGCAGGCAGACCCCAAAGGTTCAAGGGGGGAGGAGGGGACTAACTTGTCAGGTCCTCCTATAAAACTCACTAAGCTCTAAATCACTCTGCATCTCCTAGGAAACAGAGGGTAAAGGGACTGAGAGGGAAAAAAAATTCCCCCTAAGGACAAGAGGAGTGGGAAATAAGGGCACTTCCTACTCCTACCAGCACCTCAAAATGATGTATAATTGATGCATTATTAATGCATCTATTCTACAGAGCAGTGTTTGGGGGAGCATAGGGGAGTAAGAGAGAATTTCTGTGGAGATGAGTTCTCTAAGAACTGTATTAAATTTTTTTTTCTAGCAATGGCTAGAAAGTGTTGGCTTTGGAAGCATTCTTTATAATTGTACCTGTGAACACACAAAAAAATGTCTTTTAACTTCCCCACAGAAACTTTTTCTCACAATTCTTGATGTTCAAAACTATGCTTTTATCCCAATGTTCTTTCCCTTAGGATATATTATTTGATCTGTTACACTTGTCTACAGATTTCAATTCTTAAGAACATTTCCCATTAAATATGATAGTAGCCCTGCTTCCTGGATAATTCATCATAAATTGTATTTCTGGTACATAATACTAACCAGCTATGGAGTAAAAGATCTACAAAAGGTCTTGGATACTTATGCCTATGAGGAAAACTGAGAAGAAATGTTCACAGGTGGGAGGTGAGCCAGGAAGGACACTTTTCTGGAATCCAACAGAGAAGATTCAAGAAATTTCAAGAGGACTCAAGACTCAAGAAGTGGTCAAGATGTTGATGTTGAATTGATCAAGAAAAATCAGAACTGAAATGTATATTTTCCCCTGGCAACTAAGAAGTTACTCTGTAGCCCAATGAGAGTAGTGTTAGCAGAATAGAGGGATTAAAGCAATTTATAGAGGTTTAAGGAATAAAGGAGCTATGGGAATGGAAACCACACTATTATTGAATGTAGATTTAGTTTTGAAAAGAAGAAGAAAGTACAAGATCTTACAGGAAATTTTAGGTTAAGGGAAAATCGATGTTCTTTCATAAATTGCTACCAATAAATAAACATATACTGAAAACCTATAGTAATTATTAAAATATATTCTGCTTAATGGCATGTAATAAACTACTAATTTCCGTGTTCTCAATTATTAGACTATACAGTATAAAATGGGGCTAAATGTGATGAACAAATGATATACGTAAGGGAGTCAGACAGCTGTGAGTGGGCCAGGGATTTCATCAAAGTCTGTGGAGGGAGTGGGGCTTGTTTATTTTCTTAAAATCAGGATATATAAAAACTGGATAAGAGGTCTTCCAAGATGACAACAGCAGAAACAAAGATATGATGATTAGGATACAAGTTGCATTTTAAACATCCAATCGAATTAAAATTTCCCCCATTTTTTGCTACTCATTAAGAAATCCCCTTATTCTTCTCCTACTCATTAAGAAATCCCCTTATTCTTCTCCCTCAAAAGACCACCAAACACAGAATCATTAGAGAAACTAGACATGGGCCAAGTTAGAGGAAATAAAACAGATTGAGTTGTTAGCTTCACTTCTCATTCTGCCTTTTCTCCCTGTCAGTTGGGAGTCAAAATGCTTTCTGGGCATCACCAGGAAGATTAGCTAACAGTTTCTCAAACATACACACACACACACACACACACACACACACACACACACACACACACTCAGGCTCTTTCTTCCATGTTTTCTGAGCCATAGTTGCCCTCAAATTCAATTTCATCTTTCTACTTGCTCCCATTCTTTTTCCAATTTTCAGACATCTTTTAAAAATTCATTTTTGATCTCCATCCTATCTTATCTTTCCTACAATGTGTTTATTTCATTTTGTGTTTTCTTATTATAAATCTCATAAAAAGTCAGCCTGAACGAGAAACCACAGGGTAGATTTTTTTTAATATTAGTGATATTTAACTATATATATAATTATATAGTTGAAAGCATTGATTTAGATGAGAGGGAAAGAGGAAAAATGCAGGAAAATATGAGAATAGATGATGAATGAATTCTTTAACAAAGACAGTAGAAATTGGATTCAGTATATAAACGCAGAAGTTCCTTAGCAAGTAAAAAATCACTTCATTCAACAAATATTTATTGAGCTTCTATTATGTGCCAAGAAATATCATAAACATTGGGAAATATAGCAGTAAACAAATAAAAAAAAATCCCTTGTTTAATGCTTACATTCTGGTGGAAGAGACAATGAACAAAAGAAGTGAATATATAAAATGTTTTATCATAGTAAGCACAGTGGAGAAAAGTAAGACACAGAAGGGAGCTAGAGAGTGGTCAGTGGGATTAGGTAGTTGGGGATTTTTTTAAAATTTTTTTGATGTTTATTTATTTTTGAGAGAGAGAGAGAGCATGAGCAGGGGAGGAGCAGAGAGAGGGAGACACAGAATCCGAAGCAGGCTCCAGGCTCTGAGCTGTCAGCACAGAGCCTGACGTGGGGCTCCAACTCATGAACGGTGAGATCATGACCTGAGCTGAAGTTGGACGCTTAACTGACTGAGCCACCCAGGTGCCCCAGGATAGTTTTAAACAAAGTGATCAGAAAAAAGCTCATGGAGAAAAAAAATATTTCAACAACAACCTGAACGAAGTAAAAGGAAAGGCATGCAAATTACCTGGGGAAGTCTGTTGCAGGCAAAGAGCAACAAATGCAAAGGCCTAAGGCCAAAACAAATCCATCCTATTCAAGGAAGGGCAAGGAGGTAGATGAGTGAGGAGAGTAGTCAGCCATGAGGTCAAAGAGGCAATGGTGAGCCTGTTGGTATAGAGCATTATGGGCCACTGTAAAAACTTGGGCTTCTGCTTGGGATAAAATGGGAAGACAATGGAGAGTTTGAAGCAGAAACTGTGATCTGATTTACATTTTTAGTATAATGAATGACTCCAGCTGCAGTGTTGAGAACAATCTGTGAGGCCACAAGGGAGATGAAAGAGAAAAAAATTAGAGTTACTGCAATAACCCAACAAAAGATTACAGTAACTTGGGTGCCAAGGAGGACTTCAAAATTTGGGACCTTAACAACTAGAAGTATGGTCACCACTAACTGGCATGGGGAATATAATGGAAAAGCAGGATTTGGCAAGGAAGATCAGGAGTATTGTTCCGAATATGTTACATTTAAGAAGCCTGTTTGATATCTAGTGGAAATGTTTAGTACACGATAAGTATGAGTCTGGAGTTCAGGGAGGAGGCTTGGCTGGAGACATATAGCATACAGCTGATGAATATCAACGCATTTTCCCTTCATACAAAAAAAAAGAAGGATGGATGTTACTTTGGGCAGTTTTATAATGTAGGGAAGGGAAATTATTAGCGTCTGACAGTCCTATTTCCTTTGTCAAGACTGAGGCAAAGTTATGGACGCAAAAAGAAAGAGTTCAGGCTACTAACCAGCATCAAGTAAAAGGATTGCCAAGTGGCACTGAGAGTCCAGCTAGACTTTAAAATACTAAACTTGTAGTAGTTCCAGTTTGTGGTTATACAATTTTATTTCTACAGTGTTCAGTAGCCTAAGTGGTAAAACAGGGAAGCTAGGTCTTGAATTCATTAAGGGTTAGGGAATGACTGGTGGGGGCAGAGGAAGAAAAAGGAGGCAGAAAATTAATGATTCTGATGACAGTACCATAGAATTGATGACCAGAGAACCCAAGCTGAGCAAGCATGTATAATAGAAGTGGCAAAAAAATATTTACATATACTGTAGGAAATTGATCCAATACATAATCTTAGACACTGAAAGAAGCTGGATACCATGTAACAGAAGTGACATTTTGCAACACCAAGATCCTTATTCATCCTCTAAAAATTGTACACTTACACCACTGTAAGTACAATTTATAAGGATATTCAAGGAAAGAAAAAGTTTGCAGTAAAACTGATACTTTTAATAGTTGTGAAATTTCTTTCATTGCTCAGACAAAGTATCTTTGCTTTTTCATTCCAAACTGGTTTCATTTGATTGAAGCCAAAATCCCATGTGATTCTTTCTAACTTTCCCTGGAATTTTTCAACACACATAGGCATAATAATATAATTGTGGTCAGTCAAATCCCTTAACAAACGATAGAATGTCTTCTCATGGCATTCCAAAGGGATGATTTAGTCTGAGCTGAGTAGAGAGTGAGACAAGTAAGGCATGGAGGCTCTCTGTAAGCAGCTCTAGGTTCATGTTTATTTGTTGCAATGAAATAATACTCAATATCACTTTCTTTTTAAGTGCCTACAAAATACCAGAAAAAAAAAATGAAAGATAAGTCTAAAGATGAGTGAATGTCTTTCCTATCATGCTTCCCAAACATCAGGGTATCTAACAAATTTGTAACAGGTTGGTAATGAGAAGGAATTCTCAAGTTGCATTTACAGAGCTCACAGTCAGGCAGTAACAGAAACTAGCCCTGGCTTGTTTAAGAAAGAAGGGAACTGTATTGAAAGGTGACTGAAGAAAAAATAGAAATCCAAAGAGGTGAGCCACCAAACTTAGGAAGGGTAGGAACTAGAGCAGACTGGGAACTCAGAGGCAGGAATGGTGAATTTTTGCTTTAGAGAGCTACCCACATAAGTCCCTAAGAAAGTTAAGGAAATAACTATTTTTAAGTAGCTTAATGTAAACATTTTGCTTCATTTATTTTTTATTTTAAATTTCTAGATCAGTGTATCAGTTAGCTGTTCTTGTGTACGAAATCACTCAAAAACCTGGTGACTGAAAACAACTGCTCATTATCATTCATGATCCCTGAGTAGTCTGGGTGGTTCTTCTGGTGTGTCACAGCTTGACTGATCTCCGCTGGGCTCAGCCAGGCAGCTGTGGTCTGCTAGCAGGTTGCCTGGCCCCTAGACAATGTAGCTTGCTCTGTTAGTTTTTCCTATCGCCACTGTAACATATTTAATGTATTTAATGTATTTAAACACTACAAATGTATTTAACTAAATGTATTTAACACTAAAATGTATTTAAACACTACAAGTTCATTATTTTACAATTCTGAAAGTCAGAAGTCTTGAGTAGGCTGAAAGCAAGGTGTCAGCAAGACTGCTTTCCTTCTGGAGACTCTAGAGAAGAATCTGTTTCCCTGCCTTTTCCAGATTCTAGAGGCTGCCTGCATTCCTTGTACCATGGCTCCACTTTCCATTTTCAAAGTCAGCAGTAAAACATCTTCAGATCTTTCTGTGACTTCTACCCTTGCTTCTATTTTCATATCTCCTTCTCTAAGGCTGTACCTCCTGTTTCCTTTTGATAAGGACCCTTGTGATTACAATGAGCCCACCCAGATAATTCAGAATAGTCTCCTCATTTCAAACTCCTTAACTTAATCACATCTTCATAGTCTCTTTTGCCATGTAAGGTGACATATTCATAGGTTCTGAGATTAGGATTGGCTATCTTTGGGGGAGGAGGCTTAGTTTGCTTCCTACAGATGGCTTCCCTTACATATCTGACCGTTGGCAGTCTGTCAGTCATGACGCCTCAGTTCTCCTCCATCTGATCTCTCTTTCCCACAACAGGCTAGCTCAGACTCATAAAATATGGTGGTCTCAAGGGTCAAGCTTAGCAAGAGGTCAGGCTCCAATGTACAAGCACCAGTCAAGTCTCTGCTAGTATCATATTTGCTTAGGTCCCGTTAGCCAGAGCAAGTCACATGCCCTACTCAGATTCAAAAGGGAAAGAAATATATTTCACCTCTTTATGGGAGGGTCTGTAACATCACATTGTAAGGGCTTGGATACAAAGAGGGGAAGAATTTGTGGCCATATTTACAGTCTCTTATAATTAGCACAGTAGGTAAGACCTTCTAAGACAAGTCCATCACTGGCTGGAATAATCCAACTCCTTGTATAATTGTTTTCTTTGCCTAGAATGCGCAAAATGCATTCCTCTCTTCCTGGCTAAATTATTTTTCTCCTTCTTATCATAATTTAGATATAACCTCCTCTAGGAGGCCCCCTCCTTTTTGCTGTCATCATACTCAGTACTTACCCTTGACATAGCACTTAACTGCATTGAAATTATGTTCGTTTTTCTGCCTTTCAACCTAGACTCTAAGCTTCTTATGGACAGAAAATGGGTCATAGTTGCTCTTGCTTTCACAAGAGTAGTAACATATCCTGCATGTAATAGGTTAATAAGTTATTGAATAAATGTATTAATAAATATTCTATATTTATTATTACATATTTATTTATATAAATATTTTATATATTTATATATATTTATTATTATTATAAATATTCTATAAACTCTAATCTTCAATTATTAATGTTTCATTAAAATATACTTATTTAATAAAGCTTTAATCCTTACTTTTTTTCTACTTTGGAACCTAATCTGTCATTGATAAGCTAAATAAGAAGGAACGTAATTACTAGTACTAAATATTGGTTTCATAAAAGGTTTTCCTGTAACAAAAAAAATAGTGATTTTGGAACCTCGATATCACAAAATGATTGTATGACGTTTAGGAAATCCACAGAGTTCCACCAAGGGTGCTGATTTGCCAAACTAGAGGTCAGGCTGTCGTCAATTGGGTGGCCAGTCAGAATTAGGAAACCAAGGCTAACTTAACTGGAATCCCTTCCAACTAAATACAAAATAAAAAATGAAGTATTTTGGGATTTTTCCAGGAAGGTCTTAAGGGGCTGCCTGATTGCTGTTAATACATAAGGCAGAAAGCAAAGATTTCCGAAATTACATGACTCAAGGGCTAAGATTCCAGAGCTGCAGACACAACATGAGTAAGCAGGCTGCTCCAAATTGCCAGTGGAATTAAGGAATCAAATAGAAGATGGTGAGTTACAAGAAACAGAGCTTATGTGGGGAAAGGATATGCTGTATGCCTGTAACTGAGAAAGCCAGCTATAACATAAGCTAAAATGAAATGTACAGATGTTTAATAGGATGAAATAACCAAGACACCATCCCTTTGTTATTCTCCAATGTAATGTTACAAAGGACCACACTTGGAATACGTGTGGGTGCCATAAATAAATAAATATATATATACATATAAGCTAAGTTATGAAAGACAAAAATGAATAAAAACAACATTGAAGTTTAAAGACAATCAAGTTAGTTAATGTTTAAATATCTTGAGAGTGCTTCTGGCTTAATGTTAAAACTGTCACTGTTAATGCACTGAATACTTTACAGAACATCAGTTAATTACGCTTCAAAACAGATCACAGTTTAATAACAATAACAACAAATTCTAGGCTTTTCGAAAGTTTCTTCATTCTAAGCCTCTAAAACTAATGCACCCTAAAAGGCACAGTTATGTTTATTTGAAACTCATTCAGGAAATGCCCAGCCATGCAAACTGGATATATCCAATAAATTATCATTAATGTTGAGTTCTTACATTTTAAAATCCAAAGAATTAATTCATTGAATCCTCAAAACAACCCTGAGAGGCTTACTATTATACACATTTTTCAAATGTGGGACTGGTTGCAGAACATTTAGCTTAACTTGTCCAAGGTCATTTAATTACCAAATGGTATTACTTGAATCTAAGCAGGTGATTCCTGAACCTATTCCCTAACCATAGCACTACATTGGCTCACTTACAATATACTGTGTCCTTTATCCTAAACTGAACATTTAGCATTGACACACTTGAGTTATTTAGAAATACTCCAATAGAGTCATGTCAATATAACAAATATTTCTTGAGCACATGTTAAATATGAAGGTTTTTATTAGCCTTCATGGAAACTCACAGAAAATGTATAGAAGTGTTGGTTTCCTGGATTCACAATTTCTTTTAAAATAATTTTACAATTGACATATCATCCAAGAGAGGCAAGTATAAATCTGAATTCACAAACAAAGATGTGTAAGAAATAACACTTATTCATTGTTCATTAAATTTATTTGAATCCTTATCCAAGCCTCCTTTGTGTTCTGGCAAGAAATCCATTCTGTTGATTATGTTGCTTCCCTCCTCCAGGACTTTAAAAGGCCCAAAGTGTTACACAGCACCACATTATTGGGGGTGGGGGTGAGAGGAGTTCCTTAGTCATCACTCAGAATCTCTGTATGTCCATTTCCATAGCTTCCTCTAAGTCTTATGGCTCTCCTGCTTCTGTGTCCCTTGCGCAGGATATGCCAATCCCTGGCAAGGCTGGGAGGCCTCATACCAGGATCATTCTTGCTTGATGATCCATTTTCAGAGGTTCTGCCATGTCTCTAGGACATGATTATAAAATAGGGAAGCTTCCCCTCTGATCATAGACTTCAGATTTCTGTCCAGTCTAACCAAAATATTTTCTTTCTTCTGTATCTCAGAGGGGCCTCTATTCCCCTCTTCTTGCAAAGGACACCTGGCATAAAACTTTAAAATTGAGTATAGGTGTTTATAAAAGAGACTTGAGTTCAAAGAACTTCTCTTGTATACTCTGAAAAATTTACATGTGGGAAGAAATTGCTAAAGCTCAAGCTTTCTCCTTGAATAGGCAAGAAGGAAGAAATGTAACTATACAAACTAACATTTCAATGAATTATCTTCCCTCAAGTTATCATTGAACTAATGAGGTCACAAAGTTTAGCTTAGCCTACCCTATTGCTCCTTTAATCTAAAGCAATGGTTATTTTTTTATTTATTTTTTAATGTTTATTTGTTTTGAGAAAGAGAGAAAGACAGAGATGGAGAGAGCACACGCAAGTGGGGGAGAGGCAGAGAGACAAAGAGAGAGAGAATCCCAAGTAGGCTCTGTGTTGTCGGCCTGGAGCCCAAGGCAGGGCTCTATCCAAGAACCTCGAGATCATGACCCGAGCCAAAATTGAGTCAGATGCTCAACTGACTGAGCCACCTCCACACCCCTAAACCAATGGTTTTTAAAGTGATTTCTGGACCAGCAGCATTAGCATCACCGGAGAACTTGCAATGCAAATCCTAAGGCTTCATCCAAGACATACAGAATCAGAAACTCTGGGGATGGGCCCAGCGGCCTGTGTTGTGAAAAGCCTTTGAATGATTCTGATGCCTGCTAAATTTGAGAACCACTGGTTTAGGCTATGCATAGGCTCTATCATAACATTGATTGTACAGTCTTAAAATTAACAATTTACTTGTGTCCTTCATTAGACTTTTAAGTTGCATAAAAGCAGGAACCCCATCAGTCTTTCACATTGCTATATTCCTGTTGCCTAATACAACACCTGGAACACGGTAGTGCTGAGTATATTAATAAATGAATGAATTTAGATATGTTTTGTCTTCAGGATTATTGTTCTAGCTTTTTTCCAGATTATCATTCAGATTATATTCATGGACTTGCAATAATTCCTAAAATGAATTCACTTTTGTACCCCAAATTTTCTTAGGGACAGAAAGCAGATTTAACCTCCAATGTTACTCTAACTAAATACATGGGTTCTCTCATTCACTAAATATTTATTAAAAACTTAGCTATTATTAGGTCTTCTGTTAGGAGCTCACTAGATAGGTGAGTAAAGTGCATTCTTACTCTCAAAGAATGTACAACTCAGTAGCTAAATTAAATTAATTCTAAACCTATTAATTAATTCTAAACCTAAAACAAATCTGTTGGGTACCATGGATTATTGGAGAAGAAGCAGGTAAAGTCATGTTTGTCTTCTGAGTAAAGTTGAAAGCATACAGACCACTGGAGTTTTCCAGCTTTGGCAATGACTCTCCAGGATAATTCAAGCTATTTAGAAAGATAGATAATATATCTTTTAGCTAATTAAATGCTCTTGTATTTTCATAAATATGTTTATGTATTTCTTTTTTTAATTGAGCTTTTTATGCTCTTTTTAAAAAATTTTTTAATTTTAATTTTTGAGAGACAGAGGGTGAGCAGGGGAGGGACAGAGAGAGCGGGGGGAGGGGGGGGGTTAGACAAAGAATCTGAAGCAGGCTCTAGACCCTGAGCTGTCCGCACAGAGCCTGACGCAGGGCTTAAACTCATGAACCATGAGATCATAACCTGAACCAAAGTCAGACACTTAACTGACTGACCCACCCAGGCACCCCTGTTTATGTATTTCTAACTATATATTTGAAAATATTCATTTGGATGAGACATGGATCCTCCAACTTAAAATTTCTACTACTAATTGTTTTATTTGCTAACATTCCCATTGAGTTTGAGTTTTCACTGTGCCAGGTACAAGTTATTCATTGTTAATTATCATATCATACTAACAGTATTCCCTAGGGGAAGTTAAATTCTTCCTCAGAGACCTAGGAAGCTAAGAAATCACATGGAAAATAAAGATGGAGTGAAGTTTATAAAATCTCTTAACGATCAGATCTTTCTTGACTATAGATAAAGAAGGCTTAGGTGAGAGCTAGTGAGGAATAGTTTTAGCCTGGGCTGTAAATTAATGAATTTAGTGTTATTTTACATCCTAACTGACCATTCAGACTGGAGCCACCTATCACACTAGTCTGCTCACTTTGGAGGAATGCTCATCTAGGAATGGATGTTATAGAGAGGGATAGAAGAGAGTCCCATGCAAGATTATAGACAAAACCAAGTTGCAGATGAGTTCACATGATGGGTGGCCCTCACAGTTGTTAATCTTGAGTGCAGTGACGTGCTAGGAGAGAGGAAAACACACCAGTCTAGACAGGCAGTCAGCATTGGTGCAGAGCTAACAAAACACTATCTGGGCAATGGCACTGGTGTTCTGTCCCTGAAAATAACAGCTAAACATATGGTCTTAAAATTAAAATGAGGAAAATAGACTCTGTCAACAAGACATCATTCTCTAATTTTTACTAGTTTTCTTTGTACTTTTCTGCTTTCTCCCAAAGTCTTCTGTGATTACGTATTGCTATTATAATCAAAAAGCAAATTTTGTTAGTTTTGAATAGCACTCAGATTTCTAGGCAATCAACTTACCTGCCAACTTCAAAAGGATAAGTAGCTTCTTACCTTCCCTATTATACTGTAAGCTGATATTCTAAAATATTCCAACTTGAAGTATAGAATTCAGAAAAAAGCAGCCTAATCTGTAGCATCATGATCCCAAGTAATGCCTAGGCTTGGATTTTTTTCCTAATTTGGGAGGATAAAGCCATGAAACAGAAACTGAAGAGAAAGAAAGGGTTGAAAAAAGCAAAAGCATTTTCTATATCATTCCTGATTGAAAAAGTACAAAATAAATGGCTAAAATGATGATATCATTCTTGGACAGGTATGGGTAGAATAGAGCTGAAGTTAATACCTTCCCTGGAAGTAATCAGGGTCTGTTCCTTGAGAAATAATTATTAACCTCTCTGTTTAACATGATGTTTAACATCTTTGGCCATGATGTTAACTGAAGAAAGTCAGTGGGGTCATTGTCTTAAGACACAACTGTGCCAAAACGACACCAACACATTGTAGTGAGACTCTGAATAAACTATGCATAAGTTGATTATGCATAAGTTGATAAAATGATATTGCCATTTTTTCCAAACAAAAAATTGTGTTTTCACATATTTATTTTCTTCACCCTGATAGTTAAATACACAACGTTCGTCAACAAATAAATTATAAGTGGAAGAAGATGTTACTATTAGATTAAAAGGAGTCACCTAGGCATATATTTTTTTAAGTATAGTCAAAACAAAACTATGTTGACCAGGGGTATATACATTTGGCTGAGAAAACTACAAAGAAATAAAAATTTAAGAAGTGGTTATTATAAAATCTAGGAAGTAGTTACTTTTGGGGGGATGGAGGATGTTGCAATAGGGACAAGGAACACAGGAGAGGTATCTGAGATTGACAGACAAAGTACTTCTTTATTTGAATGCTGATGTCAAGAATGTTTGCCTTATAATAATTTATTAAGCTAAACAATTAAATTAAGCTATTTTTAATTGGTACATACACATAAAAAAACTATATGCATTTTGTATTAACTCCAATATTTAAAAAATTCCAACAGTGGTTCTCAACTGGAAGTGATATCTCTCCCAGCCTTATCCCCCATTTAGGGAAGTTTGGAAATTTGGGGCAGGAGGTAGATGCCAAGATTAATAGTCAAAATTACTATGAGGACATTTTTAGTGGTCATTATGACTGGGATGGGGGCACGCAGAACATTACAGAGACAAGGTCCATAAACATGTTGCAGTCCTAAAAGAGTCCTGTACCGTAGGAAAATTATTCTGCCCAGATGTCAATAGTGTCACCTATGTGAAGTTAACAGATCAATGATGATCACCTAATGCTCCATTATATTACATCTATTTCATAATGCTCATTTAGGTCCTTTAATAATGGAGATACTGTGTGTGTGTGTGTGTGTGTGTGTGTGTGTGTGTGTGTGTGTACAGGAACTAGTCTCAATTTTTAGGTGGAAGATTTCATTTCAAAGTTTTACAAACTGTGTTTTAATTGCATATGTTTAAGTTCATGGGCTTTAGAGTCAGTCTTCTTTTTTTTAAGTTTATTCATTTATTTTGAGAGGGAGAAAGAGAGCACAGGAGGGACAGAGAGAGAGGGAGACAGAGAGAGAATCCCAAGCAGGATCCTCACTGTCAGCACAGAGCCCGATGTGGGGCTCAAACTTACGAACCATGAGATCATGACCTGAACCAAAACCAAGAGTCGGTTTAACCAGCTGAGCTACCCAGGCGCACCTAGAGTCAGTCTTGAACAAGTTACTTAATCCTTCTAGAATTCAGTTTCCTCATATACAAAATAAGAATATTAGTATCTACATGTATCAGTTAGCTATTGCTAAGTAATCAATCACCTCGAAACTTAAGAGTTTGAACTAATCAGCATTTATTATTACTCACAATCTGGTCTGAGCTGGGCTGACCTCAGCTAGACTCACTCATGCTTCTCAATTACCTGGAAGGGTAGTTGGGGCTGTGTAGGTTAAAATGTCCGTGTTTAGATATCTTAGCTCTTCTCCAATATAACTCATGTCTCTCCAGAAAGCTAGTCCAGGTCTGTTCACTGGTGGTGGCAGAGGTCTAAGAGAAGGAAGAGAAACATGCAGGCTCTTTTTCAAGTCTTTGCCTGCATCAAGTTTGCCATTGTTCCATTGATCAGAGCAAGTTACACGGCCAAGCCCTGAGTCAGTGTTAAAAGAAATTATTAAATGGTATGGATTCAGGAATGCTATGGTCTGAATGAATCTCCCCAAAATTCATATGCTGAAATCCTAACCCCCAAAGACAGTGGTATTAGAAACAATAGCCTTTGGGAGGTACTTAAGTCATAAGGGTGGAACCCTCATAATGGGATTAGTGCCTTATAAAAAGAGGGTGCAGAGAGATCCTTAGCCCCTTCTACCATGTGAGGACATGGAGAGAAGTTGCCAGCTATCAACAGCAGAGAACATGATCTAGGACTTCCAGCCTTCAGAACTGTGAGAAATCAATTTCTGTTGTTTATAAGCCACCCAGTCTGTGGTATTTAGTTATAGCAGCCTGAATGGACTAAGACTAGGGATATGTGAATAATTGTAGCTATTCATAAAACCAACCCACCATTACTATATCACAGAGCTGTTTTTAGAATCATACATGCCAATAAGTGTAAAATATTTAGTTCAGAACCTGATGTACAATAAGTGCTCAATAACTGTTAGTGATTATGAAGAGTAAGAAGCTATAACCATAACATTTCAAACTTCTAACTCAGTATAGCTGCATATAACAAGTAATGGAATTATGACAATGTCTGACTGCTTTATTTCTAGAAAAAAATTTAAATGGTAGAGAGTTTGGAAACTTCACCAAGTTATTGAAAGTTTGTTACTTATATCTGGGTTGACTTACTTTAAATCTCTTGAAAAACCACAACACAAATAATGAGGAAACTAGCATGAAGAACATGGCTTTTCCTGGAACCTAACTAACAATGAAATAGACTCATAGTAAAAGAAAAATTAATGTGAAGGTCATTTCTCTCCAATGAACTTCAACAGGCAATCTTGAAAATTTTGAACTTAAACTCCAGGAAACTAAAAAGTATGAAGACATTTCTGAGTTCTTCAAATGGTCACAAAAGCAAATTCTCATTTTTTAATTAGTAATTGTGAAGCGACATGGTATTGAAAACAGCTTGAAACAGCTTTAAGCAAGCAAGAGTTTTTGCTGACCCTTTGGAATACACACTGGCCATACACACAGTTCTGCTTTCATGCCCAAGTGTGAAATGGGCAGACACATGCACACAAAAGGACATTCAGAGCTGGGCTGCAGTAGCTGAATGTGTCTGAAAGGAGAAGTTGGTGATACCCAGAAGCTAGAAATACACAACGATCCTATCAGGTAAGTAAGCACCAAATAATTTCCTTCAGTTAACAATTTATTATACTATCTTTTCTTTCCATCCAGAAATAGATAGGCAGTAAAACAGATTACAAATTAGCTTTGCTACTAAAGTCTTGCCACTAATTGTGTCTTAGCTGGGTATATAGATTCCTATTGCTGTGGTAGCAAATTACTGCAAATTTATTGGCCTAAAACAACACACATGTATGATCTTAGAGTTCTGGTCTGAAGTCCTAAAATAAGGGTGTTGGCAGGACTGCCTTCCTTCTGGAGGCTCTAGAAGAGAATCTATTTCCTTGACTTTCTTCTGCTTTGAGATACGACCTGCATTCTCTGGCTCATGCTCCTTCCTCCATTTTCAAAGTCAGCAGGGGCATAACACCTTCAAGTTTCTCTCCTCCCTCTCCCTCTCCTGCTCCCAATCTGCTTTTGTGATCACATCTCCTCTCTGACTCTGAACCTTCCACTTACGAGGATCTTTGTGGTTATATTGGATCCAACCAGATAATTCAGGATAACCTCCCCATCTCAAGATATTTCACATTAGCAAAAACACTTTGCAATATAAAATACCATATTCACAGGTTCCAGGGATTAGGAAGTGGACATTTGGGGAGGAGGGGGACATTATTCTGCCTATCACACCAGGTCAAGAGGAGATTGGATTATTTTTAAATATTATACAATCAAGAAGCCTTCCTTGACTATCAGCTACAAAGAGCTGACATTTCAAATGGGGGAAGTAATATTTGGCCTTCCTAATTTATAAGTTTATTGTGAATATCAAAGAGAATATGGAACCCTCTTTATATTCTGCATGCATGTAGAATGCAGAATATGACTCAGTCAAATCCCAAAATATAATTATGCTTGAATTTTCACTTATCAGAAGAGGGAGGTTTGGTCTATATTTCTTCAAGGCCTCAACCCTCTCTACATTTTAATTTCAAGGAACCTCTTGTGCTTAATAGTATGTAGGAGAGGGGTGCCTGGGTGGCTCAGTCAGTTAAACATCTGACTTCAGCTCAGGTCATGGTTCATGGGTTCAAGTCCCGCATCGGGCTCTGTGCTGACAGCTCAGAGCCTGGAGCCTACTTCAGATTCTGTCTCCCTCTCTCTCTGCCTCTCCCTTGCTTATACTCTGTCTCCGTCTCTCAAAAATAAATAAACATTAAAAAAATAAAAAATAGTACGAAGTAGAGAAGAAGAGTATTTACTATCATGGAAAGCTACTGGGTAGAAGCTGGATTTAACTTGGCTGGTCATGGTCAAAGCACAGTGGCTGAGACAAATTTTCCTTTCCTTCCCTTCCCTTTCTCCTTTTCTTTCTTTCCCTTTCATTCCTTCATTCCTTTCCTTTCCTTTCCTTTCCTTTCCTTTCCTTTCCTTTCCTTTCCTTTCCTTCCCTTCCCTTCCCTTCCCTTCCCTTTCCTTTCCTTTCCTTTCTTTGAGGAGTGGCAGGTTCACTCCCCAGTGTAACAGCCATTAAAGAGCGTTGGGGCTCCCAGGATCAAAGCAGTTTCAAAGCCAGTTTTATAGGGTATACTGTATCAGATGTGAAGCCTAAGTGAAACTTGGGCAGTGTTGGTTTCGGGCCAAGTGGTTTCCAATGGTTGTATCCAGAAATGTGATGGGGACTAAAATCCCTTTATGCTGCCCACTGTTGGGTGTAGGTGTCCTTTTTAGATGTATTATGTTGAGTTTTAGTGTAGGCTTGACCTCCAAGTGTGATGGTTAATTTTCAGATCTTCTGGGCCTTTTGTTCCCCATGACAGATAGTCCCAAAGAAGAGCTGAACTAAAAGCTGATTCCAGTGTTTACTACCCTCGACATAGAAAACAGTGTTCACTCTTCCCCTTCTCCTAAGTGCCCTCTTCCTCTGAACTTATGTTAACTTGACTTAAAGGCTCATGTTGCCCTCTCTTGCCAACTGATGGTTGGTCAGGACCACACTAAAACAAGCAGAACTCCTTAATTCTGAATCTCAGGGAGAAGAAGTTAAGGGAAATAAGTTGCTTCCCACTTAGGTAACTCTGAGCTCCTCAAGCAGCTTTCCCCTCCCACTTAAAAATTCCTCATACAGACAGAGGTTTGATGAATAAAACAGAAGCTCTTGCAGCTTTTTGTCATCATGGTGCTCTCTCTGGCATATATTTGCTTACTCAAATAGGTACCAAGGCTTTTTCCAGGGTGTCCGTGAAACTCTACAGAGGGTGGTCAGCAGCTACTTTCTCTGATGGAAAATACAAATTAATTAAATTCTGGTAAGGCTTTCTAATTCAAAGATAATGTATATGAAAATACACCACAGACTTTAAGAGGCTAAATTCAAATGGTAGAAAACTTTATCTCTGAAAGAGAATTTAGAGTAGTCTCTGATCCTTGATGAGTTTATACTCTAATTGGAAAGATGAGGCTAATTGTTATTAAAGTATTCAAGAACAATACAAGACAACATTCCAGGAGAGACCAACAGAAATTCAAAGAAGCAAATAATCATTCAAGGTTGCAGGCTGGAGTGGCCAGAGAAAACTTCATGGAAAAGGGTGTGAGTTGAGATTTAGATTTTGAATGAATAGGGTTAGCATAAACAAAAATTATTTTAAAAAACCTTTTAGGTGAGGAAAGATATGAAAGTTAGAAATAAACTCTGTGTTGGTGAGGTGAATGAGAACGGTCTTGTCTGACATGGAGCTGTGTTTAAGGGAATAGCAGGAAAATGAGGTTTGATAAATTTGCAGTAGGTTCTATAATATTTCAAACTTAGCAAAGTATTTACAGCTGATTCAGGAGAGGCTGGATCCTACTTCAGGCTTCTAAACAGAGGAGAAACTCAAGGAAACATTGTCTTGAGAAAAGTGTAACTATATGATATGCAGAAAGGATCAGAAGAGAAAAGACTAGAGACAGCAATATTAGCCAAGACATGATCATAGTTTCTTGGGCATAGAGGCTGGGAGAACATCAGTGGTAAGAAAGAAAAAAAAAAAAAAAAACCTAGGACCAGATATAGTATGTAGGGAGAAACAATAGATTTTGTCTTTTTTTTTCTTTCAATTGAGTTGATAATGCGAAGAGAAAGGGAGAAGAATTTGGGGGAGGAGTCTCAAAGATTACTTTTTTTTAAATGTTTATTTATTTTTGAGACAGAGACAGAGTGTGAGAAGGGGAAGGGCAGAGAGAGGGAGACACAGAATCTGAAGCAGGCTCCAGGCTCCGAGCTGTCAGCACAGAGCCGATGTGGGGCTTCACCTCACAAACTGTGAGATCATGACCCTATGACCTGAGCTAAAGTCGGATGCCTAACTGACTGAGCCACCCAGGCACCCCTCAAAGATTACTTTTTTAAGCAGACACGGGAGAGATTCTGAAAGAGGCCAGCCAGTGGAATGGGGAAAGTGAAGGACTTGCTTTAGCCATGACATATTTGAAATTGTGAAAAGACACAACAAGTTGGCAATATGAGATTGGAAGGCTATGGAATCAGGAGCGGGTTGTGAAGAGGAATATATACAAAAGACCAGCTACAATGATGACTGAGAGCAAGAAGGATGGGAATTTTCTGATAGCCTCTCATGCCAGAATGAAAAAACTTACTTAGGGGCAGGCAGAAAACTCTCAGATCACGTCTTTTGCTCAGACTGTGCTGTTGAACTCTTCACTCTGAAATGTAGTTCATCTTGGGAACCTTTGGTGCTGTGAATACAGTACTGTGCAGACCCACTGGCATTGCCAAGGTTATAGGGCTTGAGCTAGGTGTCCAGGACAGCTACAATGTCAAGTTGAGGGAAACTCTCTTGCCAGATGATTAAAGAAGTGCAACAGTCTTGGTTTTCTTAGAATAGAGAATCTCTGAAAGTCAGCCTTAGTACCAAAACTAAGAAGGGAAATGGAGTGGCTGACCATAAACAAACAAACAAACTAAATACCCTTCCAACTGGTGTGGGTAGCCATATCCTATAGAACACCTTCAAAAGTTACAACAGGCCCATAAGATGGCTGCTTTTTCCACAATGGTTAATGAATTTTAGGCTAATGTACAGTATTGAGAGAGGAGAGGGACAGGTGGAAAGAGGAATACTTGGTTGAACACAGCTAAATAATGCTAAACAACTCCTTTTACAAGTGCTAAAACATAAGTTTCTCTTCTTGTTTTTAGGCTTATTTCATCAGCTGTCATTTGCTAAATACCATTTTGTTGGGGGCGGGGGCACGGAGGAGTTTATTATTGTGGCCTCTCCACCTGTTCTTCTATCACTGTTCTGATTCCTCCATCAGAATGTAAATCATGTGGCCATGAAAATAGTCCTGGCTGACTGCTTTGTATTCTGTGCCCACATACTTCCTTTTCTCTCAATGGCTATAGGAAATGTCAATGAGGAGTCTCAATTTGTCATGGTTGTTGTTGCTGTTTTTTATCTTCTACTTGGTAAATTCTTCTTTTTTTTTTTTTTTTTTTTTTTTGCCTTTGGCTTCTATCACTTCCCATAAAGAAAGATACTTGTCTTCATGATTTTTGCAAGGCAATCTTCCCATTAAAACCAAATAAGATAACACTTACACCATTTAAAGAATGTTCAATTGCTTCAAAAATGCATTACATTGGAAGGCTTATGCCTAATATTATGGCAGAAAGAAGAGATTTCCCTCAAACGTATGTGTGAGGGTGGTAACCACTGAAGCTGCATAAGGATTATGGCCAAGTTCCATGAGAGCATGATTTAGAAATCAATAGTGATTCATATTTAGACATCAATATTGATACAACAATTACAAAATCAATACCTACAACAAGCATGCTCTTTGAGGGTGAGCTAACTCTTCCAGGGAGAGAGACAGAGAGAGGGAGTGAGAGAAAGAAAGACAGAATATGAATAAGAACAAAGCCTGGTGGGAAACTTTACCTGGTTCTAATCCCAGCTCTGGAATTTATTAATTATATGGTCTTGGAAAAGTTATCTATTTCAGAGTCTCAGTTTCCTTACCTGTAAAAAAAGGATAATGGTATATTCTTCGTGGATTATTATAAACAATACAAGAGATCCTTTTCTTAAGTTCATAATTAGTGGGTGATAAGCACCATTCATTAACATTCACTATCAACCTAATGAGTGGTAGCACCATTCACTACCAACCTAAATGAGAAGACAGGTTGAGGTGAGGGTAGAGAAAAAAAGGAAGGGTACTTAGCATGATCAGGGAGAAAAGGGGATACCAGCACAAATTCTAGTTGCTTGAGGTATTTCTCCAAGGCCAGCCATGTTTCTCTCCTCTCAATGATTAATATTTTCACAATTGAGTCATAATTGCTCATAAACTAAGATGTAAAATTCCCATTGTTTCTTGGAGCAAGAATGAGTGTAGAAAAGTCTACAGTTATTATAGTAACCCTCTGAGTGATAAAAACCAGTTTCCACAGAGACATGACAGATTTTTCACAGAATAAACAAAACTCACAGTTTTTATTTCATACAAATCATAAATGTGTGACTTTTATTACTCTGGGAGAAGGGGGTTGTTGCCTAATGGGACTGTTATTTGAACACTCTTCTTCCCAGTATGGAGTTATTAACTCAGTAGACTTGGGCCCAGGGTATTTGGTGTTAGAATGGCGGCACACTGAACCAACCTCACATTCTACCCATGTCAACCAGGATAACATGTTCTTACTGCTCATGGCAGTGTCATTTTAGAACTAAGAGCAACCTGGATCCAGCTCTCTTATTTTTCCGATGAGGAAATTAAGTGCTCTCCCACTTTAGGTTAATGACTTGCTCAGAACCCACACAGAAAGGAAGTGACACAGGCAGGAGGCAAATGTAAGCCTTTGCCAAGAAGTCAAAAATGACTACTCTATGTTCTATTCCTAATATATTTAGAACTTCAGTAAATATCTATTGAATAAATACATGAATTCTAACTTGAAAATTAGTTCATTTTCTACTCCATGTGGCTGCTGCACACCCTCTAGTAACTTTCCATCTTTTTTCCTTCCCTCGGTACTTAACCTACTTTTGAAAATAATCATTGTGCTTATAGTAGATGGGTGTCATGTTCTCTCATTCCCCCGTGGCAATGACTGTGTTATACCCACTATCTGGGCTGCCCTCTCTTTTCCCTCCACCCGCATTCACCTAGCTAGGAGGACCTATTAGACTTGGTTCAGGCATCGTCTGTTCCTAGAGGCATTTCATAGCTTCCTCAATACCCTCCAGGATGACATAATGCCCTTTCTGTGTGCTCTCAGAGCATCCCTGAGTTCTTCAGCAATTGTTACAGTCTGCTGCAGCTTTCTGTTTATTCACATACATCCCTCTTTAGATAGTAAGTCTTCTGAGGACAGAAACCAAATTGTGTCTCCCATCAAAGCCCTAATGTCAATGGAGCCTGATATATAGTAAGGGTTCAATAAATGTCTGACAAAAGACTGGATGAATATGTTATTAATTAATCTCAAACAACTATGTATAACTCTAGTGGCCTGTGTCATTCAAAACAGAAGTAGAAGTATTTCTACTGATGTTTCCTATCATCTGGGTTTGATTTACAAAAATGGAGGAGTTAGAAGTAAGATTCATACCTTTCCCTTCCTATTAGTTTCAAACCAAACATAAGGTCCCTCCTAAATATGTTGAATCCTTTGAGCATGCTTTTAACACCAAGTGGAAAGCAAATAGGATGATTATTACCACTATGCTGTAAAAACCCTTGGAAAACTAGAGGATGGGAAGATTCTGGGATCCTGTTTTTCCCAAGTACTGAACAGGATTAAACCACATCCAAACTGACAACTCCCCTAAGATGCCTTTCCTAGTGTCTGTGACCATGGCTTTGTAACTGAAGGAGGCCTTACTTCTTTCACATGCCACTACCTGCACCACCAATATCCTCACTGAGTCCACTCTGAGACACTTTTTATTAAGTATCTGTACTAGTTTTCTAGGTCTGCCATAACAAAATACAACAAATTGGGCAGCTTAAACAAAATTTATTGTCTTACATTCTAAAATCCAAGATGTTGGTAGGATGGGTTCCTGCTAGGGTTGTGAGGGAAGGATCTGTTCCAGGACTTTCTCCTTGGCTTGCAGATGGCTGTCCTCCCTGTGACTCATCACATGGTGGTTTTCCTCTCTTAATATTTCTATGTCCAAATTTCCCCTTTTTATAAAGACATAAGTCATATTGGATTAAGGCCCACTCTAATGACCTCATTTTAACTTGATACCTATAAAGACCCTATCTCCAAACAAGGTCACATTTTGGGAAAACACAATTCAGCATAAAGGTATCCAAGGTCCTAGATGAAGGGACTTTCTGGGCTGATGGACATTATCTCATCACTCTAATGTGCATCCAAGGTGTTCACACATTGTTTTCGTAGACACTATAACCTGTTATCACTACTCTTCTAGACCAAAGTGTTGGCTAAGGTATGATCCTCCATGTTCTTAGCCCCCTAGTTCCCTAAGGACCCCATTGCTACTTCATTTAACCCAAAGAAAATTTTACCTCACTAGATTAGCTTTCCAATATGTAACCAAAAGTGTCCCTAAAATATTAATAACAGAAACCCTGATTTTTTGAGCATTTAAAATGTTCCAATAAATGAGCTAAGTTCTTTACTTTCATTACCTGATTCTATCCACAAAAATCCTATGAGGTAGATGTCATTTTTTAAATAGAGAAATTAGAGATAAGAGGCTAAAAGATTTCCCAAGGTCGTCAGGTGTAAAAGTGGCTAAATCAGTCTTTAAATCCAAGAAGTCTGACTTCAAATGGAGACTGCTTAACCAATGCATCAGGCTCTGTTACTGCTCTGACTAGTGGAGTCACTGATTTCTTTGGTGCTATAGCTGAGGAAGGCACTAACCTAGAGGAGTTAAGTTCTAAGCCAAAAATGGTGGGATCTGGAAATGCCAAGTTCTTTCCCAGAGGCATCAGTCTCCTCATGCATGGAAGGTCCTTCGCTATGACAATCTCTTCCTTAGCCCGAACTCCTCATTAGGTTTGCTAAGAGTAACTGGTCTAATGGACACTACATGGTGGTCTTCAAGTAGAAGCACCTCTGTTTGTATGTTCCTCATCAGATCTGGGAAAGCGGAAAGGCTCCTACTATACAAATTCTCCTAAAGACTCCAAACTATCCCCACAAAGCCTACCTTCCATGGTGAATATGGAAAGCATTTAGACAAATCTCTTCATCATGCCTGCTAAACACATTTAGGAATATGAAAACTCCCAATTTTTATGGATTGTAATAGATGGTGTCTTCAAAGGTCTCCTTTTGCTGTGTTTATAATTCTAAATAATGACAAATTGATTTAAATTAACTCTACAGCTTCTAGACATGGATGTTACAGCTTTGAAGATCATCAGAAACAATAATTTCTACTTTTGATCAAGCTGTTAATGTTCCAAATTAAGTGACAATACTAAGCATAACTCAGAGAACAAAATTACAGACCTTTCTAACGTGCCTTTATTTGTATAGTTACTTCTGACACTTAATAAGCCCCAATAAATAGCACCATTGCCCACCCTGTGAGACTCAGGGAAAATTCTGTGTCTCATTTTGAGGATTTGCTTTTAACTCTTGCTTTATTCCCGTATGGGTCCTCCCCATCAAGGTGTGAGAAAGGGATCTTTCTCTTTGAGTGTGAGAAAGATTTCTCAATGTACTTTCTTGGACCCAGAAGTGAGAATAAGAGTAATGATTAACCTTACTGCATATTTACTGTATAACATATATGCATATATTGCTATATGTATAATATATGAATATATTGCTATGGTTATTTACTGTATAATAGGAACTGTGCTAATAAGAGTTTTTATTCATTATCTCATTTATTCTTTAACAACCTTAGAAGGTCAGTATTAGCATTATCCCTACTTTACAGGTGACTTGCCCTAAGCACACAACTACAAAATAGTGGTGCCAGGATTTGAATTCCATCTACATTATTCTAAATCCCATGTTTCTATGTTATATAATATCCCACAGCACTACAGATCATTTCTCAGATGGCACAGGTGTCCACAGGAGCTGGAAACTGTATCTAAACTGAGCATTACTAAGCCCTTTGTCTATACCTGTCTTACTCAAGGGATCAACCAGAAGTGTGGGAGACAGGGGACAGTCAGGATTCCTCACCCTCTTTGTAAATTAAAGAAGTTTTGCAATTTTCTTATTTTAATATCCAACACACTATAATAATGGAGAGTGAAAATGGAATTGTCCCATTTTTTATGATGGTTTTACTAAGTAGTAAACATTTTGTATTATTTTTAGATACTCAAAAGAGAAATGATAGTTTTGACAAAAGAGAATAAGAGAATTCACATCTTAAAGATTTTTTAAAGTCTATATACAATGACTTCTAGCCAGTTCAAGATTGCTTAATACCGATTAGTAATGACCATTAAGAAATCATTTATGGATTTTTTGTGAGTGTTCAGAGATACTAATGGGTTTTAAAATTACTTGGGATTCTTCCTGAGGTCAAAGGAAGAAAATAAAGTATGAAGTGATAATAAAATGTATGAGGTGACTAATGGACAGGTTGTATATATATATAATGGTTTCAGGAAAAAAAAAAGAAAAACAAAAAAAACATTCAATTTTTACAGCATACATTTAAACAAATGGAAATCTCACTGCCATAGCCTCTTGTCTTCACTCAAGAACCAGGAAGGTTGATAACATTGTGTATCACCATGGTCTGTATCAGATTCTCAACAATTTTTCAGCCATCAGGTCACTGGCTCTAATCACCTCTGTAACCACTCCCACTCGCAGCTGCCAAAAATCTTATGAAAAGTAGTGGAAAAATAATTCTACATTTGATGAAGCACCAATAAAATGCCTTGCTCTAACATAGCACAAATAAATAACCAACTCAAACACAGTCTTTAGATGGCAAACATGAATACTGAAAATAGTTCCCCACAGACCATCTAGGGATCAGGTATCTAAGTTTTTGCTACATGTGTAAGTCAACAGAATAACAATAAATCAAATGAAATAAAGAGTTACATAATATCATAAAATTTTGAATTGTAAGAGAGAAATTCTGAATAACATTTAATTTGAGGATTTTATTTTAAATCACATGATGGCACTCCTGATTTCCCAATATAGAGACAACACAGAATAATATTTTATCAAAAATAAATATATTAGAGATATTATAATAATGTAAATTCAGACAAAAGATGCAATTAATAGAAATAAAATGGACATTATAATCTTAAAACAATGTTGTCTGGAGTCATCATTGAGGCTAGTGAAGGAGGCTAAATGAGATGTTTAGATGTTGTTCATTAAAACCATCTTCATTCTGGCTCTTAGCAAATTAGATCTTAGAATCTAAGGTCTTCAAGCCATCTGGCTACATGATTGAGCAATTCAATTATACACTGATTTTTCTTCTTTAAAGCGTACGTAAAGTTTATATTAAGTATGCTTGACCTACTACGTACCTCTTACATATTATTCCTGTATTTGAAGAATGTGTTTGCTTGAAGTAGGATGTAATTGGTATTTTCCAAATATAAAATCTTTTTTTTTTTAGATATACAGTTCGTAACTACAACATCCCTATAGTAAAATCAAGCTTGCTTCCAGGTTAATATTGAGTAGAGAGTCTTAAAAATGAATAAGTTTCCTCAAGAGCAAAATAATTCAACAAGAATTATTTTGTATAGTGGGCAACAGAGTAAGCACACTGGGGATATTAAATGATATATAATTGATAAAGTATACCCTGCAAACATTTTGACTGCTATACCTTATCTTTAAACTTTAAGCTGTGAGCCTATTTTTAATCTAAAGAATTCACATCTGCAATATATAATTTTATGTTTTGTTTGGAAAAGAACAGTTGAACAGTCCAAAAGAATTTTTAGTACTGAGAAGGGATGAGTAAAGCTACTTGTGCACTGGAAAGCAATAGATGAAAACACTTTCATGGGAATACTGGAAAGAAATATGTTAGTATTTAACCGTGATCTCATCGCATGACTATATAGAATGTTTACCTCATCATATTTTGATTTGTTCTTTATGGTATGAACATAGTAAAGGCAACTTTTTAAAAAACAAATGCAGAATTGCATAACGTGGTCCCTTGCTTTTATGTTTCATTGCTACCCTCTCACATGTGTGGCTTGTGTTGCAGTTAACAGTTTAAAATCTGCAGGCTCCCTCTTCCACATGATTAACAAATATGTGAGATAAGCCCTAAGGATCCAGGTCAAAGTCTCCCACCACTTGCTGCCCTGTGAGAAACACACATCTAAATTCTTATCTGTCCTCACCTCTCACCCTCTACCTCTCTCCCTCCAGAGTTTTCATTAACCAGAAAGAACACTCTGTGGGAAAGGTTTGTAGAAAATCTGAATGCTTTCAAGTACACCAAACGAAACAGGATAATTCATGTTGTTGCAGCTCTCTCTAATGTTTTGGGGGCTTTAAAACAGTGAAATAATCTAAATGAGGGTATTTGAGAGATAACAAAAGCATGGAGGAATAACAAGTAATTGCATTCAACATATTATAGACACACAGACCCTCCATAGTAAGAAATGTTATTTTTGGTAGTACCTTTATCTTTACTGTGGTTTTCAACTCCACAGGGAAGGCAGACCTGCAAATACCCACTTATCAACTGAATCAATTAAATGCCAATGAAGTGCATGTTCAGGAGACAGATGTTATGAGAAAAATAAAAGATATAGAGTGCCTTACCTTTAAAATATAAAATATTTAAAATTCAGTTGAAGGCACCATAGATTTTTAATAAGATATGCATATTTATAAATCCATGTGCATAGATAGGATTTTAATAGGGAAGAATAGAATAGTTTGAGCAAAGATTTTAAAGTGAGAAAACAATAAGGAGATTCTAGAAAAAGTGAACATAATTCATAATGATCACTCAAATTCTGGTGCTTTAACAAGTGGTGGTTGCATTCATTATTCTTCTACCTTTCTACCTGACTGGCCAAAGCCATGTTAACCTTTTAGAGATCTTAAACACTGAAAAAATTATGGTGTCATTCCCATCCATACACGCACAGACATACATGCACAACACTTAAAACAAAAGCAAGAGAGCCTTTAAAATTAGTCTGAGGAAGTAAAAATGCTGATTGTTCCATTTTGGAATAATAAAATTATTGGATGAGGTGTTGTTGGTTCCCCTACTTCGCTTAAGATTGTGTTTATCTTGACCCTGGGAAATCTAAGATTATGGCTGGCAGAGCTAACCTTAAAAAATGCAATTATATCTCCAAACTTTTCAAGTAAGAATGAGGTTAGACTCCCCTATAAACATTTAAGTTTAACAATTAACATAGAAGTATTACTGGTGAGAGGGAATCACTGATAATCGAGTTGAAAGCAAGACACAAAATACTGACACATGGGGTCAAAGGTTAAAGTCCACACTTCCAAGGAGCAGGACCAGATCAAGTAGGATAAAAGTGTTCAGGATTCTTTCAATCGTGCTTGTAGCTATTGCCTTATAAGTGTGTATTCATGGCTCCGTCTACTGCTGATGGTTAGTCATTCTTTCAAATATGATAAATGTTAATATGTTTAAAAAAAAGAATGAGGTTAGACCTGCAGTTTCTCAACCTCAGTACTATAGATATTTGGGGTCAGATAATTCTTTGTAGGGGACTTCCCTGTCCATTGTAGAATATTAAGCAGCATCCCTGGGGCCTCTATTTATTAGACGGTAAACAGTTACAGCAATTATAACAACCAAAAATGTGTCCAGATATTGCTGCATGCCCTATAGGGGTAAAATTACTTCTTAAGACCCACCAGGTTAGAGAAAGGAATCAAGACTAGTGAATTAACATGAAAACCCATCAATTTTCAGCTCAAAATTTAGAAATACATTCCTAAGCTCTATTTGCATTCATATACTGATCTTGTTCTTGGGAGTGAAGACACTTATTGTGTGTATTGTCTATCACAGCCAGTATTGGGCCAAGAGATGGGTAGGTAGATAGCTAATTATATGTAAGTGGAAAGATTAATACAAATCAGAAAACCATTAAAGGCTATTTGCAGCCAACATAGAAACAATATGTTATCTGCACGTGTGAGAAACACTAGACAGAAAACAATGAAGCCCATTAGAAAGTTCTCAGCTTGGGGGATAAGCATTTTTTTTTTTTTTTTTTTTTGAGACTCGTGACATCCTTGAGCTTCAAAAGCCAAGGAAGACAGCAGTACTAGTCCCCACTTGGAAAGGGGTTTGTTTATTCTGCTTATCTGCAGCCAAAGCTAACAATCTTAATGGTTTTAAAGACCTTAATGTTTCACAGTACTAGGAAGGTCTAATTTGCAGACAGAAGTATCTATAAATGAGCATGTCTTCAGAGAGTCTTGACATATAGTCAAACAACGTAAAAGCATTCAGACTATTTCTAAATAATGAATACAGAGCAAACAAAAGTGGTGAGTTGGTTATCTTTTTTTTTTCTCAGTTAAGGTAGAGAGTAAAGGAAAGAAGGAAGGAAGGAAGGAAGAAAGGAAGGAAGGAAGGGAGGGAGGAAGAGAGGAAGGGAGAGAGAGGGAGAGAGGATGGTAGGGAGGCAAAGAGGGAGGGAGTGAAAGAAAGAAAAGAAAGGAGAGAGAAAGAAAGAGAGGGAAAGAAAGAAAAGACAGAGAGAGAGAGAGAGAAAAGGAAGAGTGAGCAAAACCAAATGTAGATACTAAGCTACTTTCATCTTTATATTCCCAAATCATAAAACATGCCTTATACAGTAAGTTTTTAACCCTGGCTTATGAACTGAATTAATAAGAATGGAAGAGAAGGAGAAAGAATATTAATTAGAAATTCTGAAATACATAAGATTAATTATGAAATAACTTAAAATCTGAACTCCTTTGTTACTACTTTCATTCATATGGACTCTCAGCCTCTCTTTTTAAAACTTTTATCCTTTTACATGATCAAATTTATATAGTACTTAATTATAAAGTGCTTATATAATTTAACAAGATCCCCCACATAATGTTATGGAATAAATACCATTATTCCTCTTTTATAGAAAACATGAGTTCAGAAATATTAAATGATGCTGAAGGCCACAAGTAATAAAGCAGGACTTAACACAAGCTTCAGTTCTGAGGCTATTCTGAATATCAGCCTTAAGTGATGTCAGTAGAGAATAACATTTATCCTACTGCAGTGTTTCAATTGCACATAGTGGCATTAAAAACATGCACTGGTGTCAGACTCCCAGCACCACAAATTACCAGTTGTGGGATCCTGAGCAAGTTGTTTCAACTCTCTGATACTGTTTCTTCATCTGAAAAACTGAGCTGGTAATAGCTACCCCACAGATTTGATATAAAGATTAAATGAGATAATAGGTGTAGCACATTTAGCACATCCCCATCAGTAGAAATCATCATCATATTTTATCCAATGGAATCTATGTCATACTGGGTATTGCTTATGTGGAGTTCTTATGTGGACTGTTTATGGCAACACTAGCTCTTTCTGGTTTTCAGAACCTCTTGTCATGATGCCCTTTTTTAAACCCGTACCCCTTAAAAGTTGAATTCTTTGATTACTCAAAATTGGGGTAGATCACATGTTAAGATATATGTGAGGTCCTGCATCTGGGAGAGTAGAATTTGATGGTAGAGCGTAAAAGAAAGCTTTCTAGTTGAAGAAATCACAAAGAAGATTTTTGAAAGTTCTGTTCCATATTTGTAAAATTTAGGAGGCAATGTAGGTCTCTTGCATGACCAGAAATAGAGTGCTTGAGTGCCTATTTTGGGATTAGCACAGTTGTAAATGCTTTACATATATTAGTTCATTTCAACTTGACACAAATACACTTGAGGTAAGCTTTATTATCACCATCCTCATTATATAAAGATGAAGGAACAGGCACTGAGAAGTTAAATAACTTGACCAAGTTAACCCAGCTAGTAAGTAACAGAGATGATTAGAATCCAGAGCTACACCAGAGTCCATGGTTGTACCCACTGCACTATGCTATCTTTCTCCAGAGTATCCCATCATTAATCAATCACATATATACAAGGAGTCTACAGAATGGTGCAAGGCACTTCTGTAGTCTACCCATCAAGTTTCCTGTCGGTTCACAGAGACGTCTATAGCAGATGCTGCTGATATCCTGCTCCATACTCCCTGGGCTCCCCAGTTCACTTACAGGTACAGTAAGATCCATGATAAATGTACAACTTCTTACCTGGGTTTCTCTTAACCCTGAAGGCTTTTTCAGGGACTGTGGAAGCAAAACCTTCCAAAGACAGGCACAACCTAGGAATTCAGGAGAAGTAAAGACCCTAGGGGTGAACCTTCAACCAATACAAAATAGTAATTGGTAAATTATTGCCCAGCATCCCTGTATCATTCACTTTTGTGGAGGGTCCCTAGTAGAACTGAGTCGAGTTGGCCCAAAGCAGTAACCTGCTCAATAAAACACCTTATATCAGTTCTTCCCCCTTCCTTATCTCACTTTCCACACATTCCTTCACTTATGTTTTCTGCAGTCAGCTTTAAATAAACTACCTACACCCATGGCCTTGTTTTGTGGTCTGCTTCGTGGCAACTCAAAATAATCTCAGCTGGCTACCCAGAAGTTTCCTCCTGTTTCCAATAACACAATCCCCTTGGCTCCAGTTCCATCTAAATGATTAGACATCATGGGAGGAGTAGAGGTAGGATGAGGAAGGAAGGATTCCAGAAGGAGACTTTGATCCTTTGGATTCTTTTGTTTTTTGTTTTTTTGTTTGTTTGTTTGGATTCCTCAGATTGAAACAAAAACATTTCCTCTTGCTGGTGCTGACTGTTCTCACATATCACTTCAAGATGCTATGATGCTAACCAAGTTTCTTTCTCTATACTCTTATTAAGGACTACCCACCAAGGAAACAGAGTAGGGGAAGAGGCAAGAAGGGAAGAAAACACTATACCACCAGACAAGGATTCCAAAAATCAAAAGAGTTATTAATGTATCTAAAAAGATTTTCATGAATGTGCATTGTCATTAGGAAGATGAACACTCCTATTAGTGATATCCTTTTAAGAGATGCAGTTCAGTGGAAAGAATATGCACGTATCTGGAGACATACTGACCTGAATTGCTTTTCTTTTTCTTTTTTTATTATTGAAGTATAGCTGACATGCAATGTCACATTAGTTTCAGGTGTACAACATACTGATTTGGCAATTCTGTATGTTACTCAGTGCTCACCACACTGTGGTGACTGTGGTTACCATCTGTCACCATACATTATTACAATATTATTGATTAGTTCCCTATGCTGTGCTTTTCATCTCCATGACTTACTGATTTTATAACTGGAAGTTTGTAGCTCTTAATCCCCTTCAACTATTTTGCCCATTCCCCCACTCCCTTCCCCTTTGGCAACTACCAGTTTGTTCTTTTTATTTATGAGTCTGTTTCCGATTTTCTATTTGTTTGTTTACTGTTTGTTTTTTTTTTTTAGATTCCACATATAAGTGAAATCATATGGTATGTGTCTTTGTCTGATAGATCTGAGTTTGGATGCCAGCTTTACCACAAAGAATATGACATCAAGCAAATTAAATTATTGAAGCCTGATTTTTCATACATATACAATGGTGTGGAAATATTTATCTCCCCCAAATTGCTGAAGATTTAAATGAGATAATGTGTGTGAAAATTGCTGGCAGATGTTTAATAAATGTTAGTTTCCTTTCCTTGTCTACTCATGTCCCATCTCAACCTGCCACCCCACAGAGAAAATCCCATGGGAAGTTTTCTTAATGATCCTCAATCTTTCACATGTAGGGATTTCCACTGCTCTATTGTATTAACCTCTTAGAAATTCTTCTAAACTTTTATGGTCAAAAAAGTTACTTTGGTGAGCCTTTCTTTTGTGACTATTACATGCCAGATTCTACAGGTTAGCCAAGGAAAACTAAAGAAGTCAGGAAAGAGGCAAATAAACATTAGGTATTGAAACTGCAATATATCTGCATTAACACAGGCAAAGATGTGGGAAGTCAATTTAAGACAAAGGAGAGCTTCTATTATGTGCCATTGATAATAGCAAGGTAAATAAACAAGCCTCTCAATCCCTATGACAAATGGACTACTTTTCAACAAACTATTTTTTAAAAAATTAAGAAGCAGCAAAGCAGCAAAGGGCACAGACCATCTTTTGTCTCTCATTCCAGCACAGACCCTCCTGATTTACACATTTCTCCCACAGAGTGATTTGACCATTAAGTGATTAATGATGTGGACATTTAGAGGAGTAGCTGAAGCAACTTTTATTCATAAATGTGCTTTTTTAGGTTTTGAATAACTTAGCACAATGATCTAGCTTCAAATTAGAGAAGCATGTATGTATGTGAATAACTGCTCTCCCCACACCTAAAGGCTAGACTCAGAGAGCTCTTTTAACTCTCAGACCTTCAATCTTCTCAGGGCAGGACTTATACTAAAGGTCCACCTAGAACACTGGAGAGAGGATGCTGATGCCCAGTTTACACAGGGATCTATGGCCTGAGGTTGCCCAGCACCCAACTTACACTACTACTGATGACGTTTATCACAGTAGCCCATCCACTTCTTGGGTGACTGAAAATGTGGACAGGCCTCAGCCCACACTCTGAGTCACACAGTCAATGCAACATCTATATATCCAAAACCTTCAGCAGGACAATACTCCCATACCTCCACTTTTCAATAACTGAACATTTGACTCTGCTTATTCTTAGATAATTTTTATTATTACTCAGAGTCCCTTATTTTTCTTCCTAGTTTCCATTCCTGGGAAGCAGTGTTTTATAGAGGTAACAACATTTGTTAAGTAAAAATATAACATCTGGATTTGAGTAATTTCTCTGCCACTTAATAGCTATATAAGCTCTCTGTGCCTCAATTTCCTCACTTTTAGGATTAAGATTGATAAAACTTACATGATAAAGTTGTTCTTGGGATTAAAGAAAGGTTTAAACCATGCTATAAACCACAATGTCTGGCACAAAAACATAATAATTTTCTTTCTTAGAAATGAATACTAGCAGAAAGAATACTATTGTTTATCAGATTCTTTGGTGTGGCCTTAGGCCTCCCATGACATTATCACCTCAGTAAATACTGGGCAATGGTGCCAACAGTGATGGTCTGTTATCATTGCTTACATTTTGCTCCCTGGGTGAAATGGTTCGGGTAGATACTAAAACTTCTACACCATGTCTGTTTTGCCCCATTAATCCATCTAAAACTCAGAACAGGGCATAAGGTCACTGAACCATTCTTTCCTATTTCAATAAAAAATAATAAATGTAAGTAGCTCCTCTCAGAGTTGAGAAGGTTGAGTGGCATTTCAACTACCACAGCACTTCCTGGGCTATTTCAATGAATAGGTACTGTTTTCAGTGTGTCAGTCCCTACAGGCTGCAGGGTGGCGGAAAAGATTCATTGAACAGCTTCAAACAGCATAGAATTAAACTTTTACTAAAGTACTCCAACAAGCACTGATGATCAGTGACAGAACTACCATCATATAGAATAAAGAACCATAATATGTTCAGACTGAAGTAGATGAGCTGTCACAATTGTCTATCTTTTGGTTCACTGGGTCACAGATGATGAAACTGAGACCCAGAGAGACCAAATTGTAGTGAAATGGATTTCCTATGAACAAAGTTCAGCTTCAAAATCACAGTCAAGCAAAGATCTAAAACCAGACCTAAAGTAAGCACAGATCTAATAGGGGAGTTATGTTCATAATACATAAAATCTAGCAACTGGTCTGGATCTTCACCATCAAATCTTTTTTACCCATTACCACTGCTCCAAACTATTTAAATGTTGAAATGCATCATGTATATTATAAACAATATATGACTTACTTTCAAAATACAGACTCTGCAGTTGATGGAAGAATCGTGGAGTATATCAAGGGCAGTAGGCACAAGAGATTTTGAGTTGCTGTGAGTTAGGCAGTGAGGGAGGGTGGAGTGCCTGGATCATCTACTTTCATCAGTTCCAGAAGCTAAAGTATAGAAGACAAAAGCTTGCTGTTTGCTTGCAGGTTCCTCTTTAGCCTTTTTCAAACAGTAAAGACAGGAAATGGTATGCATTCCTGTCATTGCACTACAAATCTTAGCATCACGGTTCATACAATGACATGCCTGCAATCTGTCTGAGGAACAGGATTGTGAAGTTCTCCCATAAAGAGCCCACATACTTTCTCACACACACCCTCCCTCCTTACTAGTGCTCTTCATACAAGATCTGGGAGAACCAGTGGGGGGAAAGTCTTCAGGAAAACTACTTGAGAATCAACACTGGTAAATTGCCCTTATAAGTAAGGTAGTCCTAAGGCTCAATTATCAAGTAGGTAAAATTTTTCTTTTACACTTTTCATCCCCCTTCTGAGGCTTTTGGTTTCACCTTCATCTGCTCCTTCCTACCTCAGGTCCTTTGTACATGCTTTCTTATGCCTATAATGCTCTTCTGAAGTCCCCTCCCCCTGTATTCCTACCTTCTCCTGATTTATCCCTACTTAACTTTTAGTGCTCAGGCGATGCTGAATCAGGGAAGATTTCCCAGATGCCCAGATTACATCATCTCCTCCACCCACTGCACTCTGCTCTGTCTAGGAGATCTCTTTCTCTCTCTCTCTCTCTCTCTCTCTCTCTCTCTCTCTCTCTCTCGTTGGTCTGAGGGGGGGATCATTAGCTCAGAACTTTATAAAAACAATACTCTTGGGAATGATAGTACTTACACCATTAAGCAATAACTATATAAAGCTTATAATAAATCAACTCAAGTACAAATCTATACAACAACTTAAAGTTCCAAGCAATGGCTTAGCAATAAACTTTTGAAATTTAGCACACTTCTAAGTTGGTATGTATTATTATATTTTCCTACTTTGGTACGAAAGTCAATGTACCTTAAAGATCTTATAATATGAAAACAAAGGAATTAAAATTTTTATCTGAGAGCATAAACTTACCATAATGTCATACTCTAGTACAGTAGACCACAACTAAAAATTAAAGAAATATTGCCTATATTATGTATCTGGGTTTTTTTAAATCTCTCCCAAACTTTCCATTACATACTGATAAGAATTTTGGACAAAAATCATCTAAGGAAATAAAATGCATTATTGTATGATCGCAGTTAAATGTCCAACTAGGATTTTATAATGGGATTCCACCTAAGCATAGTAATCTGCCAGATTTGATGTTATCTGATGAAATAAATTACTTTTATAGTTCTTGTGTTTCATTTACTTTGATCTCATAAAGAAGTCATGACAAATACATAAAGACTACCTGTGTGGCATGCTATCATGTACTGCTGAGATTCCCCGCAACAACACGGGATTTATCTCCCTAGCTGCTGGGAACACTGCCTGAAGATGGCCCCGTGCTGTCAGCCCTCTTGGAGGACTGTCTCAGCTGAAGGAAACTGCTTTGCTTAAGGCCTCCTGTACTTTAAGGGGAAGCCACTATCTAGTGTCCTCATTCCATCTGAATCCATGCAGGGGTATAAAAGTCTAGCCACCTTGCCCCAACTCTAAAGTGTCATCCCAGTTCTAAAGCTCCCAAGGGATCTGCAGAGGTCTTTAGTAAAACGGTGTAACATCTCAACTTCTTGGTCTGCCCAGCTCTGCTTCCCTCCCCTCCCATCTACTAGTATTCATCTCTAGAGCGCTTCCCAATGAGTGTCTTGAACATTAATCTCCATCTCACAACCTACTTCTGGGGGAACCCAACCTGCAACAATCTGGAGTAAAGGCCTTCAATAATCACAACTGAATTTGTGTCAATAGAGAACTGGTACTTGTTAAAGGAGACGTCATCTGCTTCTTTCTGTCCAGGGCTTTGGTTTGTGTGGATAACAAAGTTGCAGCGAATGAATTTGTGTGAGGGACACTTTCTAGGAGGCCACCTCTTAGCAAGTAAATGCCTTTTGTTTAATAACAATCCGGTCACTAACGACTTCCTAGACGAAAACTTTGCTGCCATGAGATATGACGTTCCTGAGCCACATTCATCTTGGTGATCTCTATTGGGGTAGTGACCCTCTCTCCTGAGTCATATTGGAAACTGGTCTTTGGCCTTCTCTACAGCTTCTGCCCTATAGGTTGTCCAGCATCTCCTGGGATGTAAAGGATAGGTAGCAACAATATACTGAGCCAGTTCGCTGAGAGCGGGAAAAAGAGACCCATTTGATTTATTTTTCATTTGGGAAGATCCAAGATATCGACCTGCCAATAAGTCAGTTTTTATTACAACAGTGCAGGTTTCAGAACATTCTACTAGTATAGTTCAATATTTGGAATACAAATATAAATTTAATTATGTTTGACTTCCTACATCTTTTTGGCTATAGTATTTAATCGGTTTGTTCATTAATTCATTCACTTATTATTGTGTTCATTCATATGACATATTAAGGGTCTAGCATGAAGCATGTACTTTAATGTCCCTGTGAACTAAATGGAGCATCCAATGCTCACTTATTGGCCCTCACCCACATGCAGTACCCCTGTTGAAGTCAATTAAATTCTTGAGCCTTCACTCTGAGTTTCTCACAAAAGCCTCCATCACTACACAACTCATTTATCACTGGAATCTATCTGAATGCTATTAAAACTCTGCCCCTAGTGTATTAGCACTTCACTGTTAAGTAAGTGTGACTCCTCCTCCCTTTTTCTTACAGGAATTATCATAGTTGGACTTCCTAGTTCATACTTTTTGACATCTGTGGACCTCTTCATCCTTCTTTCCTCTTGCCTTCTTCTCTTTTCAAGTTCCATTCCTATTCCCTTTAATCTCTGATGACAATTAGTGCATTTTCTCCAGAAAGTATTTTTTAAAATCAAACTAAAATGTCAAATGTACTTGATATGTTCTCAGGGGTATGGAGTCCAAGGGAAATAAGGCAGAAATATTAATTGTGCTTAGTGAAAATGGGAACAGACTTTAATTTGGGCTAAGGCATAAAAGAGAAAGAGAAGAAAAGAAGGAGTGGCAATATTGCAATATGTTGGGCAGAAATTGTTGTATAATACCCATTCAAGATATCTTAAAATGATTTTAAAAACTAAAAGTCTGTAACACTTCACAATTACTTAGCCTACTTTATTAATAAGGATCATTTCATTTCATTAACATGAAAAGGAAATACACAAACACAAATAAACCTTACCAAAAAGTTACTTCTCCCCAATCTTCTCTTAGATTACTTATTGTGTGTCAGGTTTCTAAATACTCCACATACAGTATCACAAGGAAGTTGGTATTCTTACCGCCTCCTTAGAAGATGAAGTACTGAGGCTAAGTAAGATGAGGCAATTTATTCAAAGATACAGTTGAAGGATTTGAATTCAGGTAGTCTTTCCCCACAGTACACACTCTTCATTATGACATCATGGTGCCCCACTGATGTAAGGTCTGGAGCCCTGGAGAATATATCTGGCCAAGTGTAGAAGCCAATCAGAGTTTGTGGGTTTGGACTTTCAAAGTGAACTCGGGCCTTTTGGCATTTGCAGTCTCTTTGTGGTGGACAAATGCAAACTTCTATTTGGAAAGGGGGAAATAAAGTGGTCTGAACGGCTTCAAGGTTTTTGAACATCAAATAGTTTTTACCAAAGAACATTACAATCACTGAAGTGTATCTGTATCTGAGTCAAAACATACATGGATTTGACAGCAATCTGATTCACAAAATATGCAGAGCCATTTCGTGGTTATCATGGTTCCAAGTTAAATAGAAGGCTCTGTCTTGCCTTCTCCCTATTAATTAATTCCTGACTGGATATTCCTGCTCTTCCAGGGGCATGCCAGTGGACATGCATTGAGGAGTTTCACTCTTCAGGAAATGATGTTGGCAAGAGTGAGAGGTTTGGCAGGGTGGGTGGTTTGGGGGCAGACGTGGCGGGAGCTGCCTCCTCTCATGTGGCCCAAGTCAGCAGCAGCAATAACTGTAAGGCATTTTAAGTCTGCAAGTTTCACAATGGGTGAGCTTTTTTACATTTCCTTCAAAGTCTGTGGATGACGGGATGGGCAAGCAATTGTGCCTGCAACTTGGTAGCGTGGGCAGCTAAGATCAAAGCAAGGGAAATTGTACAAATTGTCCACTTGAATACTAAAGAAGCAAGAAGAGCCAAGCCAACTCAACCAAATATTGCTTCTTTTTCTTTGAACCCAGAGGTTTATGTTCTAAATGGCTGGTTAGCAAAGCAGCAGAAGTGGCTGACAGTCCAGATTTGAGATTGCTACCAGAAAACCTGACTTACAATATATAGAAGACCTGTACTTTTTATTTTGCTGCCAATGAAGATAATAAGTTGGCATAATTCAAATAACCATGTCAAGCAAATCTAAGCTGTAATGATTTACAGAAGAGCAACAAGAAAGTAATATCAGCTTGAAGAAGAAATTAACTAGAGTCAGGATGCAGCTGGAGCATGAAAACCTCACATAACACATTTCTTATCAGAAAAATGAGAGTTGCACTACCTTCTCCACTGCGCCTTCGCATTCTAACATTCCATGCCCCTATATTATGTCAAATGTATGCATGGAGCTAAATAGATCACTTTATCTTGAGTCTAGGGGCTTATAGTAGTGAATCATAGATAGTATCCACCAATTCTTAGATGAATCTTGTTAAAGCTCTGATCTTGTGGAACATTCCAGAGCCCGATGCCAAAAATGAGATAAGCTGGACTCGACCTACCTCTAACAATTGGTTAGCAATGTGAGATTAGGCAAACCAACTAGCTTCATTTCCTCATCTGGAAAATGAGACTGATCCTAATACTTCTAATGTTTGATTCCCAAATTTTCATTATTCTGAGATATTTTGTAAAATTTTTAAATATTATTTTAATTATTTTAATATTTCTTGAGCTAGAATAATGTTAAGTAGGTTCCAGTTTCTTTAGCACCCAGAAACCTATGAAAAATGGACACCTTTAATCCCATTTTCTTTAACACAAAAATAATATGGACTTGAAGAATCCAAGAGTTGGTGCCCAGAAAATAAATGTCAGTCCTGAATAAATATTTGAAGATATACCTTTATGGTTATTTATGGCAGATCAGTTCATTGACAGAAAAATGTAGTCACAGTAGTTACTTGGCATTGATAATTAACTAGAAGGGAGATGAGATCAAAGATGTTGCTGAAAAAGAATGAAATCACAAGAATCCTCACCTGGCTAAACTCTGGCACCAATTCTGGTTTCTATATCAAGTTTCATCCCAATGAGAGCATTATCTATACATCTGAAGCATCAGCATGTTTCCTTTGAGCCCAACTGCACCTCACCAAACTATAAAACAAATACCTCTTGGTTCTATAATCTCAAATATCAGCTACAACCTACTAGTGACTAAACAATCATTGTGTTGAAGAGGTCAAGAACAGATTGTTATTCCCAAATATTTCATATGACATATACCGTTTCCATCTTTTCAGGTTCCTTAGCTTAGGAAATTTAGTGATTTTTGATTTATTGATCTTAATGTTTTCTCTCAGGTATTAAGGTTATTTGAAACCCTAGGTTTTTGGAAATAAAAATGGAAAATTTCATTATACATAGATACATATACTCTAACCCACAAATCTTAAATACCTTTCCAACATGACCAAATTATATCTTCCTTCATTCTTAATTGAAAATACTCCATATTTACATGCTTAAAAGAATCTTGAAAATTGAGGCAAATATTGACAAGTTTTGACAATAACTGCTTAGGAAGTAAGTGATTTATATAATTTCCATCTATATTATAATATATTTTGAGAACAAGGTCAGGTTTTGTTTTATTTTATCCATCCTATGCCATCCTCTGACCACAATCTATCCAAACATCCTACAACACAGATACTGCACATTGCTATCTCTGTAAACACTTTTACAATCTGTAATTTTAATAACCTCTTCAGGTGATCCTTATGGACACTTAAGTGTCAGAGCCACTGACAAATATTTTGTGGCCCACTTATTTCCTAATGTCTTTCTTCTGTTGTACTAGGCTATACATGTATCTGTCTAATATCCATGTATCTGTCTAATTGCTAGGGACCATATCCACATGATTTTCCTTAAATTGTGCTGGGTACAGGAATATAGATGTTAAACCAATTATTTGATAGTTTTTGATGGAGAGGATGAAAATAATGGTAACAACCATTACAACTGTATTTTAACGCTAAAACACTTTATTTCATTAAGTAGGATTTAGGGATTAAGTTACTTTCAAGTAATTGTCTGAATGCTAAAGGCATTTTCTCCTTTTCATATATGTATATCATGTTGAAGCTTTTCAATATTTTAGGAATAGTTTAAGTTGAAAAAGTCAACTGCTTCTCTTGAGAAATAACCTATTTTAGATAAAATCTTCAGTTAACATTCAGAAACCATCTGAATGTTACATCTTACAAATACATCTTACATCACTCAATCCATTGCAATCTATTGAGAAACATCAACATTGCTTACTTGCTTCTCTGGAGCATTTACCTAGATAGTGATTTGCCTCCAATGATCAGGTAAAGAAGGAAACTACAGACTTTTCAAAAACCTTTATAAAACCTGACTGCAAGCTGACCTGAGATTTTTATAGCAAGTGTGAGGTTTTTACAAGGCAAGAGGGAAATAAAACTTGTTTGTTTGTTTATCTAACCAGCACACACATTTTTCAAACAATTTGGGTTTGGCATCACCCACAATGCATCTGGCCAAACACTTTTTCCCCTTAATTTTTATAACCAAAGAAATTTTCAGGGAAATTTAATCCACATGTTTTTGATTCATTCCATATCCAGTAATGTTTCAGTGAGGGGTATTTGATTTCAAGCACTTTGGAAAACATTCCATCATCAGCAGTTCCTAAGATTACAGGTAAGTCAGTGTAAATAATAGAAACATTCAAGGGGACAGATTTAGGCATAGAAAGATTCACCCAAAATGCAAGAAATCAAAAGTTTTTCTCAAGGTTCTGGGAAGTTAGAGTTAGCTTGTTTTAGGGCTACAAATTCCCCATGTGGTCAAATCAGAATTAGTTTACCAGTAATAGTTCCATTTGCATTGAAACTCCACTGCAGAGAGTTGAGTATTCAATACTTATTGGGTATATAAAATGTGCCAGGGGGAAAAAAAAGGTGCATAACACAGTGTTGACCTTCACGAACTTCCAATTTAGTAAGAGATGTTAAGACCCAATAAGATAATACCAATATTCTACCTCAAATCTTTAAGATAGACTATCTAGTTCTCTATGTAGACTACACTAGCAAACTCTCTCAAATCCTCATCCACATAAATACACACAGACATACACACAGGACTGTAATCTTAGATGTCAGGAACTAAGTAAGAGCTTATCCCATTCAATTTAACCAAAATGTATCTTTTATCCTGCATGGCACACAAAGCATTTTAAAAATAGTATATGTTTAAATATATTTTAGTAATAATAATAAAGTGAATAAATAAAGTATAATTTGTTTTCTTGCTTGTTTTGTAGGTTAGTCTGCAGAACTGAAAAGAATATCATAGGATTGGAATCAATGACACTTGAGACTGGAGAAGTAACCTGGAAAGCCATGAGTGCCTTTTCAAGAAAAAGTTGGACTTCAAACTAAATTCCAAGCCATTAACATAGAGAGTATTATGCCCACGGCATTACTACATTTGACACAGCAAAAGCTGCTACAGTAGAATTAGTGATATTGCATTTGACCTAATCAAAGAACAGAGTCTACTGTTGTACCAGGAGCTCATCACATCATAATTATCAGGTAGATCACAGACCAGAACCTAATTGTGTAGACCCTTTTTTTTTTAATTTTATTTTTAAAAATTTTTTTTCAATATATGAAATTTATTGTCAAATTGGTTTCCAGACAACACCCAGTGCTCATCCCAAAAGGTGCCCTCCTCAATACCCATCACCCACCCTCCCCTCCCTCCCACCCCCCATCAACCCTCAGTTTGTTCTCAGGTTTTTTTTTAATTTTTTTTAACGTTTATTTATTTATTTTTGAGACAGAGAGACAGAGCGTGAACGGGGGGAGGATCAGAGAGACGGAGACACAGAATCTGAAACAGGCTCCAGGCTCTGAGCTGTCAGCACAGAGCCCGACGCGGGGCTCGAACTCACAGGCTGTGAGATCATGACCTGAGCCGAAGTCCACCGCTTAACCGACTGAGCCACCCAGGCACCCCACAGTTTTTAAGAGTCTCTTATGCTTTGGCTCTCTCCCACTCTAACCTCTTTTTTTTTTTTTCCTTCCCCTCCCCCATGGGTTTCTGTTAAGTTTCTCAGGATCCACATAAGAGTGAAAACATATGGTATCTGTCTTTCTCTGTATGGCTTATTTCACTTAGCATCACACTCTCCAGTTCCATCCACAATGCTACAAAAGGCCATATTTCATTCTTTCTCATTGCCCTATAGTACTCCATTGTGTGTATAAACCACAATTTCTTTATCCATTCATCAGTTGATGGACATTTAGGCTCTTTCCATAATTTGGCTATTGTTGAGAGTGCTGCTATAAACATTGGGGTACAAGTGCCCCTATGCATCAGTACTCCTGTATCCCTTGGGTAAATACCTAGTAGTGCTACTGCTGGGTCATAGGGTAGGTCTATTTTTAATTTTTTGAGGAACCTCCACACTGTTTTCCAGAGTGGCTGCACCAATTTGCATTCCCACCAACAGTGCAAGAGGGTTCCCGTTTCTCCACATCCTCTCCAGCATCTATAGTCTCCTGATTTGTTCATTTTGGCCACTCTGACTGGCGTGAGGTGATATCTGAGTGTGGTTTTGATTTGTATTTCCCTGATAAGGAGCGACATTGAGCATCTTTTCATATGCCTGTTGGCCATCCGGATGTCTTCTTTAGAGAAGTGTCTATTCATGTTTTCTGCCCATTTCTTCACTGGGTTATTTGTTTTTCGGGTGTGGAGTTTGGTGAGCTCTTTATAGATTTTGGACACTAGGCCTTTGTCTGATAAGTCATTTGCAAATATCTTTTCCCATTCTGTTGGTTGCCTTTTAGTTTTGTTGGTTGTTTCCTTTGCTGTGCAGAAGCTTTTTATCTTCATAAGGTCCCAGTAATTCATTTTTGCTTTTAATTCCCTTGCCTTTGGGGATGTGTCGAGTAAGAGATTGCTATGGCTGAGGTCAGAGAGGTCTTTTCTTGCTTTCTCCTCAAGGGTTTTGATGGTTTCCTGTCTCACATTCAGGTCCTTTATCCATTTTGAGTTTATTTTTGTGAATGGTGTGAGAAAGTGGTCTAGTTTCAACCTTCTGCATGTTGCTGTCCAGTTCTCCCAGCACCATTTGTTAAAGAGACTGTCTTTTTTCCATTGGATGTTCTTTCCTGCTTTGTCAAAGATTAGTTGGCCATACGTTTGTGGGTCTAGTTCTGGTGTTTCTATTCTATTCCATTGGTCTATGTGTCTGTTTTTGTGCCAATACCGTGCTGTCTTGATGATTACAGCTTTGTAGTAGAGGCTAAAGTCTGGGATTGTGCTGCCTCCTGCTTTGGTCTTCTTCTTCAAAATTACTTTGGCTATTCAGGGCCTTTTGTGGTTCCGTATGAATTTTAAGATTGCTTGTTCTAGTTTCGAGAAGAATGCTAGTGCAATTTTGATTGGGATTGCACTGAATGTGTAGATAGCTTTGGGTAGTATTGACATTTTGACAATATTTATTCTTCCAATCCATGAGCAGGGAATGTCTTTCCATTTCTTTATATCTTCTTCGATTACCATTCATAAGCTTTCTATAGTTTTCAGCATACAGATCTTTTACATCTTTGGTTAGATTTATTCCTAGGTATTTTATGCTTCTTGGTGCAATTGTGAATGGGATCAGTTTCTTTATTTGTCTTTCTGTTGCTTCATTGTTAGTGTATAAGAATGCAACTGATTTCTGTACACTGATTTTGTATCCTGCGACTTTGCTGCATTCATGTATCAGTTCTAGCAGACTTTTGGTGGAGTCTATCGGATTTTCCATGTATAGTATCATGTCATTTGCAAAAAGTGAAAGCTTGACTTCATCTTTGCCAATTTTGATGCCTTTGATTTCCTTTTGTTGTCTGATTGCTGATGCTAGAACTTCCAACACTATGTTAAACAACAGCGGTGAGAGTGGGCATCCCTGTCGTGTTCCTGATCTCAGGGAAAAAGCTCTCAGTTTTTCCCCATTGAAGGTGATGTTAGCTGTGGGCTTTTCAGAAATGGCTTTTATGATGTTTAAGTATGTTCCTTCTATCCCGACTTTCTCAAGGGTTTTTATTAAGAAAGGGTGCTGGATTTTGTCAAAGGCCTTTTCTGCATCGATTGACAGGATCATATGGTTCTTCTCTTTTCTTTTATTAATGTGATGTATCAGGTTGATTGATTTGCGAATGTTGAACCAGCCCTGCATCCCAGGAATGAATCCCACTTGATCATGGTGAATAATTCGTTTTATATGCTGTTGAATTCGATTTGCTAGTATCTTATTGAGAATTTTTGCATCCATATTCATCAGGGATATTGGCCTGTTGTTCTCTTTTTTTACTGGGTCTCTGTCTGGTTTAGGAATCAAAGTAATACTGGCTTCATAGAATGAGTCTGGAAGTTTTCCTTCCCTTTCTATTTCTTGGAATAGCTTGAGAAGGATAGGTATTATTTCTGCTTTAAACGTCTGGTAGAACTCCCCTGGGAAGCCATCTGGTCCTGGACTCTTGTTGGGAGATTTTTGATAACTGATTCAATTTCTTCGCTGGTTATGGGTCTGTTCAAGCTTTCTATTTCCTCCTGATTGAGTTTTGGAAGAGTGTGGGTGTTTAGGAATTTGTCCATTTCTTCCAGGTTGTCCAATTTGTTGCCATATAATTTTTCATAGTATTCCCTGATAATTGCTTGTATCTCTGAGGGATTGGTTGTAATAATTCCATTTTCATTCATGATTTTATCTATTTGGGTCAACTCCCTTTTCTTTTTGAGAAGCCTGGCTAGAGGTTTGTCAATTTTGTTTATTTTTTCAAAAAACCAACTCTTGGTTTCGTTGATCTGCTCTACAGTTTTTTTAGATTCTATATTGTTTATTTCTGCTCTGATCTTTATTATTTCTCTTCTTCTGCTGGGTTTAGGCTGCCTTTGCTGTTCTGCTTCTATTTCCTTTAGGTGTGCTGTTAGATTTTGTATTTGGGATTTTTCTTGTTTCTTGAGATAGGCCTGGATTGCAATGTATTTTCCTCTCAGGACTGCCTTCGCTGCATCCCAAAGCGTTTGGATTGTTGTATTTTCATTTTCGTTTGTTTCCATATATTTTTTAATTTCTTCTCTAATTGCCTGGTTGACCCACTCATTCGTTAGTAGGGTGTTCTTTAACCTCCATGCTTTTGGAGGTTTTCCAGACTTTTTCCTGTGGTTGATTTCAAGCTTCATAGCATTGTGGTCTGAAAGTATGCATGGTATGATTTCAATTCTTGTAAACTTATGAAGGGCTGTTTTGTGACCCAGTATGTGATCTATCTTGGAGAATGTTCCATGTGCACTCGAGAAGAAAGTATATTCTGTTGCTTTGGGATGCAGAGTTCTAAATATATCTGTCAAGTCCATCTGATCCAATGTATCATTCAGGGCCCTTGTTTCTTTATTGACCATGTTTCTAGATGATCTATCCATTACTGTAAGTGGAGTGTTAAAGTCCCCTGCAATTACCACATTCTTATCAATAAGGTTGCTTATGTTTATGAGTAATTGTTTTATATATTTGGGGGCTCCCATATTTGGCGCATAGACATTTATAACTGTTAGCTCTTCCTGATGGATAGACCCTGTAATTATTATATAATGCCCTTCTTCATCTCTTGTTACAGCCTTTAATTTAAAGTCTCGTTTGTCTGATATAAGTATGGCTACTCCAGCTTTCTTTTGGCTTCCAGTAGCATGATAAATAGTTCTCCATCCCCTCACTCTCAATCTAAAGGTGTCCTCAGGTCTAAAATGAGTCTCTTGTAGACAGCAAATAGATGGGTCTTGTTTTTTTATCCATTCTGATACCCTATGTCTTTTGGTTGGCGCATTTAGTCCATTTACATTCAGTGTTATTATAGAAAGATACGGGTTTAGAGTCATTGTGATGTATGTATGTTTTATGCTTGTAGCGATGTCTCTGGTACTTTGTCTCACAGGACCCCCCTTAGGATTTCTTGTAGGGCTGGTTTAGTGGTGACGAATTCCTTCAGTTTTTGTTTGTTTGGGAAGACCTTTATCTCTCCTTCTATTCTAAATGACAGACTTGCTGGATAAAGGATTCTCGGCTGCATATTTTTTCTGTTCATCACATTGAAGATCTCCTGCCATGCCTTTCTGGCCTGCCAAGTTTCAAAAGAGAGATCAGTCACGAGTCTTATAGGTCTCCCTTTATATGTTAGGGCACGTTTATCTCTAGCTGCTTTCAGAATTTTCTCTTTATCCTTGTATTTTGCCAGTTTCACTATGATATGTCCTGCAGAAGATCGATTCAAGTTACGTCTGAAGGGAGTTCTCTGTGCCTCTTGGATTTCAATGCCTTTTTCATTCCCCAGTTCAGGGAAGTTCTCAGCTATTATTTCTTCAAGTACACCTTCAGCACCTTTCCCTCTCCCTCCTCTGGGATACCAATTATGCGTAGATTATTTCTTTTTAGTGTATCACTTAGTTCTCTAATTTTCCCCTCATACTCCTGGATTTTTTTTATCTCTCTTTTTCTCAGCTTCCTCTTTTTCCATAACTTTATCTTCTAGTTCACCTATTCTCTCCTCTGCCTCTTCAATCCGAGCCGTGGTCGTTTCCATTTTATTTTGCATCTCGTTTAAAGTGGTTTTCAGCTCCTCCTGACTGTTCCTTAGTCCCTCGATCTCTGTAGCAAGAGATTCTCTGCTGTCCTGTATACTGTTTTCAAGCCCAGGGATTAATTTTATGACTATTATTCTAAATTCACTTTCTGTTATATTATTTAAATCCTTTTTGATCAGTTCATTAGCTGTTGTTATTTCCTGGAGATTTTCTGAGGGGAATTCTTCTGTTTGGTCATTTTGGATAGTCCCTGGAGTGGTGAGGACCTGCAGGGCACTTCCCCTGTGCTGTGGTGTATAACTGGAGTTGGTGGGCGGGGCCGCAGTCAGACCTGATGTCTGCCCCCAGCCCACCGCTGGGGCCACAGTCAGACTGGTGTGTGCCTTCTCTTCCCCTCTCCTAGGGGCGGGATTCACTGTGGGGTGGCGTGGCCCGTCTGGGCTACTTGCACACTGCCAGGCTTGTGGTGCTGGGGATCTGGCATATTAGCTGGGGTGGGTAGGCAAGGTGCACGGGGGGCAGGAGGGGTAGGCTAAGCTCACTTCTCCTTCAGTGATCCACTTTAGGAGGGGCCCTGTGGCAGTGGGAGGGAGTCAGACCCGCTGCCGGAGGGGTGGCTCTGCAGAAGCACAGCGTTGGGTGTTTGTGCAGAGCAAGCAAGTTCCCTGGCAGGAACTGGTTCCCTTTGGAATTTTGGCTGGGGGATGGGCGAGGGAGATGGCGCTGGCGAGTGCCTTTGTTCCCTGCCAAACTGAGCTCTGTCGTCCCGGGGCTCAGCAACTCTCCCTCCCATTGTCCTCCAGCCTTCCCGCTTTCTGAGCAGAGCTGTTAACTTATGACCTCCCAGATGCTAAGTCCTGCTTGCTGTCAGAACACACTCTGTCCAGCCCCTCTGCTTTTGCCAGCCAGACTCGGGGGCTCTGCTTGGCCGGCAGGCTGCCCCTCCAACCCGGCTCCCTCCCGCCAGTCCGTGGAGCGCGCACCGCCTCGCCGCCCTTCCTACCCTCTTCCGTGGGCCTCTCGTCTGCGCTTGGCTCCAGAGACTCCGTTCTGCTAATCCTCTGGCGGTTTTCTGGGTTATTTAGGCAGGTGTAGGTGGAATCTAAGTGATCAGCAGGACGCGCGGTGAGCCCAGCGTCCTCCTATGCCGCCATCTTCTGACGCCGCTCTAGATCCTCTTAATAAAATGTTGGTCTATACATTTGTTTTTTAATTGATTGTTTGGTCTAAAATAGCATTCATTTTCACTTTCAAAGTCTTGACTTCTCAATTTATATATTGTACATTTTACTCAAATGCACATCTAACATAATACCATTGAATTTACCCACAGATTGAGTCAGACTGGTTTTAAAAATGGTCTCAACCATAACTCCCATCCTGCACGCCCTCCAGCACTGTGACCATATCATATTCCCCATCAAGAACTGGAATCCATTTCTTTACCCTCTTGAATCTGAGAGGTTCTGTGACTGCTTTGGCCAATAGAAGAATAGGACTGAAGCTTGAAATGTCACTGTGCCAGTTCCTGGCATCTCTTTTTTTTTTTTTCCAAGATTTTATTTAAATTCCAGTGAGTTAACATATAGTGTACTATTGGTTTCAGGAGCAGAATTTAGTGATTCATCACCTACATATAACATGCAGTGTTCATCACGAGTGCCCTTCTTAACACCCATCACCCACTTAGCCCATCCCCCCACCACCCTTCCCTCCAGCAACCCTCAGTTTGTTCTCTAGAGTTAAGAGGCAAATCTCTTAACTAGCCTGGCAGCTTGGAAGCCAGCCATCATATAAGATGTGTAATTACCTCAAGACAACAGAGAGAAGCCTAAGCCACATGAAGGGGCCTTGAAGGATGAGACATCATACAGGGAGAGACAGGTCAAGGAACACCAAGGAACCTAACATGTGACTGAAGAAGTCTAGTTGGAATCCTCCAGCCCCAGCTGCCCCAGCTGCTATCAAAGGGAGGTGAGACAAACTACCAGCCAAGCCATTCTCAACTTCCTCACCTGTAAATCCATGAGTAAAATAAAATGATTGTTTTAAAGCATTGAATTTTGCGGTTGTTTGCTACAAAGCGAAAGACAACTGAAACACAGACTATGGGGGAGCTTCCTTTTCTATATCCAAACTGATATGTGGAAAGGGAGATCTAAGGGATCTGGATAGCAAGTCACTGCAATCAAGAAGTTTGCAATCCAGTGAGTGACAAAAAGTATAATACTAAAGGAGAAGGACAAATGAAGAAACCATCAAGAAGTGCAAATAATAAATTATTCATGGTAATAAAAAGAATCTCAGCTTCTGGAATCAAAGAGAAAATTAGTGCTCTGACTCAAGTACAGCAGCCAGAGAAAGTTTCTCATAGATAAATTACATCTATGTAATTAAATGATGGGGAGTTAGGATTGTTAGAGAGACGGAAGGCCTTTTATAAGACAAACAGTTTGAGCAAAAGTGGTTAGGGAGAAAATAAGCAGAAAGAGAAAGAAAGAAAGAAAGAAAGAAAGAAAGAAAGAAAGAAAGAAAGAAAGAAAGAAAGAAAGAAAGAAAGAAAGAAGAGAGAAAGAGAAAGAAAACAAAAAGAAAAAAAGAACAACAGATGGAAGGAGGGAAGAAAGGAAGGAAAGATGGAGGGAATATACAAAAAAAAAAGGATCAAGAAAAGAAAAAAGGGGAGTCAGAGGGATCATAGGAAAACTGGCTTGACCAGAATAAATGGCTGACCGTGATTGGGGAAGTATATTTTGAGACAAAAACCTGTACTTGAGTAGAGGAGGAATGAACACAAATACTTGCGCACAAATATATGTGTGGGTGTATATGTATGTGTGTGTGTGTGTGTGTGTATATGTGTGTGTGTGTGTATATATGTGTGTGTGTGTGTGTGTGTGTGTGTGTGTGTATATATATATAGTGATCTCTAATATATAGTGATATATATAGTGAGATACATATATATATATATATATATATATATATATATATATATATATAGTGACCTCTAATATCAAATATATCTATATCTATGTCTCTGGCCATAAGCAGCCTCCTCTTTTGTCCTTGCCATGCCATACAAATATAAGCATTTGCTTTCTGAGTGTGAGCTGATAATGGTTTAGAAATATAGGACTTTAAAAGTTTTTGTAAGTAAGATTCCTAGTGGCCAAAGTAAAGACCCAGAATAATTTTTTTTAAAAAAAAGATTTGTTACAATGGGGGAATCCTAATTTTCTCTGAGAAACCTGAGATTAATTTGCCAGTGCTCTCCTTTATGTAGTGTAAGGTCATTAGCAATGCACCTATAGTAGACACAGTGATGAATTTGGTGAAGCACTATCCAATAAAATCATTTTGGGGGCACCTGGGTGGCTCAGTCCGTTAAGCATCTGACTCTCAGTTTTGGTTCAGGTCATGATCTCCTGTTTTATGATGTTAAGCCCCATGTCGGGCTCTGTGCTGGCAGTGGGTCTGCTTCAAATCCTCTGTCCCCCTCTCTCTTTGCCCCTCCCCTGCTCATGCTGTGTCTGTCTCTCTCAAAAATGAATAAACTTTAAAAAATAAATAAAATAAAATAAAATAAAATAAAATAAAATAAAATAAAATAAAATCAGTTTTACAATGACTCCAAAAAATATAGTGTTAATGCCCTACTCTTGGTGTTACGCCTTGATCTAAGAGAAAAATGTAGAATATCTTGAAGACTGCATGTCCTTTTGGTAATTTTCCATAAATATTACAAATGAATTTTCTTTTTTGGATAACAGTCATCAAAAAGTTTAAAGAACACTCCCTAGAGGAAGCATTCAGTGAAAATATTCTTTTACATATCTAACAACCAACTAGTCAGAAAGTAAGGTTAACAGTTTCTTATAAAAATCTAATGAAGACTCATGTCTGAATGAATCGCCATCTCACTTGGATTGCCAAGAGATTACTTATGTGCAGTGCTGACGTTTTCTATGATAATAGACTTGGTATCAAGCCACAGATGAATAAATCACCAAGCAAAGCCTCAAACCTCTAGATCTATATGGCATACCATAAGAATTTTAGCTTGGAAATTTTTAGGTGGAATTTGCCACTCACATCTCAGAACAATAGAAAGCCAATTATAACGATTCATTATAAAGATGGTGTCTAATTTTAGAAAATATAGCATACACACATACTTTTTGAGATAAGTTTTCTGTACCCCTGGGGTAAATAAATGACTTGTCTTGCTGTACTGAACTATTGAATATAAGCCAATTAAATATCACTTGACATCTCTCAGGGTGGATGGTTTGGATATCAGAGTGCTGATGTTAAACTATCCTTTCTGGCAATACTATACAGCAACACTAAATGAATATGGGGGTTATTTCTAGGGCATGATAACAAAATCCAATTACTCAAAATAACTAGCATTGTTGAGTGCTTACAATGTGCCAAGTTCTGTTCTAATTGCTTTACATTTATTAACTCATTCAATTTTCACAACTCTTTGTGGTAAATACATTACTATCCCTATGTTACATAAAGGAAACTTAAGTATTGTGATTATTTCACTTGCTTAAGGTCACAAAATTAGAAAGCAGAGGAACCAGGATTCCAATCATGGCAGTCTGGCCGAGAGTTCACATTTTCATTATTATCTTATTCTTTCTTCCGGTATAGAGAATTATCTTTCTATTCATCACCAAAAAAACCCTGTCCATCTCATCTAAGCACCGTCATATCATTAACCTACAATTTCAAAGGCACAGTGAAAACAGATCACTAAAAATAGCCATTATTTCTGCCATCTCTGTAGTCTACTCTTGTGTTTTCTGCAAACTACAGTGGTTTCGTTGTTTTTTGTTTTTGTTTTGTTTTGTTTTGTTTTGTTTTGTTTAATAAAGAAGTGGAACTTCCCGATTGAAATCCCACCTAAATAAATCTTGCTAGTAGTATCAGGGCACTCCTGCATAGCGATGTTAAATTTTCTCTAAATGAAGAAACTCCAGGTGTTTAATGTTTAGTCATATTTAATGCTGAAATTACGCAAGCAATACTTGAAAAAGTAAATTCTGAAGAAAGCTTTCAGTAAATCTATGCAATATTTTGGAAACATTCTTTGATGGCTTGGGTTTTTGAAGGTCCTCTCACATTTGGTAAAAAGCAAAAGACTGTCCTTGAATTTCCCATTCTAGCTGTCAATGAAGTCTTGGTGTTTTCTAAAAACTGCATGTTGGGGCATCTGGGTGGCTGTCAGTTAAGCATCCGACTTTGGCTCAGGTCATGATTTCATGGTTCGTAAGTTCGAGCTCCGCATCAGGCTCTGTTCTGACAGCTCAGAGCCTGGAACCTGCTTCGGATTCTGTGCCTCCCTCTCTCTCTGCCCCTCCCCCACTTGAGCTCACACACACACTCTCTCTCTCAAAAATAAACTTAAAAAAAAAAAACCCTGCATTGGGAATTAAAACACTTTAGGTAAGAAATTATTACTTTACAAGATATCTTATCAAATGTTCATGTGGAATTGTCCTCTGACCAGTTGTTTCCATTCTTTCTATCAGAAAAGAGACAACAGCTGAGGTGGAAGAGTGTCACTAATAGAAGTCACTGAAAAACTGGCTTCCTACATGGCAGGAAAGTTTTGTTGACATCTCAGAGACACTTTGGAGGGGTCTATAATGGGGAAACTGTTTCCCAACATTAATAGAAGAATCATGTGATGGCATACACAGGTTTTTAAGAGAGCCTTTGCAACAACGAATTACTTCACTTGCCCTTTATCAAAATCCTGTTTCTAATGTGTGTGGGTTTTTTTCTCTTTTGACTCCTTTTTCCAGTTCTGCATGTTTCTGTTAACTTTTATAAAAAGAAAGAGGGATGAGCCATGGGAGTGACTCTCATCTGCACACAATAGATTGGCAAAGACAAGGGGGACAAAAAGAGGTATCTGAGAAGTCATTTCTTGGAAGCTCAGTGGCTATCATGAAAAGTGAGGTTAGACGGAAGTGTCAGAGGAAAAGGAACTAAAGAGTTGAAAATTTCATTAAGTGGTAGCAATTTTATTTACTAGGATGGGGGGGACAACTAACCAATTCACAAACTAAGTTTTATTTCTTTTAGTATTAATTTAATACAATGCCTGCTACCTCAATTTTTATCTTATTTCAGGCATTTTACTGGGTCCTGGGGATAAAATGATCCATTAAAATTGGGCTCTGCTCTAAATTTTCACAATTTAGTGAGAAATTACACATGTATATAATGAATTTTAATTTCATGGTCATAGACTCAGTTGTGCAAAACTGGATCTTGTTAAGTAGTGGAAAGCTCAATCTTGCTAATTTGAGATATCTCTGGTTTAAACTTAGTATTTTTATTGTTAACAAGTCGGTTAATTTGGCAGTCTCACTCTCTGCTTGTCCTTCCCTTCTTCTTGGGTGATGTTTGGTTTTGGAGAAGGCTCAAAACACCATGGTATTCCAGAAGTTGTGGGGTGAAGGGAGTGGGCACATGTCCAGTCCATTGTAATCACTGATCTCCCTACTGAGGCTTAATACGCCCTGCCTGGTCTTGGCCACTGACTCCTGAATTCACTGTTTCTGGAAACTGCTAACACTCAAGCTCCTGCATGGCATCTGGTATTTAGGGCCGCACAGCCTGTGTTCTACAAGGCCTTTTCTTGGCCATGTGTCACACAGTCCTCTCCTGACCATGGGAAAATGTTGAAGGTTCTCCCAGACCAGTGGGGTTCAGAGGTCTGTCTCAGGTCTTCTCTCTGTCATTCCCTGCCTTTTTGCTTCGCTATTCCAATCTCTGCTGTATCCTGGATGTGAGATCTCTAAAAAATAGCAGCATTTCCTGTGGTCATTCTATAGAGTAAGACACAAATCTCTGCTCTTAAGTCCCCAAAACCTATGTTCCTCTCCTGACCCAAATTTGGATCAAAGGAGACATGTGAGGATCCCCTCACCTTCTTCCAAACCTTCTTTTTTATGTTTCCCTTTCTTTTTTTTTTAAATTTTTTTTTTTACTGTTTATTTTTTATTTTTGAGACAGAGAGCATGAACAGGGGAGGTGCAGAGAGAAAGAGGAGACACAGAATCTGAAACGGGCTCCAGGCTCTGAGCTGTCAGAACAGAGCCCGACGTGGGGCTCAAACCCACGAACTGTGAGATCATGACCTGAGCCAAAGTCGGACGCTTAACCGACTGAGCCACCCAGGCACCCCTTATGTTTCCCTTTCTTATGAAGTTTCTCTCCTCCTGCCTCCCTGAATGGAGGAAAATCATTTTTACATCAATAGGCATTAACCCACACTTTGGTAACTAATATAAAATGCCAAAACCTCCAGATTTCTGAAACTCAAAGCAGAGAAATGATTCCTTCCTTTCTCTCTTCGTTTCTGCAGTAACATCCAATTCTAAAGACAATGCTTATAGAAACTCTTCACTGATGGGGCCATTAGAATAAAAAGTACATGGTAAAAAATCTAACTAGTACCGTTATAAGTATACAATTAGTCTGCTTCCCTGATAAGTCCCCACCTATCTTCTTCCAGCTAACACATAAGATATCAGTCATGTAAAGATCAAAGGGATTACTTATATAGGTAATAGGAGGTTAAAAAGGGACTGGTCTTTTCTCAGTATTGGTTAAGCCACCTGCTCACATTCCAAAGTAAGGGCCTATACTATACAAGTAGAACTTGTAAAGATTGTGGTAGAGAACCACTTTATGACCTTCCCATTAACCTCTACCCTACAAAATAGGTTGGGAGTCTGAGACGAGTTAGTAGAAAAGTACAATCATTCTTTAGAGAAAATTGTTGACGTGCTATGAGACCCACTAGGTATGGAGCTAACGCAGAAAAACTCAAGAATACTTGAATAGCTTAGTGGATCCAGTTGACTGTAGTCTGACACATGCCCAAGGGAGTTTAAGGGCAGGAAGCAGAGTACAGGGTTATGCTCTGGGAAGTTAAGTGATTTTCCTGTGGACTATGTGTATGTGAAGAGAAAGAAAGAGTGAAAGAGAGAGAGAAAATACTCTGGCCTATAATAATCTTAAGTCAGTTTTGCTCGAAAGAGCCACCTGAATGAGTGTTGGACACCCAGCACTTAGAGTTCACAAGGAGGTGGTGCATCACCTGTGTCCTGGAACTGTAGGTGACACCTGCAGTGAGGGAGAAGTGTCTGAAAACCCTGCAAATGAGGAACAGTTTAGCTTTAAATATTTCCCAAGTCTAGGGCCAATGTCACCTCCTGACAGTGCCAGCCAAGTAGTCCTTTTCCTGACCCTTAGGTCTTCTCCACATTTCCAACTCTATCCTTCAATCCTGGGGAAGCCACAGATGTCTAGTGCATTCAGGAGAAAGAAAGAAGTGCTAGTAAGCAAAAAAGGGAAAATGACAACCCTGTCTCCTTGTCCCTATAACGCTATGGTTTGAATAGTCCTAGGGGAAAAGCTTCAACTTTAAAATAAGGTTGGGACTTTCATTATTATATAGGGATGTCCATAATATTCCTGAACTGAAATGGTTTGACATAATAAAATAACTGGAGAACTGTTTTGTTTTGTTTTGTTTTTAACTCTTGGAGTATGCAGTTGAGTAATGAGGCCCCCCCAAAATTTGACTGAAAGACAACAAAATAGCCCCTTTGAGTGTGTCTGGCATTAAGTACTAGGAAAAGAAAGGTATTTTATTTCCTACCTGCACCTTATAATCTCTCTTGCCTTAAATGTTGTGAAATATAACACATAAACTCCTATCCTTCAAGAAACACACACACACACACACACACACACACACACACACACACACACACAATTTGCAAAGGGGAGAAAAATTTTTCCAAAGTACTTTTTGCATTGTTGGGGATTAAAATATTTTCCCCTTAAAAATTACTCCTAAAACTTGGTGGATAAATAGCATGCATAAAAACAAACAAAAATCTCTTATTTTTAAAAACATAAAAAGGCACTAGTTCCAGGTAAGATGGAGGAGGTATACCCCCTCCTGTATCTTCCACTGAATGCAGCTTAAAAACCCAGACAGCACGCTTGGGGTGGCTATTTGAGAACTCAGAACAGAGTATCAGGTAGTTTGGGAAAAACACCAGGATTGAAAGTATTACCAGTGTAGTGGTGAGTTCACAATTTCTTTCTTCTGCTACCACTGGGCCTGAACATTAGGCAATCTGAAACCTGGAAGATGTATTCGTGTGGAAAGGGAGAGCTAGAGGAGAAGGCCTCTAATTCTGTCTCAAAGAGAAGGAGAGAGGTTCCGTAACACTAAAAGAGAATAGGGAAAACTCCCCCATAAGACTAAAAACAAATCAAGAATGTTTACTCTTAACATTTCTATTCAGTATCACACTGGAAGTCCTAGCTCATGCAGTAAGGTAAGACTAAGCAAAAGGCATACAGATTGGAAAATAAATGAAACCATCCCTACTAATTGAAACATCCCTACTTATTGGTTTATATAGAAAATATCAAGAAATCTACACATTAATAATAATAACTCCTTGAACTCATGAGTTTAGCAAGTCATAAGACATAAAAATAAGACATAAAAATAAGATATAAAAAGTCAATGCTCAGAAGTCAACAGTATTTCTATATAAAAGCAATGAACAACTGGAAACAAAAATGAAAACTTATGACCACTTAAAATAGCTCCAAAAAACTGAATTACTTAGGTATAAATCTAATAAAATATACAAGATCTATTTTTCAAAAACTACAAACACTGATAAAGAAATAAAAAAACAAAAGACTAAAAAGTGGCGGGACATTCCATGGTCACAGACTGGAGGACTCAACAATAGTAAATATGTTAATTCTTCCCAAATTGATCTACAGATTTAATACAATTCTAATCAAATCCCAGCAAAGTTTTTTTTTTGTTTGGTTTTTGCTTGTTTGTTTTGTGGATACAGACAAATTTATTTAAAAATATGTACTGAAAACAAAAGAACTGAAATCACTAGAACAATTTTGAGGAATAAAATTAAAGTTATCTCACCACCCAATCTTCAGATTTCTATAAAGCTACAGTAATTAAGACAGTGAAGTAAGACAGATATATAGATCAATGTACAGCATAGAGTCCACACATAGACCTTCATTAATACAACCAACTGATTTTTACAAAGATGCAAAGATAGTCATTTCAATGAATGGTATTAAAAAATCTGGACATTCATACGCAAAAATAAAAATGAATTTTACCCTAAACTTCACTGTTTATACAAAAGTTAATGTATCATTAGTGAATGAATCATACATTTAAATGTAAGATACAAAACCATAAATGTCCTAGAAGAAAACAGACATAAAACTCTTTTTAATCTTGAGTCAAACAAAGAATGTTTAGATATGACACCAAAAGCACAATCCATAAAGCAAAAATGAATAAATTGGACTTTATCAATATTAAAAACTTTTGCTCTGCACAAATCACTCTTTAAAAAGTGAAAAAAGAAACTACAGACTAGAGAAAATATTTTAAGTACTTATAAATTACATATTCAACAAATGACTCATATAGAGAGTACATAAAGAACTCTTGAGTACTAAAAACCAAATAGCTCAATTTAAATATTTATTTTTGAGAGAGAAAGAAAGTGGAGGAAGGGGAGAGAGAGAGGAGAACTAAGGATCTGAAGTGGGCAGAGAGCCTGATGGTGGGGCTAGAACTCACAAACTGTGAGATCCTGACCTGAGCTGAAGTCAGATGCTTAAACACCTGAGATACCCAGGTGCCCCACAAATAGCTCAATCTGAAAAGAGGACAAAAAGATTTGAACAAAAACTTCATTGAAGAGAATATAAAGAAGGCAAATAAACACACAAAAAGATGTTCAACATCATTAGTCATTAAGGAAATGCAAATTAAAGCCAAAATGAGATCCCATTGCACACATATTAGAATGACTAGTTAGCAATATGAATAATACAAAGTGCTGATGAGGATACAGAACAAATGGAACTCTCACACATTGTTGATAGCAATGTACAGCTACTCTGAGAAATAGTTTGGCATGTCTTATAAAGTTAAACACATACTTAACTACTTACTACAGGACCCAACCATCCCACTCCTCACTCTCCTAGAGAAATAAATTCGTATCCACACAAAGCCTATATATTAAAGTTTAAAGCAGTTCTATTAATAATTGCCAAAAACTAGAAGGCAATCAAACTGTCCTTCAATGGATAAACACCCTGTGGCACGTCCATGCAATGGAATACTACTGAGCAATACAAAGAAATGAACTATTGATACACACAACTTGGATGAAATCTCAAAGGCATTTACTAAATGAAAAGAGATGATCTGAAAAGGTTACATATTATGATTCCATTTATAGGACATTCTTGAAAAGATAAAACAATAATGATGGAGAACAGATTAGGGGCTGCCACGAAGGAGGGATGGGGTAAAAGTGACGATGGAGGGATATAGTACAAGAGAGCGTGGGAGCAATGGAACTGTTCTATATCTTGATGGTGGTGGTAATTATACAAATTACCATATATTAAATCCACAGAATTGCACACCAAAAAAGCTCAATTTTACTTTGTTAATTCAAAAATTAAGGTAAAATAAAGGGATGAATAAGAAGTAGTTGGGAAACTACTTCTTATTCATCTCCTTTACTTTCTGGTAATAGACAATAGTTTGCCAACAACTTCTAGCCAGACTAGATTGTCCTACCAGACATGCATTAAACTGTCCAGCCGAGATGTGTCTCTTAATCACACAGGCACATTTCTGAAGGTGTTCTCCAAGAATTACAAAAGAACTTCCAAAACTTTTGCCAGAATAAGAACTGCCAAAAAAAAAAAAAAAAAAAAAAAAAAAGAGAGAGAGAGCTCAGGGAAGCCAGGTTCTGTTATTCTTGGCAAGTTCAATTGCCAAACCAAACCCCATCAATTATAAGATAACATTTACATGGGATTGGGATGATTTCCCTTCCTACCAAAAGAACGGGGCACTTACTACTGCAGATTTAAATTCATCAAACTGAACGGTATTTCTGTTGGGAAATAAACACCTCAATTTCACTTGCTCAATTCTGATTTCAAAGTTAACATTACCATTACAAAGATTGCAAAACTGGGCCTCATTTTAGATACATCATGATCACATAAAGGCCAGGTAGAGGGAAAAATGCACAGGAAGCCTATTTTTTGGCAATTCATGTGGTTTTAAAAATACGTAATTTCTTTGCTAGAATAATACATAAAGTCTCAACGAAGAGACAAATATATATATTAATTTGTTTTTAAAATGAAAACACTCAACAGTCTGAGAAAAAGTATATTGCTAATTAAAAATAATGAAATGAAGTAAAGAATAAGACTATCTCTTAAAAGGCAAGTAGAAAACACCCACCATCACAAAATCAGGGTCTTTAGAAGTGGTTTGACTTTAAGGAAAAATGTCAGTGAGTAGGTCAAAGTGTGGAGAACCTCCTTCAGCTTATGTGGCTCATTCTCCTTACAAATGTATTGAAATCTCATTTCAGTAACTATTCATAGTCTAATTTGTATCCACTAAAGCAATTAAAATATTCCAGCTTTGAACCTCCTCTTCTGCTCTGCTGATCCAGATACAACAAAGGTGAACACACATTCAGCTAAGTAAACACTCATGCATGACAGACTATTCAGATGTCCTGGTTATTTTATAATTAATGTGTTTCATGATGATATCTGAGGACATGGCATTTATACTGAGAAGGTACTTGTATACTTATTCTACTTATTTGAGGATTAGCAGTCTCAACGAATGCTAATGTTTTTTAAAGTGCTGCTTGGGTGGTTCCAAAGAATGAATCAAAGCAAGTTTGTATCTGATGTGTGCGTTTATTTATATACAGTTGAAAAGCCTTCTTCCTAATAGGAAGAGAGCCATGCAAACCAGGGGATTGATGCCCTCTTCCTTGGCAGGAGGCTCCAGAGCCTGTAAGTCCATTTATATGTTATCCCTTTTAGGGAAGGGGAAGCAATGAATTGCAAACCTCTCCAGCTGAGGTCCGCTCACCTGTGCAAATTCACTGCAGGCACCCACACCTTGTCTACAGGCAACAGTTCTTTCCCCAAACACATCTCCTCCCTCTTGATCCCTGATCTTTTAGACTCACATGTTATTGATTCAATCAAAAACAATATAGCAATAATATATCTGGCAAAAAATACTCAATAAAGTTGGTTAATGAAGTCCAAAATTAACAGCAAATAGCACAAGATGAGAGTAAATTTCCTTTCTCTCTGCCACTGCACCATGTTCTGAGTTTTGCAATGCTGCAGCCAGAGATAAGGGAGATTTGTACTCTCAGACCCTTTCCCATGCAGGCTTTCTGTGTGCGTTATGCACTTAAAATAACGATCCCTACTTACTGCATACCAACTTGTACCAAGTACTTTAGATGTATTTCTCTGGTCCTTAGTACAGCCCTGAGGCACAGATTTCATTAACTCTCTTCCATGAATAAACAAGTTGAGGCTCAGGGAGGATGCATAACTGACCATGCTGTGTGTCTAACCATTAGGAGCCCAGTGGGGATTCTGGCCCCTTCTGTGTGAGATACCACGCTGCCTGAGGCCTCTAGGACTCCTATAGACAAGGTGACCATATGTCCTGGTTTGCTCTGGACAGCCTGGATGCGTGTCTGTTCTCTCAGCATCCCATCTTATTTGACATTTTTTCCCTATCCTTTTTCACTTTCAAAAGCATCTCAGTTTTGACAGTAAAAGACGGGATGGCCCTGCCTTTGGAACACGGACTGATCCACAAAGGGGAAAGACGTGTGTCTCAGGTTCCTCCTCTCTCTCCACAACTTTGTCCTTGACTCATTTTCCTTTTCTTCTCAGATGAGAGGTACAGCATCTCATGGGGACTCCCTTCTAAGCTAGTCCTCTGATAGCTTTTCTCTATGTTTGTATTTTGTAATAAAGTTGAGATATGCCCACCAAGAGGCCCATCTGTAAGAGTGCTATTAGGTATGGGGGAAAAAAAAAGGATAGTTAATGAGAGCTTCAACCATCATGTCCCCACTGGGTTATTTTCACAGGAATTAAGAGGGAAAATGGGACTAACATTTATGGAATGCCTATAACACAACAAATACCATGCCAAGACTTTTACATGAACAAATTTCTCCTATTGCTGGTGAGAAAACTGAGAGTCAAAAAGATTAGGTAACCTTCCCAGGTCCTGGATAAAGATCTTAACCTTCATGGGTCTGACTCACAGGCCTTACTTTCCTTTCAACACACTGCCTCTTACATAAATTAAATATAACACGTTCATGCATTAATATAAAAATGTTGCTGACTAGATTAAGATCAACACATTCCATATTTAAAGAATTTGTATTCTTCTAAGGCATTTTTGACCTCTATGCTGTTTCTGTGTCACAAAGCCAGTGCTGACATGAGATGAGCTTGCTGTAACCAGACCTATATTTATTCCTCCTTTTGTTTCCTATACATAATTACCAGCAATGTGTGCGCCTTTGTGATCAGCATTAGTTGTTTGGGTTTGGGATTGGGGCTCTTTAATTGACAGAGACAACTCTGTAAATGTGTATATTTAAAAAATAAAGTTATAAAAAGTGAACAAAGTAAAGCTTCTCTTTAAAATGAAATAATACCAATATTTACCCACTACCCTACAATCAAATGTTTCGGTTATTTAAAACCAGTTCTTGAATGGTTTCTTTCAGATATACATTCTACCTAAAGAGTCTATGAAAGGAGAGCTTTCAGCTTGCCGTATATATTAAAGAGCCTACAAAGGGCACTGAGTTGGCGTAGAGTAGCACAAACCAAAAAGGTCGTATTTACATCGATTGCCCAAATCGCTCAGGGCCAGCAAATATGCAGCCTGGGCTACTTTTTTTTTTTTTTTTTCAGTTTATTGTCACCAGCCTTGAGGCTGATTGTGGCCCTCTGCCAAAAACAAAAGGCATTTTTGTCTTCTTATATTCCACTTGAGAATGCAACTCCCATGTGAATTTAGTGGTAGCCCTCAATACAACCCCCTCCATTCTTCCCAACCCTCCATATATACAAAGGTTCTGCTTCGTGGTCTCTGTGGTACTTTCATGAATCTGAGGACACTCCAAATAGTGACTCAGAATGTTTCAGAAGCCAAAACCAGGTCACTGAGCATCTCTGACCCAGCTGCAGAAATAGCCTGCCAGTTAGCCAGGTACCCCTGGAATTGATCCTGTGCCCCCCAGATAAATGAAACGGAAATACAAAGATTTCATCTCAGAACTTGTGACCAAGGAAAATCATGAAGTAGACCAAGTCTGCCCCTGAAGAGTTCCAATCCCTTTGACCCCAAGCTGTAAATAGAACTCTGCAAGAAATGTGATGTAGTAGGCAGAACAAGGGTCAGAAGACTGTGTTCTAGGCTTACTTCTGCCACCACTTGGCTCTGTGACATTGGAAAAACCATTGTGACTCTCAGATGGTCAGCAGCTTCATTGTCAAACTAGGGTGGACTCTATGCTTTCTGAGCTTCTTCCAGCTCTGGAATTGTGATTCTCTTACTTTCTGATTATTTGCTAATGTACCGCCAAGATAGGAGTAAGTGTGGTATGGCTTTCTTCTCCCTTTCCCCACTGCTAGTGTCCTCTCTCCCAACCCTGATAACATGTGAACACCAAGAACAGTTATTTGTTGTGTCTGCCTCCTATGAGATGGAGAGCTCCTTGAGTGCCTTATGTGTAGCTTATCCATCACTATATTTCCTTTAGATCAGGCATGATGTCTGACACATAGTAGGTACTCAGCAAAAGGGGCTCATTTATTTCTTGGCTAGTCAATGGCTATAGTTGAAGACTATCTAAGAAGGTAGAATGCAGAAGGAATTGTTAGCAGGGAAGTTACTCTACGAAAGGAAGTACCCCTATCGCGTTTGAAATTTTATCTCAATGCCACCTTCTCTACCATTTTAAGGACAGCCTTTATCTATTCACGTGACAGTCTAATCAATATAATCATAGAGCTGTTTTATTTTTAATTTCTTCAACACATGGCATATACATGTGGGGAGGTATAGAAAGAACGAGAGAGAGGGAACATATACTTCCCCTAATTTGTCAACATTTCAAAAGGAAAATACTTGTGCTGTGTTATTCATACAGGTCTCTCCCTTCCAAAATAAAAACTAGCCATAGATGCTATTCTCCCTTTCCTAGCCCTTCTCTGCTTCCTACTAGCACAGTGCATTAATTGACCCATTAGTTGATTTGTTAATAGGCAAACTTAATGGAAGAATTCAAATTTCAAAGAAAAGACTTAAGAAAGAAAAAGTGGGGCACCTGGGTGGCTCAGTCAGTTAAGCATCTGACTTCAGCTCAGGTCACGATCTCATGGTTCATGGTTTCAAGCCCCACGTCAGGCTCTGTGCTGACAGCTTAGAGCCTGGAGCCTGCTTTGGATTCTGTGTCTCCTTCTCTCTCCGTCCTTCCCCCACTCATGCTCTGTCTCTGTCTGTCTCAAAAATAAATAAACATTAAAAAAAAATTTTAAAAAAGAAAGTGAGAAAAAGTGTTGAGTCAATAACATGGGTGGGTCCCTAAATAGTATTTTACTCAAATTGGATTATCACCACCCAGGCTTCTGGTGAGTACACTGTGACAGTCAACATACCAGATTCCCCAAATTAAACATACTTCTCTATAATTAAATATCACAGCTTCATTGTTCCGATAACAAAATTGAAATATTTTCCACCATCATAATATCCTTAGCAGATAATGTCATTGGAATAGAATGATGTTACCACATGATAATAGGCTCTCAACGCCAAAGTCAAGTTATACTGTTTATTTTCAAAGCAGATCATTACATTGACTTTTTTTTCCATTACCAAGTGATTGATGCAGCTTTAAAGGTGACCAACAAAAATTTCATCAAAAAAATGATCCAACGATGAGGATATGTGCTGAATGATTCAAATACCAAGGGAGATGCCACATATAGCAGAGCAGAATCCATTTAAAAAATTAAGCTTTGCCAAACCTTCAGCAGCAGTTTGCTCTGCAAAATGAGAGCAGCTGTCAGAGGCCCCAAAGTGCCTCAAAATACAATAAAACCTTGCGTTGACATAGTCCATTTCTCGATAACTACACAATTCTGGAATAGAACACCTTCCAACAGAGGAAACTGGTGTGCACCTACCAGATATGAACCAACTCATCTTGACAAGCAGCCTGAAGAAAGGTGGCGCTACAAATAACCAGGCAAGCCCTGCAAACAGGCCCTTCCCACAAAGCAAAGAAAAGCCTTCCCACGCGCCTCTGAGACCACAGCCGTTTCAGTCACTTAGGGATACAAACCCTATCAGTGAAGTCTTCAAATACTAGAGACTAACAATGAATACCTTTCTTTTAGACTCAAAGCACTTACACAGAGTCCTTTCAGCTGGAACACGCTCAGTACAAATGACTGCATTATTACATTTCATCTCTCCCCTCTGGAGGAGGCAAAAAGACAGGGGTACTATCTCTAAAATAGAAATGCTAGGTGATTCGACTTGGACTGACTGACTTTCAAAATCAGATGTGGCATTGAAAAAATACACCAAGTTCTCTACTAGACTTTTCATTTTAAAAAATATTTCATGAGTAAGGCACTGTGCTAAGGGCTGCTGGAGGTAGAAAAAGAAAAAAAAAAAAAAAAAAACACAAAAAACCTCCACTCTACCCAGATCATGCTGCCTGCTCACTGCTATTTATTTTCTCCGCATGAAGTCATCTGGGCCGGGTGGGTTCCAGTGGAGAGTACTTTGTACAATCAGTGCTTGCTGCTTGCATGAGACGTATGACATGCACACTATTTTTGATGATGATTTTAATTGGTGTTGAATACAATTTATTTTTAATTTAAAAAAATTATATATGTGTTAGGGATGCCTGAGTCTCCAAAGGCCCAAGTTACATGTTAAAGATTAAAAAGGACAGATTTCTCGACTGGTCAGTCCAATAGGCTGACACAAACTGATTACTTGCAAGTATGGTAGCCACAGTGTCTGAGAGGCAGTGTTAGTAAAAAAGATAAATTTTAAATGATAGCTCGTTCATGAGAAAGGCTCAGTAATCCAGGGCTCATCAAACATATTCTAAGGAACCACTTCTCAGTGTTACAGATTGCCCTGGAAAAGATCTTGTCTATGCAGGGCTAACCAAGAGCTCTTCAACACTGATTGATGTAACAGTCCCACAAAATCCATACCTGTGTCCCCATGCCAAGTTCCTGTCCAGCTCTCCAGCAACTGCTGCTGTGATGTCCTCTATTACCTGAAAATTCTCCTGTTAATAAGTCCCTGGCTGTGGGCATGCCTGCTCCACTTTGTTTTTCTCTAATGCGCTGTCTGGGTCTCTTGCTCCCACAGTCTTTGTGCTACTTTCTGAGCACCCTCTACTTTTCAATAGCACTTATCCTACTTGTTATTGTTTTAATGTCTTATCTTTCCCATCAGACAAGAAACAGCGTGGCCTAGGAGTTAGCATCTAAATTGTTCTCTACCATATTCCCAGCACCTAGACAGTCCCTGGCACATGCCAGGTGCTTAAAAATACTTGTTGACTGTTATGATCCCCATGTGCACATCCTTCCCTCGGCTCTGGGACCTGTTCTTGGTTAGAGGAATAAGTAGACTAAAACTCAAGGGACTCATAAACAAGTCAAACTTGCTGCCAAGGTCAGCTTTTATTTTGTGCTAGCTTGATGGTAAGCCAGCAACTGACTTATTACTCAGAAAAAAGTCCCGACCCAGAACCCCAGTTTTGATTCTCTAGGGCCGGGGCCGTCACTTGCTTTTGCCAGTTCACTCATGGTTTGGGAGGAAAGCTGGTTACTCATTGACAACCTTCCCTGGCAGCTCAGATTGCCTAGTTTCCATTCCTAGACTCTGCCAATCAGTTCGACTCCTCAGATGCTTTCTCTTGGATTTCTCTGATGTATGGACATCTTCCTGTTATTAATCATCACTTTCCTAATTTAGCCTTGGGCAACCATGCTATTGTATCAAAGACAGTAAAATGCTTCTACACCCCTTGTTAAATACAATTTATATAATATTTTGCTGTAAAAATTTTGAAAGATCTTCACAATTTTATTTCAGAAAGTATGTGGTATACATAATTCATTTACTTTGAAATTAGCAACAAATTCTCTATAGTCATCACTCATTTTTGAAAATTTTGGCAAAGTTAAAAAATCCAATCTCTGAATTAATTTCAAATAAAATCAATATTAACTAATAAGATATTTAACAAATAATAGAATAACATGTCATACCTTATATACACTGAATTAAACATTTATTAATTTCAATTTTGCTGTTGCCTTTTCATATCTGAAGCCAATACTTCTATCAGTCCTCACATGTCTTTATGAGATCCTGAAAAGTAATATTCCTAAAGTATCAAAAGCCCGAAAAATTGCCTTGTCCTAAAAAGGCTTCTAATCCTCATTCTTATAAGCCAGTGCAAAGTTCCATGGCCTTCCCTTTGCCAACCTGTTAAAGATCTACAAAGCTGAATGCTTTAATGGGTAGCTATACCATGACAATAAAGTCCATGATGTTCTCTTGGGTTGATGAAATTTCCATGCTATCAAATTCCCCTAGCATTATTAAACACCACAGAGTTTTTATAAAGACTTGGGAACCTAGTCAGTGATTTGGTCTTAAGACATGTCTCTTGGTCTCTAAAAGTCCTACTCCTACACCATGTTGCCAAACAGGTGATTCTTGAGACTATATCATGTATGTCTGGAACTTTGTCTCCAGATATGTGGCAAAACTCCAAAATAGGTTGCTTTTGACTCATATAGGACATGTTCCATCTCCTAGCTAGATTCTGTGCTGAGTTTGATCGAGTCTCTTTCAAAAATATTCTCAAAAGAATGTCCAGATCTTCAACCCAATATTATCGCTCTGCTTTTCCAATCTCCTTAGAATAAGGTTGAGTGACTCTTTCTGAGGAAGTGTTTTTTCATTTATTCAACAAATAGTTATCAAGCATCTACTATGAATGAGTGAGTGAGTGAGTGAGTGAGTGAGTGAATGAACAATAAGGGTGTGAGTTGGAGAGGTGCCAAAGCCACTGCAGGTTTCTCAGTCACTCAGGAACGCAAGCCTCCAAAGGCATAGACAACGCAGCCTCTTGTCCAATGCAGGGCCCAGGACAGATTTTCTCCTGGTAACCAGGCAGACACACAGGGACAACATGGCATACCAACTGCAATTGGATTTGTGTCCCAAAATAGACACTTCTGGTTATAATATTAACTTACTTCAAATTACACATGCATCTCTGAAGTATTACTAAATAATATGTTTCACAGATACTGGAGATGGGAAAACCTCATTAGATCATGCAATTCTCTCTCTTTCTTTTTTTTTTTTTTTTCTGGTATCTAAATGAGTTCTCTAGTACCCTATGATTAGTGGGATTTGGTTATGACCAAACTGTCAACTGTTTGGAAGCACTTATTTAATCATGTTAGCAAGGAACAGGTAAAAACGTACACTTAACTGAGTCTATAATGTTAGCTGGTCTTTGGGCTTTATTTCTATCCACAGTGTTAAGCCTTACAAATAGAGGTTACTTTATTCTGTTTCAATAAGTAATATGCTGTCAGTGAGTCCTTCCAATCCAGTTAAGTCTTCCAAAGGTCTGAACATGATTAGCAGTTCATTTTAAATCACTGGGAAGCAGCTCCTCCATTTCCTCCAAGGAGTCATCTGCTCATTTGCAGATTTATCAGTGAAATGTAGGTGAATTGACCCACCAAAGATTCACAGTTCTTTGCACCAGACCGGCTGGATTTCCTTATGGCTGGATGCCATCTTCTTTATGCAGGTGACTGAGTGATAGGAGCAATTTGCTGAGTGTCAAAAGCATAAAGGTCAAGAGTGCGTGCACACAGACTAGCTGGATTCGAGTCCTGTATTTACTATTTACTATTTGTGAGACGTTGAGAATTTTACTTAATTTCTCTCTGTCTCTCATCTTCACCTGTAAAATAGTGCTGGTAATAACACCAGCCATAGGATTGCCTGTAAAGATTAAGTGAATTAGAACAGAAAGCTGGCACATAGTAAGTGCTCAATAAATAAAAACGGAATTTATTAAAAGGTGATGAAAATTTCTCAAATCTGATTTTCTGTACTTTATGTATTCAGGAAATACATTGGGGTACCTGGATGGCTCAGTCGGTTGAGCATCTGACTTCAGTTCAGGTCATGATCTCACAGTTCATGAGTTTAAGCCCTGCGTCAGGCTCTGTGCTGACAGCTCAGAGCCTGGAACCTGCTTTAGATTCTATGTCTCCCTCTCTCTCTGCACTTCCCCTGCTTGCACTGTGTCTATCTCTCTCAAGGTTAAGTAAACATTAAAAAAATTTTTTTTAATATGTAGTATTTGCTCAACACGAACATAAGCTGCAGAGGAACTGATAATACACAAGCTAAGTAAGAAAGCAAAAAATGTGCAAAAAAGTTAGAATGTGTTTTTATTTGTTATATTTATTTTTTATTTGTTATAATTATTTTATATAGTACATGCACATTTGTGGCAGGCATTAATTTCTAAATTGGCCCCTTGAAATGCCATACTATAATTTTTGGAAACTCTTAATATGATAAGATATAGCCCACATGATTATGTTTTATAGTGTAGTAGGGATATTATCTAAGTGGGTTTGATCCAATCCCATGAACACTTAAAGGCAGAGAACTTTGTCTACCTGATAGCAGAAGTCAAAGACAAAGCAAAAGGAAATTTTAACACCAAGTGCTGGCTTGAAAGTGCAGGGGGTCACGTGAGGAGAAATGTGGGTAGCCACGTTTCTCAGCTGCTGAGAAGTCCTTAGCTGACAGCTAAGAGGGATATGAGGACCTCAGTGCTGCAATGATAAGGAATGAATTCTGTCAACAAAATTAATGAGCTTAGACATCAACTTCTCCTCAGAGCCTCCAGACAAGAGGTTTATTTTTTTTTTCTTTAATCCTTCCTAAAATCCTTCGAATAGAAATTAGTATTTCCAATTTACAGATGAGGAAACCAAGCTTCACTGTCATTAATCAATCACCTTTTCTAATATCATACAACTATCAAGTATTAGAGCCAGGATTTGAACTAAAGTCTCCTTGAAGGTAAAGTTTAGTTCTTGACATTATAGCCATAATGATGATACAAACTGGAACCTTGAAAACTATGCTGGTTTGTATCCACATATTCACCCAGCACTTACTAAGTGTATCCCATGTGTCAAAAGTGAAAAGATATGTTCTGTCCTCAAGGAAGAAACAAAGTTAAAAAAAAAAAAAGAAAGAATAGAAAAAAAAAGAAATCACTTCTAGCTAGAGGATAGACAGTGAGCGAAATTCTAGACTTGGGCCTAGAAAATGAATTACACTTCTCCAAATCAAATAATCCAGAGTTGGTTTAGAAGGAGGCTGAGATATTGCTTCATCTGGCTCAGATCATATCCAAGACTTAAATTCTCTCCATTTTCAGTCCCTCTCATTTTCAGTCCCTCTCATCATGGTTTCTGCTCAGATGTTCCACTGGTGACCCTTAAAGAGTTTTTCAGTCTTGTCATTTTGTCATCTATCATTTTGATACACTTGTTGAATTTCTTCCCGTATTTCTTCATATAGCAATATAGAGATCGCTTTCTGGTAAGAAAAGGTCTGATTCTAAGATAAGTCAATTACGGGAAATGATCAAGGCAGGATATTACATGGTCAGATTTTCATTTTCAAAGATCTCTCTAGCAGAAATGTAGAGAATAGATGGAGTTGGAGGAGGAGGGGACACGAGGTAAGAGCTACAGGGATGGAGAAGAAGAAACCTAAAATATTAATGGGGAATAAAACTGGAGATATCAGGGTTGATGGATGATAAAAAGAAATCAATAAAAAATGATGAGTATCTGGTTTAGGAGATGAGATAAATAGTGAAATGGAGATTAAAAAGGATGTGTAAATTTCTAGAACAAAGGTAGTTAGTTTGTTTCCACACTGAAGGCAATGGTGCCCACATAATGTACAAGTGAAATATTATTAGTCTAGTGATCAGAGAAATAAAGTGTGAAGAGACTGAGATGTCATCACCATTTACATGGCAACTAAAACCCTGTGAATGAGCAAGATAACCAGGGGAAGGAGCTGGAGGGTGGAGAGCAGTGAACAAAGGATGCAACCAACTGTAAGGGACGCCAACATTAAGGGCAGGGAGACGGAGGGAAGTGGGAAAGGGAAGAGAAATTGTAGGAGAAGTAGGAAGAACACCAGGGGAAATATAATATATGCATTCCTCCCCCACTATGGTATGTATACACAAACACAAGTAAGTTAAGAAAAAAACTGAGACTTACTATTTCCCTTATTTAATCACCCCCACCTAGCTGAAGGATTCCCCCCCCCCCAGTTTTGAAATAGTATACCACCCACTGAAGAAGAGAGAACTGATCAGTATTTATTTTTCTCTTTTCCAAGTCACCAGTGTCAATTCCTTCTCCAGTCTCCTATGTATGGTAAAGAGGTTTCCAAGCTGTTGCTCTCTTCAGTACATGTCCAGTACATGGTATTTGAGCTGAGGCCCTGGTATCTCTAGGTTCCTTCTGCATCTTGTTTTTTCTCTTACATGCAGCCTTGATTAAACCCTTTGCCTCCAAGTAAGAAATTCATTTCTTGAAAATGAAGAAATGCAAACTCTAGATTTAAATTAGTTTAACTAGCAATTGCCATGTCAATGGGTGAAGCATGCTTTTTAGATAGAAGAAATTTTCCAAGAAAAATGGAGGTAATGAGGGTGGCAGACAGGGCAAAACCATCCTTTCCTGACATTACCCTCTGCTACAATTTTATATTATTCATCTCAGGAGGAAGAAAAAAAATAAACTTTGGAAGGATTATATTTGGTAATCCTTCTTCATTAGCAAAAATTAAATCAAGAAGAGCATATGTTTCTTTGATTCAGTTCCAGCATATTCAGTTTCCTCACTTTCAAAGCCTTAGTTTCACTCCCCCACCCCACCTCCACACGTAAACTAGAACATAAACCCACTATGTTTCTTCTCCCTCTTCTCTGCTTGATTCTTCAGCACCATCACAAACCATTCCATATTTCCCTTATGTATAAGTTTAGAATCTATTTTCCACCACAAGGATGCAAAGTCAATGAAGGTTGGGATTTATTTCTACTTTATTTGAAGTTTAATTCCCAGTATTTAGAACAATCATTGATTTTGTAGTATATGCTCAATAAATGTGTTCAATAAATGAATTATGTTGCCACATCAATATCAGATTTATTTCTACTATTACTATAGAAAGCCTTAAAAGAGATAAAGTATTATTATAAATGATAACAATGATATTAACAAATGTGAGAGGCATATGTAATAAAGTACTTCTAGTAATGTTCTGACATAGCTGTGTAACCTTGAACATATCATTATATATTCTTCATTATATTCACCTATAAGAGAACAGAGTAAGGTACATTGATCCTCAATATCCCTTATTGCTCCAGAATGTAATGATTCTAGATTTAGGTTAAGTGAATGAAATGAAAGAGGAAAAGAGAAAGTCCAATATCTAAGAGAGCATTTTTATAATAAAATAGTGGCCTAAAGGGTGGGATGGGTAAGGGATAATAGTGAGTACAGGGTGGGGGTGAAGAAAAGAACTCAGCAGTAAACTCTGGCAAGAGTAGTTCTAAGCAGAACAGAAGTGGGAGAGTTCAAGAGGAGCCAGTTCATGAGGTGTTGTGCTCTTAGGGCGATCACTGTTGGCTTCAGGATGAAGGAGGCAAGACATGAGATGTCATCTGTCACCTATTAGCTATGATAATTACAATAATTTTATTATAAAATTATAATAATTTATATTATATTATATTTATAGTAATTATAAAATCAGAGAGAGAACTATGCAGGAATGGTTTTTGCTGGAACCCTAGTGTGGCCACCAGTCACCAAGGACCCTCAGTTTCATGGCTGAGTGTATGCTACTGAGGATTTTCTGATTCTCAATTACAGAAGTAGAAGATGAGCTGATGGAATGGCCCATATATATTCTTATTTTTAGCTAAAAAATCCCAAAAGAACTCCAAGTGGTCCCTTCTAGAAAATCTCAGGAAATGGTTCCTCTATCCTAAGGCCTTTCTCTTCTGTCCTGTCTCTGCTCACCACCACAAATAAAAGAATGTTTTTCTGAATACTTCTTTTGTTTACTTGGAGTTTCACAAGACCCAATCTCAAACTGATATGCAGTCAAAACATAGAAATTGGAGGGTTTTTCTTAGAGAAAATTCAACTTTCTCAATAAGCACATTCTTTTGCAACATTCAAAATGACTTTAAGTAAATATTTGGTTTCATTTCTATCATTCTTAAAAAAACTTAAGCTAACACCATAGCATCTCTGAAAATTTATTAAAGAAAAAAATCACTTACATCCAATATAATAAAATAAAAAATATCCACTTCTCCAGCTTGTATAGTTATCCACAATTCCAGTAGGGTTTCCTAATTAAAACTAAGCAAGAAATAAACTCACTAAATCCCACTGGAATCCACTAAACATAGCTATAAATTTTAGAAGTATAAAACAATGATATGAGTGTCTCTTTTGAATAAGTGCATTCTTTCACTTGTTTGTTTAAAATATAATTTCTGTGTTGAAATATCACTAAGAAAATGAATATACCCCTAATTGAAAAAAATAAAAGCTATAATTTTAAAGGACCTAATTAGCTCTACTAATCCAGTTACCTAGCGCTTTTCAGCCAGTACTGGTAGGAAACTACAACGTCCTAGATTTGGAAATGATACACAGCCCTTAATGAGCTTATATAATAATGCTGCCTACTTTTCCCTTCCAAATGAAACAACAACTTATCTCTATTCATTTTGTCTAAGACAAAATTTTGCATACCACTTCAATTTTTTTCCAGTGATTTCTAGTAATTTGTGAAAAGATAATTCCAGACATGTCTTAGGAGGAAGAAGTGGAAAGCAGATCTACTCATTTTATTTCCAAGAGAACTTTATAGACATTGTGGTAAAAACTATGGCTGGGCCTCTTGGAATTGAGGAGTGGCCTCAAAACAGTCTAGGGATAATGGTTCCTGCTTAGCTTCCCAGGCAGTATGCTACTTTAGAAAGGAACTTCGTTTGAAAGGAATGAGAGTCAAGGCACTTCCTTAGTCCATTAACTATGGTGTTTATAAAGGTGAACAGTGAATGGCTTTGAGTATAGTCTATCAATGCAGTATCACTGAAATTATAATTCATCCAAGCTGTAAAAAGAACACACCATGGGAGGGAGGAGGGGGAACAGTAATTAAGATTTATCAAATGAAAAATAAAACACATTACTAAACGTGCTGTGGAATACTTAGAACACACTGCCTCTCCAACTAATGAGTTTTATTCAGAAGCAAAGAGAGTAATTTTTGCCCCACTGCCTCCCCTCACTTACTGCCACCACCAGTAGATAATAGTCATGGTTTCTAAACATGTCAAAGTTGAGCCAATTCTTCGTTCAAGTGGCTCTATACACATATAAGACAGATCAGAAGTATCAATTTCCTAGGACTGCCAAAACTAAATACCACAAATGGAGGGGCTTAAAACAGACACTTATTCTCTCACAGTTCTGGAGGCTAGAATTCCAATATCCAGGTGTCAGCAAGTTGGTTCCTACTAGAGGCTCTGAGTTAGAATCTATTCCATGCTTTTCTTGCAGCTTCTGGTGGTTGCCATCAGTCCTTGGCACTCCTCAGTTTGCACATGTGTCTCCTCCGAGTCTATGTCCAAGTTTGCCTCTTATAAGGATATCAGTCATTGGATTAGGGTCTACCCTAATCCAGTTTGACCTAATTTTAACTTGACTAGATATGCAAAGATCCCATCTCCAAATAAAACCACATTCAAAGGAACCAGGGGTGAGAAATTCAACATACGTGTATATGTGAGGTTTTTGGTGTCAGGGAGAGGGCACAATTCAACCTACAACCGCCGTCCTGGTGAAAAGGTTGTCTCAAGAATAAGCAGGGTGCCATCCATTAGGCACCCTTCATCCCTGAGGTGTGTGTTGAAGCACTTTCAAGGAATCCTAAAGTTCTACAGAGAGAAGTTTGAAAGGAGAGAAGCGTTAGAGTAATTACAACTATATTGATATTAGGAACACTCCAGGCAACCTCCAGAATAGCTGCAGCTGTAAAGAATAATTATATTATGACCAGAAAATGATGATCACAGACTCAAAAGTTAATGAGAGAATTTACTAGTTTTAGAATGAGGCATAAGAACTTCTATTTCTAACAACTTCCTAGCTAATGCTAATACTACCAGACCTTACTTAGATCAGATGTTTACTAGCACACATTTGGGGGAAGATTACTGACCAGGATGAGGAAACTGATTGATGAGAAAGATGCTGGCCTATACCCTGATATTATCCAAGGCTATGAAGCTTGTTGGACTCATGGACATCAACACACAATTTTTGAACTGAAAAGGTGGATGTGTGGAGTTGGACTGCTCTCCTGCTCTCCAATCACTCTACCTTCCTTTAATAGAAAGGTAGCAAAATACTAAAAGGGTTTTTTTTGGTTATTGGTGGGTTTTTGGTTTGTTTTCAGTTTTGTTTTGTTTCTTTCTTTCTTTCTTTCTTTTTTTTTTTTTTTACATGAAATGTGCTTAGGAAAGAAGTATAGTAAATAAACAGGGCTAACACTGGGAAAAAAAATCCACTGAATTGAGGTAAAAGTATCAAAGTTAATTACCAAATCTTCTGCCTAAGGAACCCAGAAGAAGTCAGAAATGGCCCAGACCTGGAGGCTATGTGACCACAAGGGAATTTGCCACTTTGCTGCATTCCTTACAGTGCCAACTTAGTCAACCTGAAGGAGGTCCTGAGAGCACTAAAGGAGAAAGTCAGAAAAGACATAGTGAAAGGGAAATCATGCTCCCCAACTACCAGGATAAAATGGCAGCCCAAGAGAAGAGAAGGAAGGTGGCGGCTTCCCTGAAAAATTCTCAGAATGCCTTGCCCCAAGGCAAATTGAAACTGAGCCCAAATGCCTTAGAACACCAGTGATTGGTCCTTGGTGAACCTGATAGTAAAATGGCCTCAAATGGGATTTCTCCTGTTTACATGCAAGCACTTAAGAGTCACACAAAGTAGCAACTTCTAATATTATTAGATCCCTAGAAAACTATAATCTAAAGCAGTTAAATTCCTGGGAATCCCTTAAGCAGTTCATTAAGAATGAATTACTGGCTCAGGATGTATTCAGTCCAAGTAAGAAGTCTCAGAATCTGGTCATGTGTTTGAATTTTGGCAAAAGTGTTTCCCACATTTAGTAATTTTATTGGTATCTCTCCATCAAGTTACCCAGAAAAAAAAAATGACTGTGTTTTGTCTATGTGCTAATTATTCACAACACAAAATGGTGGTGAAGACATGGCATTTTTAAGCCATGCAATAATTTGGATATATGTCCCAAGTTTTTCTATAATTGTATCACATTAGATTTTCTCTGTCTACTTTATGTAGGAATGAAAAATTTTGAAGATAGGCCAAAAATGACAGAAGTTACTTATTTGTGAACTACCTAAATATAAGGTTTACAAATATAAAATTATAGGGGTACCTGGGTGGTTCAGTCAGTTAAGTGTCTGACTCTTGATTTGGGCTCAGATCATGATCTCATGGGTTCATGAATTTGAGCCCCACGTTGGGCTCCACGTTGACAGTGCAGAGCCTGTTTGGATTCTGTGTCTCCCTCTCTCTCTGTCCCTCCCCTGCTTGTGTACGTGCTCACTCTCTCTCTCAAAATAAATAAATAAACCATAAAAATCCCCAAGTATAAAATTATGAAGCATACAAGATATATATAAGTAGTATATAAGTATATAAACATAAAAAAATAAAAAATATCACTAAAGTGTGTTATGACCCAAATTCACTGATTTTCTTGTTTTTATCCATTACTTTTCCTGTGAACCCCAGATAAATTTGTGAATATATGGACCTATAAAAATTTTCTCCACTTAAATATTCTGGATAAAGTTTTTAAAGTCTCTGGCATTTCTACTCTCATTAAAGTATTTGATACACTTATTTGACTTTTGGTTTTAAACAATTTTTTTAATGTTTATTTATTTTTGAGAGAGAAAGACAGAACATGAGTGGGGGAGGGGCAGAAAGAGAGGGAGACACAAAATCTGAAGCAGGCTCCAGGCTCTGAGCTGTTAGCACGGAGCCTGATGCGGGACTTGAACCCGTGAACTGTGAGATCATGACCTGAGCCAAAGTTGGATGCTCAACTGACTGAGCCACCCAGGTACCCCGACTTTTAAATTATACACAAGTATATTCATTTATCTGTTAAGAGAATGAATGTTCAACACTGAGTTTCCTACATTACAGATAAGTAAAAAAACAGGTGCCCAGTTAAAGAAATAAAAGAAATTTTGGCCAAAAGGCTCATAAGCATGTATATTTTTGCCTTTAAACTAGTACTTAATTATTTAAAAAATAATTCATTTAAAAAATACTTCTTTAAAATATATAATTCCATGTTTATAGCAGAAAATATGATAAGGCTGGAACACTTAGTTGTCAAAAAATAAGATGCATTCAGAAATATCCAATAGTAATATACAAAATGACTAAAAGTTCAACCTGCAGAGAGGACTATGAGTCAAACAAGTAATGACAACTTGAACATTAACAAAAATCCCATCACTATACCAGATCATTCATTCATGCATGCGTTCTTTCATTCAACAAGTATTGAGCATGTACTGTGTGCCACGCACTGTCTTTTGTTGGTGACAAAGCATAAACAAAACAGACTAAATCTATGGTGGGTATAGTTTATCTCTAGTTGCAGGAGACAGAAAATAAGCATACAAATGAATACATAACACATGAGGTTTTGATAAGTACTATGAAGAAGAATAAAAAGGATAGAAGACCAATGAGTAACAGTTAGGGATATTATTTTACGCAGAGATGTCACAGAAGCCCTCTCTGATGAGGTGGCATTGGAGCCACTTCAAGCATAAAGGAATGAGCCATAAGTATCTGAGAAAAGAGTGTCTATGCAGTGGAGCCTGAAAGGCAAATCCCCAAGGTGAGAGCACGTTGGCCAAGTTTGAGGAATATCAGCCACTGTGGCTGCAAAAAGAGAGAAATAAAGGGAGATAGGAGATGAACTCAAGGAGATAAAGAGGATCAGCTCAGAACATACGATGCCTAATAAACCATGGAAAAGATTTTAGAATTTGGTTGAAAAAAGTTAGAGGTTTGGCCAAAGGACTGATAAGTTCTGGCTTATGTTTTAGAAGGTTAACTCTGACAACAGACTCTAATAGGACAAGGGTGAAAGCAGGGAAACAGTCAGGAGACTATAGTGACAATTTAACGCTAAGGTGGAAGTGATAAGACTGGTGAAGAGTGATTGGATTTAGGATGTATTTTGTAGGTAGAGTTGACAGGATTTACTGATAGACTGCTGTGGGAGAAGAGGAGTTCCTTAGATGTTCACATGAAAAAAATTATATATAGATAGTTTTTTAGGTTGAATCATTGATCATGTAAAATTACCATGCTTGTATATCAAAAAAATGGTCAAGTGTCAGGAACTTCATATGGTTCATCCAAATAAAAATAAATTTAGGAGTAATTACCATATAGATGCTATTTACGGAATAATTGTATCATGTAGGAAGTACAGTATATAGAAAATAATTACAAGAACTGGGCCCTGGGACCCTCTAACATTTACAAATCAGAAAAATGAGGAGGAAACAACAAAAGGAGATTTAGAAGGAGTAGCTAGGAACATAGGAGAAAAGTGAGGAAAAAACAGTCTTGGAAAACAACTTAAGACAGTGTTAAAAGAAGGAAAGATTATTCAACTTTGTCAAATGCTTCTGGTAGGTTAAGTAACAGGAAGACCCAGAAATTACCATACCAGTGAAACCAGTTATGTCTACAAAAGGTTTTTCATCCATAATGTTACAAAAAAAAGACAAGTATCTAAAATGTGATTTAAAAAATAAAGTCATTACTAGCATTACTAACTAATGTCATTAAATTAATGGTATATGATTTCTTATAATTTCCTTTTTTCAAACTTAATATAGTACATTTCCCCAGTTTAAACAAAAATTCTTATAGGTTAGATCTACTGCATCAACACTGAAAAATAAAAAAAAAATTTAAGTCAGTAGGTTGATTAAACTCCAATCAGACTGAAGCATTTTCTAGTGGAAAATATCCGGTCTTAAATTTTCCCCGTCTAACAATAAATGCTAAAAAAATGTACTGGAGCTTTTTGTACCACTCACCTGTACTTGTTACAAAAAGATATGTTGCCAGAATTATGCATAAGTGCTGGAGGGCCATATTTTAATAATTAAAGTAGCATATTTTAAGAAAAAAAATAAAATGCCAAAGTTGTTATGCCTAATAAAATTATCATTCTATGAAGTGACAGTATGATGTATGGTTTCCTACTTAGTGCAAATAGATCTGTCAAATTTCTATATCTTTTGCCAAAACAAAAATGCCTCTTAACCCTCACACATGTGCAAAGAACATTATATACTGGGAAAAAATAGAGATCAAGATATAATGACCATGAATACATATGCACCTAGCAATATAATCTCAAAATGTATAAAAAAGAACTATGGAGAAATTAGAGTTGGACATTTCAATCAGATCCTTCCAGAAACTGATATTTTAAAGCAACCCAAAATAACCAAAGGTATAAAAAATGTGAGGAACATAATCAATTACATTAAACATTAAATATGTAAGGACATTCACACCCAAGAAAAAGAGAACATACATTTTTAGCAAACATGGGACATTTACAAAAAATAACTACTAGTAGGGCAACTAAGGCACAGAATAAGCGTCAACAAATACCAAGTAATCATTAGCATACAGACTATCTTCTGTAACCATATTACAATAAAAGCTAAAATCAATTATAATAGGATAACCTTAAAAATTATAACAGGATAACTAAAAGAATCATATAATACAGACTAACTATATATGTATCTGAAAACATGCAACTAAATAATCTGGGAATAAAAAGGAAATAATGTGGAAATTATAATATATTTCAAAATGAAAGTACTTAGTGTCAAATTTTCAAACAGAGCTTAAGTTGCACTTGGAAGAATGTTTAGAGTTTTAAATAAATCTATTTAAAAATAGGAAAGACATAAAATAACTAAAGCAGGTACCCAAACATAAATTAGAAAAATGGAAATATAATAAACCAAACAGGGTAAAATGAATGAACAACAAAGATAACATCAGAAGTCAATTTTACATAAAGCTTATTTATAATAAAAATGGTTTAGAAAACTAAATAATTCTTTGAATAGATTAATAAAACAGAAAAAAAAACTGGAGGCATTGCTTTATAAAATTTAGAAAAAATAACTGGCAATAAGCAATTGGTATAACAAAAATTTTTTAAATAATAGAATACTATTAGCTACTATATGCCAAGATATTTGCAAACCTAGCTTAAATGGATACATTTCTGGAAAAATATAAGATGCCAAGATAAACCCAAGAAGAAATATAATACTTGAATAAATGAATCACCATTAAAGAACTGGATATGGTAATCAAGAACTCACCCTCCAAAAATGACCAAACCTTTGTCTCATATGGTTTTGTAGTTGAGTGCTACCAAACTTCAAGAACAGATAATCCCTTTCTTATATAAGTTGTTCCAGAAAAATAGAAGAAAAGAGAAAGCTGCCCAACTAATTTTATGAAGCAAGTATTACCATGAATCCAAAACTGGATGAACAATAAATAAAGAAGGGGAAAATATGGATATGTTTAACTTATAAACATTTTAAACATACAAAAATCAAGACACCCAAATCTATCAATTTATTTAAAAATTAATATATCAGAATCCAGTGTAATTGATTCAACCAATTCAAAATAGTTTAATATCAGAAAACTTAATGCAATTCACAACATTAATAAAATAAAAGAAAAAAATCACATGATCATTTCAAAAAATGAAAAAAATTTTTGATAGAGGTCAATACATTTTTATGACTAAACTCTCAGAAAGCTAGTAAAAGGAATTTCCTTAACTTGATAAAAGCTAATATAATCCAAAATTTAAGTATTTTCCCTTTAATATCTGGCCATTTTCTTTATTACTATTCAGCAGAGTAATACAGAACATCCCAACTAATACAGTAAGAAAGATAAAAATGATAATAAAGGGTTATGATAATTGCAAGGGAAGGTGCAAGATATTATTTCCTGATAGTATGATTATTTAAACAAAGAAAAACAAACAAAAACTTATTGGAACTAATAAGAATTCATCAAGTTTATAAATATACTGTCACATTATAGAAATGAAAAAAACTATAAAGTGAGGGTAATCTAATGAAAATGAACCCATTTCTGAAGAAAATTTATCAAATACTTTTAACTACATAAAAAGAGACCTGAATAAACGTACCATGTTTGAATTCAATATAATACAAAAAAAAAAAAAAAAAAAAAAGGTCTGCAGAATGTTTTGGGGGAACTTGCAAACATGTAGCTGTTTATATGAAAGAAAAAAATCTCCAAATAACCATGATTCATTCCACCAGGTATTGAGACATATTAGAAAGTCATAACAATAAAAGGGGTGGAACTGGTCTAAAACAGACAAAATGAAAAACAAATGGGGTAGAATAAATGGTCCAGAAACAAGCCTACAGAGCATCTTTATATAACATGTAAAACTCAAATCTCAATTTTTCCTCACCATATAGAGTGCTAGATTTCTCCAAAATAACTACCAAAAAACTTGGCCTTTTTCTACAAATTTGTATTGTTGTAGAGAATTATTGGAATGCACAGGAGGGATTTACTGGAATAATGAAAAATTTTCATGTTTATACCCAATTCAGTATACTGGTTACACTTGTTACAATAAAGACTAGACATGCCTTGCATCTAGCAGTCTGGAAAATAAACATGACAGTGAAGCCAACAACTCTCAAAACTCAGATCAAGATGCCTCAGAATAAAAAGCAGTATGGTATTCACCAGAAAATTCAAACAGGGGCATGGTGAGTAAAAAAGGAAGTCACTGATTTGATGCTTTCAACATTAGTGAAGAGATCTTCCAAAATATTTCTCTTATCATTTTGTGAAGCAAAATAGTTAATTCAATGTTACGTTGGAAGCACTGAAGTTCATGCTGAAGGCTTGCTTTCATAATTAAACAGTGTGGGATTTTTGACGAGAAGTTTTCTATGTCTTATTATAAGAGAGTAGCTAAAAAGCCTTGAGAAGGACTTCTGCCACCAGAAAGATAGAGTAGGTACAATGTTTCCTGTTTTGCCTACTAAGTACAAATAAAATCCTTGGACATTATATATATAACAAACATTAAGAAGACTGAAAGATGGAGAGAAGATAGCAGACCAGCAAGAGAGTCAGGAGTCAATATGGTAGTGGGTATCTGGGTTTTCTTCTCACCACATATACCCCAGACTTTGAGCCAAAGAAGCTGGTAACCTAGAAACACCAATTCGCATAGACAAAAACAAAAACAAACAAACAAACAAACAAACCCCAAAAAGCCTGCTCTCTCTAGCCAAAGGACAAGAAGAGGGCAGTTTAGCAAGACAGAAACTCTGAGAAAATAACTGTTGTGTTCCAGCCAAACAGAAGAAAAAAAAATACTGTGGCCCCTCCCACAATAGCAAAGGCTGAGTGGGGAGTCTAGACTTCCACCCTTGACAGAATGTAATGAAGTGCCTCAACCTGCCACCATGGTGGTGTCAGAGAAGGCTGAGTAAAGGGCTGGGATTTTCATCCCCCTAGGTGGTAATAAGGTTCCCCATTCCTCACAATGTTAGTGGAGACCACATGGGGAACCTGGATTTCTACTTCCACCCAGTGGTAATGAGGTATCCCTCTGTCTCCCCAGTGAAGTGATATCAAAGGAGGCTTAGCAGAGAGTCAAGATTTTACCACAGCCCAGTAATAATGAGGTAAACCCCTGCCATGGTGTCAGTGGGGACCTGGTGGTAAGTTAAACCCCACCCAGCAATAACAAGGACCACTCCCCTCAGGTGACAATAGATGCTCCCACCTGACAGCACTCCTTCTTCCTCTGTCACAGGAAGATAGCCAAATGAGAAGGTTTAAATAAGATCCAGATTCTCATAATATGATACTTCAAATGTCCAGATTTTGATAAAAAGTCACTTGCATACCAAAAAAAAAAGGAAAATTTCAAATTGAATGAAGAAAAATCATCAATAAGTGCCAACATTGATATAAAAGAGATGGCAGAATTATTTGACAAAGATTATAAAGTAATCATCACAAAAATGCTTCAACAAGCAATTACAAATATACTTGAAACAATTTTTTATAAAAATAGAGTCTCTGCAAAGAAATAGAGGTTTAATGGACAACCGAATGCAAATTTTGGAACTGAAAAATGTTAACTGAAATTTTAAAAACTCAGTAGATAAGCTTAACAGCAGCATGCAAGTGGCAGAGGAAAGAATCAGTGAACAATAAAGATCATTCAATATGAACAAAAAGAAAATAAATTTTAAAAAGCCTCAGAGACCTGTGAGAGTGTAACAAAAACATCTAACATCCATGCCACTGAAGTCCCAGAAGGAGAGGAAAAAGAGGACAGGAATGAAAAAGTACTCAAAGAAATAATGGTTGAAAACTTCCCAAATCTGACAGAAGATATCAACCTACAGAGTCATGAAGCTGAATAAATCCCAAACAAGAGAAGTCTAAAGAAATCTACACCAAGACATGTCCCAGTCAGTCCCAGTCAAACTTCTGTAAACTAAAGACAAAGGAAATACCTGAAAGCAGAGTAATTTTTACAATATCTTACCTACAGGCAAAGAGTAATTCAAATAATCGTAGACCTCTTATCAAAAACCATGGAGGCCAGAGCAACACTTTTCAAGTGCCAAAAGAACTGTCAGTCCAGAATTGTATACCTAGTGAAAATATCCTCCAGGAATGAAGAGGAAATTAGACACTCTCAGATGAAAGAAATAAGAGAATGTGTCTCCAAAAGGCCTATCTTAAAAGAATGTCTATAAGAAGTACTCTGAACAGAAAGGAATTAAAAAAAAAAAGGAACCATAGAACCATGCAATCTCAAGAAGGAAGAAAGAATACAGCAAGAAAAAAATATGGATAAATACCATAGGCTTTCCTTTTGTCTTGAGTTTTCTAAATTATCTTTGAGAGTTAAAGCAAAAAATATAAAACTGTCAGATGGGGCTGCAAACATATGTAAATATTTAAGACAATTATATTATAAATAGAGGAGAGTAGAGGGGCACAAAGGTAGGGAAGGTTTTTACACTTTTATTAGTCAAATGATGACACCAGTAGACTGTGTTAAATTAGGTAAATATAATGTAATACCTAGATAAATCACTAAAAAGTTTATAAAAAGATACTCTCAAAAACAAAAAAAAAGATACATCAAAATGGAACCACCCCTCACCCCAAGGGAAAAAACTCAAGTAACTTACAGAAGACAGGAAAAGAGAAACACAGAAATAAAACCAGAAAGAACAAAGAAAAAAACAAAATGACATTTTTTTCTACACCCATGAGAGTAATAGATGGGAGCATACAACCCCTTCCACAGCTTCTGGATCTCATTTCTGAGATCAGTTTTTTTTTTGTTTGTTTATTTATTTTTTTTACATTTATTTATTTTTGAGAAACAGAGTGAGACAAAAGGTGAATGGGGAAGGGGCGGAGAGAGAGAAGCAGACACAGAATCTGAAGCAGGCTCCAGGCTCTGAGCAAGAGGTCAGCACAGAGCCTGATGCAGGGCTCGAACCCACAAACTGAGATCACGACCTGAGCCGAAGTCGGAGGCTCAACCGACTGAGCCACCCAGGTGCCCCTGAGATCAGTTTTAAGTTATGTGATATTGTACTCCCTGTGGCTGTGGGGTCTGTTATCTAGCTGCTACACAAACACACTGAATATAACTCTCTAAGGCCAATTTCATTCATTCCAAGCTGCCTTCCCTGCTGTTACTGCATAGAAGATAAAATTGTGCTAGACCAGACTTCTGCCCTCACACAATTCAATGTCCCCTGGAACATCCTCAGAGGTGCTCTGTGCTGGACTAACTCCACAGTCTAAGAATTGCCTGAGAAGTATCTTTTTTTCTTAAATTGTATAGGGATAAAGGAGTGGACACACACCAATTAAAGCGCAACTAAGTAAATCCACCAGGTAAAACAACTACAATAGTGAAAAATCAGCTCAACCACTTGGGATAACCCAGAGTGCTAAGAATAGTGTTTCTAGAATACAGATTTCCAAAATGGTTCATTACAGTATTCTCCTTTAAGGAGAAAACAAAAAACAAAAAACAGACAAACAAAATGCTTGTATGGCAAATGCTATTAGCATTGATATTGCCATCTGGTTGACAGAAAACATGAGTGAAATAACCCCTAGGGATGTTCCTGCGGTTCCCTGGCATTTGCAGTGATGACAGCCACAAACACTTAGTTTTGTTGAGGAAGTTGGTACATGGGATTTGGCAGATTTACAGAAAGCACTTAATAAATATGTCATAACAAGTTAATAGTAGAGGGCCCCTCTAAATAATAAGACCATACTCAGAATCAAAATCTCAGCTTGGGTGGTCTAATATGATTATCACACCACTATTCCTTAAAAATCTTCAAAACTGGTGGCTATTTAGACTCTTGGTCACCTGTTATTTGGAGTATCTTGATAAATGGTTATTCGCGGCACTTTTCAGTTATTAACATTACTTTGATAGAAATCAGATTCTGTTCTTCAAAGATGTAATACTAACTTTAAACAGACATTTGAAATGGCAGGTTGGAATTCACAAACATTCTTCACCTCCACAGTTCCAAGATTTTGACAGGAGATTTGAAATTGGGTAATTAAAGAGCACTGGAAACTAACTTCTTATAATCAAGCACATCAACTGTATTTTAATCTCATTTTTTTTAAGTCATAGTGTTTTCCTTTTTCCCCCCCAGGATTCTATTGAAACCCTTTAAAACTAAACAATATGGAAATCCTTCACACACGAAAAAAATAAGGTGAATAGAGCTTGGAAACAAACATTTCCTTCCATCTAGTTGAGTTCCCAACTTCTTATTTCCCAGTATTATTTTCAGGTACAACATAGAGATCAGAAGGTAGATCTAAGACCTCAAAATTGGCTGTGGTATAAGGCTAAATATTACTAATGTTTATAGGAAGCCAACTTAAAAAAATTATAAAAAGAATCCTGCTTCCCTAATGGCAAGTCAAAAAATACTTGGGTTTCTTTTAAGGAATTTTAGGTGTGTTTCCAGGCCCTTACTTTTACTCTCTCTTTTTTGCCAACTTTTATCGAGGAAGGAGGGTGGCAAAAATGTTAACTCTTTGGTGGATTGAGGAGAAAAAACATTGACAAAAATATGTCCATATAACTAACATATACAGACTCAAAGTTCCCACTCCCTGCACGCCTACTTTGTACACTTAGTTACTTCTCTCGCTATTCCTTCAACACCATCCAAGGGAAAAGTTCTGTAAATAGATTGTTAAGAAAAGCAGTTATCATGGAAGAAATGTTCTATTCATCACAAGACATAATGTGAGAGAGAAGACGCAATGTGTTAGGAGCAAGATATGTATGACTTCACATTACTCAAGACAAAATGACACAGATAACAGCCGTTTGTGACAGATGAGGGCAAGGCTCCCAGGAGTTTGGAAATAACAGATACTAAAGAAGATAAGAGATGTTAATATAATCATTGAAGTTTATGTTCTTGGACTCCCCCATATTTTTGTAAGCAATGCAAGGAAATACTGAATTTCCTGTCTGTACTCTGCTTATTTAAACTCTAACCTTGCTCTTGGAGTAGAGGGAAAGGTTGTATATGAGGTACTGAGTGAAAGAAAGTCAATGGAGGTGAATGTGAAAGAGATGAAGAAATGACAAACCTCCAGTAAGTTTAGTTGTATCAGAGAGAGATTTTTAACATAGAGGTTTATATAATGTATACAAAGGTAAATTCTTAGATATTTTTAGTAACTGAAACTTTATCCATTTTGGTGCTGACACATCATTCCATGTGTATCCATTTTATCCCAAGTGAATGAGAGGTAAAGATGAATTTACGGATTTCTAGGTATATGCCCTTATTACCAAACTCCATATCATTATTAGAGTACTACTTTTTTGTTTCCCCCCAGAATCCATATTCAGGAAGCATCCTGATATTTAGTTAATATACCCCAAGAGCTTCTATGGGTGTATGCTCAAGAATCTGTGTCAAAAATTCTCTTTTCCAGCAGTCCTTTTTATCTGTCCCCAGTAGTATAGTGTTTCCAGATGGTAAGTTGTATTCTGATGTAGAGCATGCATGGTCTATCACTTTTTTCTTTATATTCTTCTTGTAATGTAATAGCTACAATTCTTCATCAAGCAAAGTTGTTTCTTCTGTCGGGTACTGAACACAGGAATAGGAAAACAAATCAAAAGTGAACATCCTGATGTAAGAGATGCTAAGAAATTCAGAGTTTTTAAATTCATATTAGGAGAGTTAGTCACCACACCCCTGATACCAGTGACCAGAAATAGTAAATTATGTAATAGATATTTTTAAAGGAAATAATTCATCCAGAGGTTAGTGTGCGTGTGTGTGTGTGTGTGTGGTTTAAAGTAAAGACCTAATTTTATTTTTCTGCTTAGAATGAGCCAGTGCAGGCCTGAGATACTTGTGTAGAATAGTGGCTAAGAGCATGGACATTGAATCCAAACTACCTGAGTTGAAATCCTTGCTTGGGAATCACCAAGTTATCTAATCTCTCTGTGCCTCTGCCTCAGTTTTGTCATCTGTAAAATGATGCTAAAAATATTACCTACTTCATTTGGTTGTTAAGAGCTTGAGCCTATATGTATATCAACATTTGGAGCAAGTCAATAAACACTGGTTGTTATTCTTGTCATTATATGTCAGCATTGTTTTTTAAATAATCTATTATTTCATAACTGATATAGTAGCTATCCAATAAACACTGGTTGTTATTCTTGTTATTATGTGTCAGCATTGTTTTTTAAATAATCTATTATTTCACAACTGATATAGTAGCTAATTTGTTATCAATTTCCCACATGTACATAGACATGGTTTTAGAATGTCTATTCTAATTGTCTATTTGTTCCTATGCTAGTGCTAGAGTAATTTAATTATTACATATTTGTAATAAACCTTTATATCTTAAGTGTTAGTTTCTCATCTTTGCTTTATTTTTCCATATTGTTTTAGATATTCACTATCTAAATCTTATACCTTGGATTTTTATTTGAATTGCATTAAATTTATAGGGTAGAGTGGAAAGAAATGTTACTTTACAATGCTGTCTTCCCATTCAGAAACACAGTATATCTCTCCATTAATTCAGATCTTCTTTTGTGTTCTCTAGTAGCAAGTATAACTATTTCTCTGTCAAAGTCTTCTTCATTTTTTTAGGCTTATTACCACTGTGTATGGTTTTGTATTCTCTGTTTAATAATTACAGGTAAAGAGGAAAGCTATTGATTTTTTAAATTGTAATGTGCTACTATTTCAAATGAATTGTGTGGGGTTTTATTATTATAAATATTTTCATTATTGGTTGTTGAATTTATCAATACCTTTTCTACATCTATCAAGATGATTGTATGATTGGTTTCCTTTATGCTATTAGCATGATGAATTAGGTTAATTTTCTAATGTTAAGTCCATTTTTAATATTGGTTGATTTTCTATCCAGCCATCTTGCTAAATTTTTACTAGTTCTAATAATTTTTCTACTGATTCTTAAAAATATTTTACATAAATAATTATATCAATTTTCTTTCTAATCCTCATATTCATTTTGATTTTTCTATTGCAATGTATGATCTCCAGTATTATAATAAATATTAAAGATAAACTAAAAAACTATAAAATAATATTTTTACATTAAAAATGTAAAAGAATATTTCTGCAGTATCAAGGAAGGATCTTAAGTAAGATATAAAAGCAGAAACCATGAAGAAGTTTGATGGATTTGATTATATCTGGTGACAGATCCAGAGAAAATATTTGCATTTGGCAAAAAATGTATAGACTATACAATCATCTCCAGCTAATCAGCAGGGAAAAAAATGAGAAACCCAATATAAAATTGGCAGAGAATATAAATACGCAATCTATAGACAGAAAACCTAAGTGCCTGATATACAAATAAAGAAGTACTCAGCCTTACTGGCAGAGAAATATTAAACTAAAACAACAATGAAATAGTATTTCCTACCCACAATTCTGGCAAAAATAAAACGTTGGGCAGTATAAAAGTCTGGACTATGATGCAGGGAAGTCAAAATCTTCATGTTGGCATGTATACTGGTATAGCCATACTGAAGAGAAAATTGGGAATAATTATAAAAATGACTATGTGTTTACACTGAACCTAGTGATTATAATCCTATAATATAACCACCATGTCCCCCAAACCCAATAAAAACCGGCAAATACATATATGAAGGATGTTCTACATCATTGTGCTAGTTAGAATCAAACTAAATATCTATTAATAAGGCAAAGAGATAAAATACATAGAATCAAAAAGAATGAACTTGTTCCACATATGCTGACATACATTTCAAAAACATAATGTTGACTGAAAAAAAGTAACAGAATGTATATCAGATAAGACCCTTTGTGTAAATTAAAGGCACATACTTAAAGTAATACTATATATTGGTTATGGATATATATATTTGCAAATAAATACACAAAAGGTGGCTTGGAACGACTCACAGTAAAACACAAGAATAAATGTCTGTGGTAAGGAAAATAGATTTAAAAATGGGCAATGCAGGGAATAATGAAACTATATGAAGAAATTATATGTAAAAGAGAAGTTGGGCATGGATCAATGATGACACTTGGCTATACACTGAGAATCATGATCAACTGAATTCTATGAATGTAGGATCAAAAACCTGAGAGGTGGAGTACCTGGGTGGCTCATTCAGTTGAGCATCCGACTCATGATCTCACAGTTGGTGAGCTCGCGCCTTGCACTGGGATCCATGCTGTCCTGCATGGAACCTTTTTGGGATTCTCTCTCTCCTTCTCTCTCTGCCCTTCCCCAGCTCGTGAGTGCACACTTTCTCTCCCTCTCTCTCACTGTCTCTCTCAAAATAAATAAATAAACTTAAAAAAAAAAAAAAACAAACTCTGTGAGGCAATAAGAAAGGGAAAAAGGGGAAAATATATGAAAAAGGAACATTAATAGCTATATTGAAGGCTCAGAATAATGCCAAGAAAAAAGGAAGAAGAAAAGAGGAAAGAAAAGAAATAAAAGAAAAAAATGAAAGAAAATATTAGCTTTAGCTCTGAACCAGAGTGGGTTAAGTAAACTTAAAGAACTGGCAGGAAACTTACACACACACCTTTACAATGAGAAGTATTTGACCTTCTACCCCCAACTATAACTATTTTGCCAATTCTGAAAATATGGAGGTTTTTTCTGTCTAAGTAAAACTTTGAGACTCTTTCAACTGGCTTTCTAAATGGATAAACGATACATGTAGTGCTATATTTTAGGCAATGGTTCAAGTCTAGTGAATCATGGGGATTTTCTAATTTCAATCAGTGGCATTTTTTTAATGTAATCTGCACTAGTGTGACTGATGTTTTCCCAGGAGGATGTTGTCCCACCCTATGGAAGCTCCCCTGAATCCTTTCTACTCCCAAATAGAAAATCTGGTTGGCTAAATTATCTTATTTCCCTGCAGTCAGCTTTAGGTTTATAATAGGAAAAATATTTATGCAATTGTGGTTAAACCTCAGGAAAACACACATCTGTGCAGAGGAAAAAATTTTAAAAAGAGGAGTAGATGAAAGTAGTCTTGGCTAGAGGAAAAGAGGAAGTTGAACTGGTTCTGTTAGGAGCCATGAAGAAACTAAACGCAGAGACTTACATGGCTTAACAATTTCAGGAAGTCCTGAGAAATTAGACATTTTCAAGCCAGTAAGAGTAGCAATCTCTCAAATAAGGTGCAATCATGTGATCATTTTTGGCCTTTGTGAGAGCTGCAACGATACCTTACATGAACAAGACTGAATAAAAGCCATAAAATATTTTTGCCTGTCCTAACCTGTACCATGTCCATACAGTGGGTACCTACAAGGGTGATAAAACTCTCTAGTGTCTTTTTAAGTGGCACTATGCAAAGTGAATCTTTTCTTCACTGACATTTACTGCAAGGTCCAGTTCCAAAGCCAGGGCCTTGACTTAGAGTCTCTAGATTCCCTCTCCTTAACTCCACATGCACATCTATGTGCACACAAATACGTAAATGGAAAAAAAATCAAGATTATATCAGGCCCACCCAGGTCCAGGGTATGCTCTGAATCTCAAATGTCAGTTGACTTGAAAAGGAACTGATAAGGACTGAGAAAGAAAGGACCTAAAATTTGAGAAATGTTCCCAATTTTGCCATTTCCTACGCTCTGCATATCGTCTCAGCCAATCCTCACAACCACAATAACCTTGTATAGTGTCTGTTATCATTATTACCCTGTAGTAACAGATGACAAACCAAAGCTCAGAGATAGAATATCATGCTCATAATCAGAAAGCAGGTAGCTGTCCACCCTCTTTTGGACTTCATATGCTGTGCTCTTTCTTCTGCAAAATGCTCAGAAGATTCAATAGAGCAGAACCCAAAAGTAAAATCACTTCTCCAGCAGTGATTATAGATTTCAAGCCCACCATCTCTGTCTCCTCCTTTTTTAATGAACAACCAGGTAGTGATCTTTAACTGATATTTTGTTCACCAATGAAATGAGTACCCAGAAAATGTTTATAGTTTTTCTAGGTCTGGGGCGCCTGGATAGCTCAGTCGGTTAAGCGTCCAACTTCAGCTCAGGTCATGATCTCACAGCTCATGAGTTCCAGCCCCGTGTCAGGCTCTGTGCTAATAGCCCAGAGCCTGGAGCCTGCTTCAGATTTTGTGTCTCCCTCTCTCTCTGTCCCTTCCCCACTAATTCTCTCTCTTTCTCTCTCTCTCTCTCTCAAAACTAAATAAACATTTTAAAAATTTAAAGTTTTTCCAGGTCAAACCCATTTTGTGGGGTTTCCTTCCAATTTCTCAATGAAGATTTCTCATGCACTGTGGCTGCTGAATAATATAGCCTTCACAGGGTGGCTTATTCAACAACACAGACTTTTCTTTGTTCTAGGACAAAATAAAACAGCTGGCCACTGACTCTGTCCCCCAGGAAATCTTCCCCAAATTGCCTGGTTTAATTTACTTCTTGGTTTCTGAAATGTCTCCAACTATTGATTCTTTTGGGTAATCAGCCTCTTCTTAAAATGCATACATTCTAGGAGTAATAAGAAGTTTATCAATTATTCACACTTAAGTGTGAATTAGTTCAGCCAGGAGGCTGTCCTTTTAAAATCCACTTGAAATTTCTCTGTGAAACAAGTAAGAGAGGTATAATAAGAAGAGATACTATTTAGGAATTCTGTGAAGGCAGAAGCCATGATAACTGGGATTTTTTTGTATCTGGAGAGCAGTAAGTAGTAGTACCCTTCTAGAACTGGAATGGAAAGGATGTCAGTAGGTAGCAAAAAAGGGTGCCAAATAGGTAAATGTAGAGATGCAAAAGACAGAAGGTAGATTTCGCCACCATGCTAACTCTACCTACTGAACCAGCTAGATCTTGAAACTTTCCTTGGAGGTCCCCAATGAGACCAATTCCCTGCTTCTTGGGAGTTACCCTTTGCAGTCACAGTCTGAAAACCAGGCCACAATTCCTAGCCTGTTCCTACACGGCTGACCAAGGGGAAATCTTCTGCACTCCCAGTTGCAAAGCAATTGTTCCAGAGGATTGAGGTTCCTATTCTCCCTATCTAATTGCAAAATGAAAGAAACAGGAGCAAACTGCAGCATATTTGAAATGGGTTAGATACAGGAAGGAATTATTCATTACTAGACCTTCACCTTTATAGTTCCATATCTCTAGTGTGGGGGAAGAGGTTTCTTTTTTGTGCCTTATAGGAAGCATATTATGGAAGGAACCTTTTTTATGACTGTGGATTCAGAGTTGGTTTGTTGTTGTTGTTGTTGTTGTAATTGTGTGTATATGAGTGTATGAGAATATGAGAGAGCACGAGAGAGAAAGAGAAAGATCAAAATGCTTTTACATGTCCTCAGGCAATATCTCTATTCTAATAAGTGGGGAAAAGAGGTAGAGTGAATGTCTGCCCACCCCACTGAAGTCTTTGCAAATCCTTCCAGGGTTTTAGCAAGGAGGTGACAGTTTAATTCTTTCCTTTTCCCTCTCTTTGTTTACTAAGATGTAATAGGCAAAGAAAACCTATTAGAGTATTCATGGAAAGACTACGCAGGGGTGTGTTCATTAGCATTCTCCTCTAAGTTTCCAATAAATGTGTGTGGTTACACAGAGTGATATAATCAGTTTGCCAGGGAGTGCTGCTCTGATGAATGCATCGCAGCTGAATCACTTCCAGCATTGTGCTATGCTACCTCTAAGTATCAGACTCCAAATAGCCTGAGGATGTTTAACTCTAGTGAGCTTGTCAGCAGAAGGGAAAAGAGCAAAATTTTGCCTCAGAGTGAGTTTTTTTGTTTTCTGTTTTTTGTTTTTTTAGTACTTTTCCCTAGACAGAGATCAAACAAGTACCTTGAACACAGATGATAATGGTAAAAATGACACACTAGGGAGTCTTATCTTAAAATTAAATGAATGAAGCTATTTTAGAAAGGTAGGAAGTATACTTGGAATATTTGAGAAGAATATCCTACAAAATTCAGACCTTGACCTTTGTCAAGGCAAACCCACCTACAATTTCTCTTTTATATTCAAAGTAAGCTGAGTAGCTTGCCTTCTACTTGCAGAGACTAAGCAACAGTGAGGATTTTTATAGAAGAGAAGGTCCAGAGAAGGTTCACATGTCTGTAACAGGAGCTTGGGAAATAGTCCTACTCTGGGTCCTCTTTGGAATCCGACCCTCTATGAGTGCTTAACTGTAAAAGCTCTGTCATTAGTCCTACTTTGCTCCTGTCTTCTGCCTAGTTTTTCAGTCATCCACACAGGAGGAGTGTTTGTTTGCAGAATCTGGAAATGAGGGAATTGGTAGGGAGCAGATAATTTGTGGGATGGGCAACAGGAAGGAACGACCCACTGGATGAAGCCCAAAGAGAATCTTCCAGCCCATGCTTCTATGATACATTTGTGTATGGGCACACTATGGTTTGTGCAGGCCAAATCCTTTTCCAGGAAATCTGAGTTTCACACATAAAAATAAAACCTCAGGACATTCTAGCTTCATTGCCAAAAATCTCCTTTGGGGTAACTTTTCTTTGTCACCAGGGTGGTCTTCTTGGCCTCTTTCATGCCTCTTTCTTACCCCATCCTGAAGAAGCAGTTCTCATCATCCAATTATTACATTCACTAAATTGTTGTTTGCTATGAAATGAAAACTCTTCCAACTTGCACTGAGTGCCAGTGAGTTAAACAACAGTTTGTAATTCTCATAAGAGAACACAGAAGGAGGAGGTAGATAATTGGGTAATTATGAAAAACAGAACCCAGAGAACCTCTCATGGCCCTCCAGTTGACATCGAAAACCTTTTTAGTAAACATAAACTAAGCCCTCTGTTTCAGAGTTAATGAAGTAAAGTAACATTTCTGTTACTCATTCCAAGATGAAAATAACACCCTAGTAACAACTGGAGACACACAAATCCCAGGCTTCAGCGGTGCCTTGAGCTATGCTTATGGAATCATGGCTAAACTTGTTGGAATAAAAATACCGAATCTTTTACACTCAAAGCATCTCATCTATAAATTCACAGAAATGCCAGCTCCGATTCACAAAAACAATTAACAAAGAACCTGCAGAATCACAGGCTTCAGGTTACATATTTCAATCACTCAAGTATAATGAATAAGCAAATAAATACTGAAGTCCTACAACATATTCAGCACAGACAGGGGAGAAAAGAATCAGTGCTATGTTGTATGCCCTCACCTAGATAGAGTAAAAAGAACTTCTGTGAAACTACTACAAAGGATACCTATCACACTTTGTGTAGAAGATCAACACTGTGGCAAATTTTCCAAAAATGAGATAACAACTGAGCTGAGCCTTGAAGGATAGACAGAAGGGTCTGTGTTCTTGGTGAGGGGTGGGGGGAAAGGCAAGTGCAGGCAAAACGAACTGAATTCAATTATTTACAAAGTGTGTATTGAGCATCATTACCACCAAGCACTGTAGTAGTCATAAAGCACCAGTTTTCCTTGTCTTTGTCCTGGAAGTTTGTCAGAAGAAGCCAATGGTCAATCTTTTCTTGATGACTTTCAATAAGTCATGAACTCTCATTTAAACTTCTCTTTTTGCCCCTCTATCTCAGTGTACGTAACAAAAATATAGCTGAAATGCTGATTGTCAAATTCAATGGCACAAATAAGGTTAATTCAAAAGATTCAAAATTAGTTCAAAGAGATTTTCAAGTCTTCCATCTGAAGGTACAAATGTTTCAGCAGAGTGAGGTAAATATTCTGATTCTGGAGTAGGCAGAATGGTTGGTACTAAATTTTGTATATGAATTTATATACTAAAGGGGAAAAAAAATTCAACATAACTCAGGTTTACAAACTGAGCTGTTAAGAAACTTGAAAATCTAAGGGCATATATCCCAGTTTCTGTAAATATTTGAATGGAACTTGATTTTATAAATATAATTTTGACAATTTTTAAGTTATAGTAAAAATCCTTTTATTATATGCCAGATTTTGAAACACGGAAGACCAGCAATCCTTACCTTGCTGGACTCAATTATATATATATCCAAGGTAGATTTCTTTCACAGGACATTTTTCATGGAAAGAGCTTTCACTGAGTTACTTGGCTTGTTCTATAGAATCTCTGTCATTGCAATAGCTAACATTTATGGGGTGTTTACTAAATGCTTATGCTAATACTTTTGTCAAGTGTTTTATATGAGATGATTTAATGCTCACAACAATCCTATGAAATACACACTATTAATCCCATTATGTGATGGGATAAATGAAGCTTAGGAGATAACAAACAGTGAGCCTAAAGTCACAAAGCTAGTAAATAGTGAAGCCAAGATTGGCACTTAATGAGTCTGACAGCAGAACCCAAGCTCTTGGCCTCTAACCCAGGACTGCCCGTAGAGATCTTTATACAGAAAACTCTGGCCAATTTGGCACAGACTAAATGAATGCCATACATTCCTGAAGTCAGTGGTAATAGAATGATGTCTTCCCCCTCCTCCTCAACCAATTACCTTTTTAAAATTTTTTATATTTATTTATTTTGAGAGAGAGAGAGGGAGGGAGAGCGTGAGTGTACAAGTGGGGGAGGGGCAGAGAGAAGGAGAGACAGAATCCTAGCAGACTACGAACTATTAGCACACAGCCCCATGCAGGGCCTGAACTGCAAGATGATGACCTGAGCTGAGATCAAAAGTCGGACATTTAACCGACTGAGCCAACCAGGTACCCCATTATCTATTGATAATATATATAGATGGGCTACAAGCAATTTTGGTATTTTTTACATAACAAATTACTTTTAATTCCAGAGATGCTCAGAGCATTTTGCTTCTCATGTACACTGCTTATCATATACAAGAATTACCAAGAAAGAAGAGCAATTCTTTTAAGAGGTATCTTGTTTATAATTCTTCATTCTTTAACTAAACATTACTTATTTTCATGTTATTTATGCTCAAGATTTTTTTTCTTGTTGCTGAAAAGATGAGTCACTTTGAGTGTGCACTCAACTGTAAGATCCCCAATAAGGAAAATTCTTAATAACAATGTGGAAATTACATCTTAAAAGCAAAATAAAAGGGCCATGTCAATTGCTTTAGGGTCATCTAGACTAATGAAAATGTCTTGATTTTAGTCCAGCCAGGATACATCACTGGCAGCTTCTAAGTTAATTTACCTTTTTCCACAAAAGCTTTAACTTATCACTTTTCAAAATCTACTGTCTGGAGAATCAAGAATTCAAACTGTATTTCATATCCCTTACACCTCCAGTTTATCTCCTCCGTTTAGATGATGTGATATTCTGCCAAAATTGTAGGACTTACTAATGCATTTTCAGCAGCCCAGGCTCAAGTAGCTAATTCTCTCTAAGAGGTTTTCTGTTTTTTCTTACATCAGACATCAGCAAGACATTCTTGTATAAACATAAACTGTTAAGGAGAGTTTTCAGATTTCAATGACATCATTTTATATATTACTGGAAAGTTTTGTTTACCCTTGAAAATGATTTTGTTTTTATTTGATAACCAGACACATGGCTTTAAGTATCCAATTCATAGTAAAAGACGGACAATACTTATTATCAAATGTTTTATTTTCATAAAACTAGATCGTTAAATGATTGGTCTGTCCCTGAATGGGATTCCTTTGTGTCCTTACCTTGGAAAGGTGTTAAGAGTATGACCAAAAGTCCTGGCTTTAATTTAATTTGAGTTCCACTGACATTCCAGGAATATCAAAATGTGATTGTTAAATTATTAACCCACCATGGGCAGAAATGTGGTTTTGAACAGACATAAAGTCTATAAAGGGAAGCCACTGTAGGACTCTGAATTTATAAACTCAAAAGACCTAAAAGAACAAATATACATGAATCTGGGGTGGCTGGGTGGCTCAGTCCGTTAAGTGTCTGATTCTTGATTTCAACTCAGGTCATGATCTCACGGTTCAGGTTCATCAGTGTGAGCTGTAAGTTGGGCTGTGTGCTGTGAATGCAGAGCCTGCTTGGGATCCTCTCTCCCTCTTTTGCTGCCCCTCCCCCCCTCTCTTTCTCTCTCTCAAAGTAAATAAACTAAAAAAAAAAATACATGAATCTCTTTGTTCAGGGCTAGTGGTATACTTTCACTTCAACATTAGGTCAGCATGGCAGGGGCAATACCTATTAGATTCACTAGCCGTTTCTCTCTTATACACTTCTTTTTACACCTGCTGTTTTCTGATTCTTCATCTTACAATTAATTTCAGATATCTTATTGTACAAGCTATTCTCTCAGTACATGGTACTTACCCAGGACAACTGGACCCACCATCTGATTCCTGTGCTTGGAAACAGATAAGAGGACAGGCTTTGATTCAAATAAGAAAAGTACAAGCTTTTTGCAAAATGACTTCCCCTTTCAAACTCATTACAAAAAAAAAAATTGTTTTAAGTTTGCCATGCTAGAGAATGTATTTTAGAGCTCAGGGGGTAAGAAAAGTCAAAAACAGAGAGGGTGGGGCAAAATCCCATTGCCCCTTTCTCTATCTCTCCACCCACCAATGGACTTGAGATGCAGACGCAGAATTTGCTTTGTGGGAAGCAAAGCAAATTAAATAAAATTCCAGCTTTCTAAGGCAAAAAATCAGCAATGGAAATGTCATGAAACTGCACAGTTCTGGGGTCAGGAAGGACCTTGAGAAAGTAACACCACAAAATTATTTATGAACTCCTGGACTACCTCCAAATTGCACATGAATGGATCAGATTTTAAACAGCATAACAAAAACTATGAGAGCTGAAGATAAGCCCCAGACTGAACACTGAATGGTGTATACATGGGGCATATCAGAATATGGCAGAGGCTTTGAAAATAAAATTGATAATGAAATCACAACTCACAGAAGACTGGTCAGAACTTGTGACCCACATTACATGGGTCAGTTGCCTGCTAAAACAAAAATATTAACATTCTCCATAGGAATTAAATAAGATGAACAGTCTCATAATGTTACATTCAAAATATCCAGAAAACAATCTAAAGTTATTTGGCATATAAAGAACTAGTAATATTTCAACTTTCCTGGAAAAAGACAATCAACAGACACCAACACTGAAAAACACAGATATTGGAATTATTCCACAACGATTTTATATAAACTATTATAAAAATGCTCCAACAATGGAGAACATTCTAGAAGAAAAGATAAAAAATCTCAGCAAGAAAAGTACAAGTGAAGGGGCACCTGGGTGGCTCAATCAGTTAAGCATCTAACCCTTGATTTCAGCTCAGGTCATGATCTCACACTTTGTGAGATCAAGCCCCAAGTCAGGCTCTGCACTGACAACACAGAAGCTGCTTGGGATTCTCTCTCCCTCTCTCTCTGCTCCTCCCTTATCCCCCTCTCAAAATAAATAAATAAACATTAAAAAAAATTAAAACAGAAAGGTAGAAGTTATAAAGAACTAAATGGAAATTTTAGAACTGTAAAAACTAATAACCAAAATTTAAAATTTTCTGTGAAGGCCAAGAGTAGATTGGAGATGATAAAGAAAAGAATAAGTAAACTTGAAGACAGATCTACAGAAATGTTCCTAACTGAAAAAGAAAGAGAGAAAGAAAGAAAGAAAGAAAGAAAGAAAGAAAGAAAAAAAACTGGAAAAAGAAGTCACAGACCCTCAAGGATTTATACTAATATACCAAAAGATCTAATATTTTAGCCACTGAATTCCTAAAAGAAGAAGAGAAAGAATCCAGTGCTCAAAAAACTTTGAAGATGTAATGACTGGAAACCTCCAAAATATGGTGAAATACATAAACCTACAGATTTAAGAATCCCAGTGAAGCTGAAACAGGAGAAACTCAAAGAAATCCATGCTTAGAAACAGCATAATCAAACTGTTGAAAATTAAGACAAAAAAGCAATTTTTGAAAGTAACCAGAGTAAACGACACTTTATAGGGAAACAATTCAAATTCATCAGAAAACATGGAAGCCAGAAGCAAGTTAAACAACATTTCAAAAAACTGAAAGAAAAGAATTGTCAACCCAGCACACTATACACAATGAAAATATCCTTCAGAAATGAGAGTGAAATAAAGACTATTAGAAAAAGGAAAACTAAGAGAATGCACTGCCAGGAGATCTGTGCTGAAATAATTGATAAAGGATTTTTTTTTTACAAAAAGAAAGTGATAGCAGAAGGAAATCAGAACATTAGAAACAAAGGAAGATCAGTAATAGGGGTAAATATCTGCATAAATGTAATATTCTTCCCTGCAAATGTTATTCTTTCTTCTTGTGTTCTTTAAATTATTGTTTTAGGCAGCCTTTTTATATGACTCCAAGTGTGATCCCTCCTCCATGCTACTCATGTCTTCTTGTAATTTCTTCTCCTTGAATGTCGGCTAGACTTAGTACCTTGATTGTAACAAACAGAATACGGCAAAGTGATGGAATGTCACTTCTGTGATTGGAATACCAAAGATTGTGACCCCTAGCTTTTTCCACTCTGATGTTCCATTTTGCATTTCCATCAGCACTGCATTAGAGTTTCAGTTACTCCACACCCTCACCAGTACTTGAAGTTGTGAGCATTTAAGATTTTAGCCATTCTAATAGGCGTGTATCTCATTTTAGTTTTAAAACCAAGATATAAAATGGTATAGCTGCCTGGAAAACAGTTTGGCAGTGTCTTATAAAGTTAAATACAGTAAAACCTTGGATTGCGAGTAACTTGTTCTGCGAGTGTTCTGCAAGATGAACACACATTTCTGATAAATTTTAACTTGATAAATGAGTGGTGTCTTGCAATATGAGTAGTATGTGATGCTGAATGTCACATGATTACAACTGAGCCAATGGTTCTTTTCCCTCTCTCTCTCTCTCTCTCACTGTGGGATTGTGGGTGATTGTCTCCCATGCTCAGGTGCTTGGTCTCAGGCTGCTATGTTTGGCAAATATCAGTGATTTTTCAAACGTTGGAAGGTACCCACAACTGGCACTAGTGCATTTTTTGTCACTTCAAAGTACCTATGGACAGTCCTTTGCTTTTTCATACAAGAGTAAGCTTAGGAATGCTTTGTTTCATTCTAGGTCAGGCTGCCTGCAGATATAGACCCTTTCGTCTGCTGCCCTATTGCCAGTTACATTAAATACAGTATGGCAAGAATTTATTAATACTGTACCATAGTCAACATCCATGCAAGAGTATACAATGGTCCCCACGAATAAAAAGATTCCATTGAGCCAATAGACAGCAGTGATTCTGTTAGTGATAGTAAAAGTCGTCTTATACAATAACCTTCCTCTCTCTTGTCTCCCTCACACCAGCCATGAAGGTTTTCAAAGGTAGGTGCAGGTTAATTTGTTTATTTTTCTTTACATTTTACATTTTCTTTATTATTTTGTATTATATTACATTACTGTAATCATTTTTATATGAATATTTTGGGGTTTGGAACAAGTCATCTGAGTTTCCATTATTTATTATGAAGCAATTTGCTTTGATATACAAGCACTTTGGGTCACAAGCATGTTTCCATAATGAATTATGCTTGCAAACCTAGGTTTTACTGTATAACATTTAACAAAGGTAAATCCTACTCCTGGAGGAGTATAACATTTAACAAAGGTAAATCCTACTCCTGGATACATACTACAAAGAAAGAAAACTTATGTTTACAAGAAACCTGTATGTGAATATTTATAGCAGCTCCAGTCATGACTGCCACACTTGGAAATAATTGTCCATGAACAGATAAATAGATGAATGCATTGTGGTACATTTATATAATGGAATATTACTCAGAAATAAAAAGGAATGAATGGACATATGCAACAATATGAATGAATTTCAAAGGCACTATCTTCAGTTAAAAGAAGTGAGTTATACACTCTGTGACTCCACTTATATGGCATTTTCAAAATGATAAAACTACAGGGACAGAGAATAGATAAGTGTCAAAACTCAGGTGCAGAAAGGGTGCAAATAGCATGAAGAAGTTTCTTACAGTGATGAAATGGTTCTGTATCCTGACTGAAGTGGTAGTTACAGAATCGATATATCTGTTTAAATTCACAGAACTGCCTGGCAAAACTAAGTCAATATTATTGTGTATTCATTTAAATAATTTTTTAATTAACAAAATTATGGTGGAGAAAGGAAGATGGCAGAGGAGTAGGAGGATCCTAGGTGCACTCTGTCCCATGAATACAACTAGATAACTATCAAATAATCTTAAATACCCTACATATCAACCTGAGACCAACAGAACAAACTTTACAACTAAAGGGAGAGAAGAGACCACAGTGAAAAAGATACAAAGTGCAAAGACATGGTTTAGGAGAGAAACAGATCCTGGCTATTATGCAGGGGAGGGAGCCATGGTCACAGAGAAGATGATAGATAGATAGATAGATAGATAGATAGATAGATAGATAGATAGATAAATAGAGAAAAACACAAAGGGGACCACGCAAAGAGAATGTTTCCCCTTAGCCACTGGCTTAGAAAATGAAAGGGGCTGAATTCCAAGAGTTCTTGTAACCAAGCAGGGGTTACAGTCAGGAGTTTTAAAGGTCAGTGGGCTTGGCTGAGATAAACTAGCAAGGGCACTGTGCTGCTCTTGGAGAGAAGGCAGGCAAACAACCCAGGGGTATACAACATGGAAACAGTGATCTGAAAAGTACCTGGGACACAGAGTGGGGAAATTATTTGCTCCCCTTGGAGCTTGTCCCTGAAAGGCAGCTTTCACAAATACACCTCTCTGAGAACACAGCAGCTGGCCAGCACCATTTCCCCCAGCCCCTCAGCATAAAAACAGAGCCGCCTTCAGGAAGCAGCCTAATTTGCTTACACTTAGCCCCACCCTACTACACCCCTATGGAACTGCCTTTGTCAGCCACACTTGCCTCAGTCCTAGTCCATGGGCCGCTTCCCTAGAAGACCAGCACAAACCCCTGCCCACACCACATTTCCTGACCAGAGAGTTTTGCAGGGCCTCAGATGGGGTGGAGGTGGTAACAGGTCTCACTTCACAAGGAGACCAAAGTACACATAGTTAAAACTTGTCACATCCAGGCCAGGGACCAAACATTGCCCATAGCAGGCAAGGAGAGCCTCGGCATATGACTGACTTGAAGGACAGAACGGCCAGAATACAACAACAGAGCACACTCCCCACACACTAGAGACACTCCCTAAAGCATTAGGCTCTGGGTACTATAGGACCCCTTCTTTATAAGGCCACTACTTGCAGGGGCAGGAGACATATCTGGCTTTTCTAACACAGAGAACAATGCAGAGACTTAGACAACATGTGAAGAGTTGGCTTTAATTTAGTTCTCTTTCTTCTTTTTTTTTTTTTTTTCTTTTTGGTTCAGGTACAAGAAAACATTTGCCCTAGAAATAGCAGTGTTTTGCTTTTCCTAAATAGGAAGGAAAAAGAAAAAAGAAAGCCTAACTGCTTTAAACAGGTTCTAAAAACCTAACCAAACTCTTCAAGAGGTTTTATTTTTCCTCCACACTATTCTGATTTCTTACCTCCTACTCCATCCTCAAACTCTACAATTCAGTCTACCTTCATCACTTTACCAAAAGAGGTCTTATTAAGATCACTAATTCATTCCATGTCATAAAACCTATGAATATGTTTCAGTCCTCATCTACTACTGTGTTAATCATCTTTTCTCTTGAAATACTTTCTTACCACCAACTACTTGGTTTTACTACTCTATCTCTATTCATGCCTGCATTTCCTTTGCAGGCTCATCCCCATTCACCCAGCTATCCAATATTAGTAGTAGATAACCTTCTTGTCTCACCCTCTATGCTTTTCTGAGAAAATCACACCCAGGTCGAGAGCTTTAATCACCTTACATACTATGATCACCCTCCATATTTGTATCTCTAGTCCAGGACTGTTCTCTGAGTTTTATATCTTTACTTTCAAATTCCTATCATAAATCTCCATTTGGAAGTCTCAAACTCAACATATCTAAATTTGGCTTATTCAAATTCAACATAAATAAAAATCAAGGTATTGATATTTCCCCTAAAATGTGATTCTACTTCTGTTTCCCTTATCTCAATGAACCTTACAGAACTAAGAGTTCTATTTGAACCGTCATCACCTTACCCCTTATATCCAGTCCATCACAAAGGCTGACTGATTTCACTTTTAACTCAAATCCACTGACTTTTCACCCTTTTGATTATTACTAGTTTGCTCTAAGATCACCATCTTTCACTTAAACTACTGCAGTAGCCTCCTAACTGATTTCCCTGCATTCATCTAATCTAATCTTTGCACTGCAGCCAGTGTGATCTTTTCAAAATGCAAATGTAGTTATTTCCCAGCCACCATTCCCAGCCACCCACTTCCCATCTAACTGAGCCCAAGACTGCCAGCATATGCAAACTGGCCCAGGCAACTGTGATTTCATGTATGTGTAGGTGGGAGCAAAAGAGATGTATCTACATAAGTAAGTCTGAAACGTCTGATTGTGTATGCCTAATCATGTTTAAAAGCCTCCCCAAAAGTTTGTGTGCTTGTTCACCCTTTGAAATCATTTATGCCTTTTCATAGGAAATGTCAAAATTTTTGCATGGTAAAAATATTTATCAGTTTCCATTTTTATTTTTCTCTCTTCATGACACACAAGTCATATACCAGGTGAATTTCAGAGGGCTTTGCCATTTGAGAGGCAGCATGATAGAACAGAAAAAGCTTGGATTAGAGACTCAAACAAATATAAATTTAAATCACAGCTCGGAAACTTATTATTTGAGCTCAATTCTTTAATTTTGAAATGAGACTTACAGGCGTGTTTGCTTGTTTTTTTGTTTGTTTTTTTGTTTTGTTTTTTTTTTGCTGTTGTTCACTTGTTTTTGTTTTTGTTTTGGAATTTGATGAGGAAATCTATGCAAAGATTCTCACATATCATCTGATATGCAATAGGTGGCCATTGGAAGTTTGTTCCTTCTTACCAGAATGGGTGGTGCCAAAATATTGTAGTCAAAAGAAAATCCCAAGATAATTTGCAAATTTCCCCATAGTCTAAGATTGCTTCAAAGACAGTTGGAAGAGAGTGTTAAGTTGAAATTTTATTTTTGTTGATTTTAACTAACATATATTGAGCACTTCCTACATGCTAGGCTTCAAGCTATGCATTTTACATTCATTATTTAATCACCACAAATGCCCTGTGATGTAACATACCATCTCGTTTTATAGCTAAAAAGTGCCAGAGCTCAAATTTGAACTCAGGTCAAATTGTGATTTTATCTATAAAATTCTGACCTCTCACTGAGAGACCCAATCCAGAAAACTCAAAGGAGAATGGGCTGCCTTTAATCATCTAGGTTTATCAGGGACCTATAGAACACTTCATTTTGCTAAAATCCAGAGCCAGAAACTTAACCATATGAACGTCTTCACATGAAGCAATTTTACTTCATTATATTAGATGGCAGTTCTAAGATTAGAGACCTAAAATGTAAAATTATTTTCCATGTTTGATATTATCCAAATAACCTTTCTGGAATTGTAGCATTTAATACCTTTTTCTGGCAGTATTAAATACCAATACCCTAAAGGATTAGTCATGCAATGTTAAAGATAGGAATTTGGCAAGAAGAGAGAAATTTAATTATGATCTTATAGAATCAAGAATAGTTTAGAGACCTGATTTTGACAGCATTGTGCATGAAAGTATGTGAGCCTCTATCTTTGACAATACTGATAGGTTTTCAAACAAACTATCTCTGAAAGGAAAATCTGAACCCCAGAGAATATTTCAATGTACAGGGACTTTGCACCCGGAATAGCTATGCAACATGATATGCACTAAGTTCATATATAAGAAAACATTTATTTTTCCCCAAGGCTGACTAAGGGTTGAAATCTATCCCATAAGGGAGTTCAATGGCAGTACCCAAAGTAAAACACATGTCTGTCTAACAGTCCTAAATGAAATCCATAGGAAAATATGAGAGATGTGTCCGAAACATTAGTTCACAAATCTGACTGTATTTCATAGTATTGGTGGAAGTTTGAATCCAATAACCAATATAAAAAAAGAGTACCTATAGTCAAATAGAGTCATTGCTTTGCTTTGTTGGTTCCTGATAAACTTGAACTTCAGTTCTATGAAATAAATAAATATGATGGAATCTACTAATGTTTTGTGTGAGTATATCCTAGATAATCTGACAGCAATGACTCTTTCTGAATGGCAAATCTCAACTTGTCTTTGACCTTGACCACATCATTTTAGCATTTGAAATAGTGAAAATGTACTAAAATATACTTAATAATCTTGTACAATGCTGAGGATATGGTAGGTGCTCAATGGAATACTGATCTATTGACCAATATCTCTTAGAGTGCTAATGATGTTTTTAAGAGGCCAAAGTTTAGCTAATAAACTTCTCTTTCTGTTGTTTATACTTTGAATGATCTACTAACTCTCATCTTCAGAGAAACCTACAGCCAAAGTATCAACAAATCCATTTTACACTTGATCTTAGCCAAAAGGCCGAGAAGCGATCAACAACAAATCCATTTTAAACAGACAATTAAGAGCACAGAACATGTCAAGAGTGATGGACTTCAAGAAAAAGAGCCATCATTTAAAAATATATATATCAAAATACAGAGAACAAAATGAGGGTTGATGAGGGGGATGGGGGAGAGGGATAAATGGGTGATGGGCATTGAGCATTGAAGAGGGCATTTGTTGGGATGAGCACTAGGTGTTGTATGTAAGCAATGAATCACAGGAATTTACCCTCAAAACCAAGAGCACACTGTATACACTGTATGTTAGCTAACTTGACAATAAATTATATTTAAAAAAAACCTAAAAATTAAAAAAATATATATATCAGTCACACTGAAACTTTTTAAGTTTTCATTTATTTATTTTGAGAGAGAGAGAGAGAGAGAGAGAGAAACAACAGGGGAGGGGCAGAGAGAGGGAGAGAGAGAGAATCCCAAGCAGGCTCTGCACTGTCAGCACAGAGCCTGAGGCAGAGCTTGAACTCACAAACTGTGAGATCATGATCTGAGCCAAAGTCTGAGTCAGATAGTCAACTGACTGGGCCACCCAGGCACCCCCACACTGAAACTTTTTAATAAAGTATCTCTGCAGATAATTTTGAAATAATTAGAAATAGCAGAGGGAGTTAGGGCTGTTTAATTTGATTTCTACATAATAAAAGGGCCCACTTTCACAGAATAAAATAGTATAGCCTTGCATTGATGTGGCAGATACATCTTAAGGTGATCCCAATGAGTCAAGGCCTTATATAATTCTTTCCCCTTCAGTGTGGGAGGAATCTGTGACTTGCTTCTAATAGACAATGTCAAAGGTATTAATATGTCACTGATTTGATTTAATTATGTTAAATAGCCAAGGGAATGGGATATTATTATTCCCATGATGACACTCTGTTCTTGTGTTGGTTTTCCAAGGCTGTCATTACAAAGTCCCACAAATGTGGTGGCTTAAAACAAGGATTTTATTCCCTCCTAGTTTGGTACACTTGAAGTCTACAATCAAGGTGTCTTTAGGTCCATACCCTCTCTAAAATATCTAGAAGAGGAATCTTTCCTTGCCTGTTCCAGCTTCTGGTGGTTGCCAACAATCCTTAGTGCTCCTTGTCTTGTAGCAACCTAACTCCAATCTCTGGTTCTGCTGCCATATGGCCATCTTCCCTTTGTGTGTCTCTGTGCCCCTATTTTCTTATAATCATATCAGCCATTAGATTAGGGCCAACTTTACTCCAGTATGACCTCATCTTAACTAATTACGTCTGCAAAGACCCTATTTCTAATATGGTCACAATGTGAGATTCTAGGTGGATATGAATTGGAGGGGAGGATACCATTCAACTCAGTATAGTTATATAACACTTCATATTAGCAGATAGCAGGGAGAGACTATTCCTTGTTAGCTTGAAGAAGTGAGCTTCCAAGTTTTGAGAAGGCTTATGAGGGAGCCACAGAGCAAAAAATTGCAGGCAACCTCTAGGAACTGAAAGCTCCTTGCTCTTGGTTGACAGCCAACAAGAAAATGGTGACCTCCATTCTACAACCACCAGGAAATGGATTCTGCCAATAACCAGAGCTTGGAAGAAGACCAAGCCCCAGAAATTAATGTAGCTTACTGAAACCTTGACTGCAGCCTTGTGATGAGACCCTGACAGAGACCCAGCTAACCCATGCTGAGACTCCTAACCCATGGAAATCATGAGATAATGAACGTGTCTTATTCTAAGCCACATGATATTTTGTTACCATGGTATTTTGTGGTAATTTGTTACACAGCAATAGAATACTGATAGAAAAGCTATAATTGGTATAGTGCTTTAAAGGTTTCACTCAATGTACCTTTTTGTTACACATGGTATTTTGTTACCACATGGTATTTTGTGGTAATTTGTTACACAGCAATAGAAAACTAATAGAAAAACTACAGTTGGTATAGTGCTTTAAAGGTTTCATTCAATACCTGCCAAAATCAAATCCAAAGACATGTCTTTCAATTCTGAATTATACACATCACCAGCATTTCACCGTATTCACAAGGGTCACTGGGAATGACATATAAAACATAAGTATGCTCATTAAAATCACAGTTTGGGTACTCAGAAGAACCTCAGGGAGCATACATTTCAATCATTTCATTATACAAATGAAACTGAGCCCTGGACATAGAAATTGACTCTTGATCACTAAGGTACCAAGTGGAAAAGGCAAACATGGATCCAGGTCTCCTGGAATCCAGTCTAACATTCTTTCAATATTATAGATCATCAGCAACTCACTCGGATCCTGTGAGATCCCTACTGACAAATAACGGATGAGCTAAAAATAAATCATCGACTTTTAGAAAATGCATATAAGTTATACACTTAATAAATGTCAGTATTCATAATTAGCACCAATTAGCTCCTAAAAGAAAGTGAATCACATTGTAGCACTCAATAAATACTGAGTATATGATAAATGAAAAGAATAATGCTATGTTTTCATATGCAATCACCATCACAAAACATAGGAGATGAGACCATCTCCACATATATTGATATGAAGGTAGAACATCCTTACAGGCAAAAGCCGTCGCTGTGATGTTAATTCAGACCCATCTGAGTTTGAATGCAAGCTCTAACATTTCTTCCCTTGTTAACTTGAAAGATTTCCTCAACTTCCAGCTGTCAGTTTCCTCATCTGTAAGATGAAGGTAATAACAATGACCTCCCTTTTTGTTTGGGTTTAAACAAAATAATAAGTGTAAGATGCCTGGCAGTTACAGAATGCTCAACAAATGTCACTCTATTGCCATTCATGATAAATTTGTTTTTAAATGAAGTACAGTTTTTCCTCTTCAGATATTTCTCTGACCTGTAATAGTGACAGAGGTATTTAATACAAATGTACTTTTAATTTTACATGGAGACATTTTCTTTAAGAACAATTTTCTGTTGTAAAGATTTACTCGTTTCTAACCATCTACCCTTTGTCCCCTCAACAAGTTCAGTAGAAAATAAAGGTCTAAAAAATCTAAGGAAGAAAAAATTTTCATTTGACTAGGCCTGAATTTATTGACACTTAGGAACCACACACAAAAAGAGGAAGAAAAAAAAACCCCAGCAGCTTGAAGATTCTTAAATTAATCATTGATTAGGAGTTTACATAATTTAGAGGTAGTAATCCAAAACCTGCTTCAAATTAGATGAGAGTAGAAAAGTGATGTGGAAATAGTTACTGTTAAATTGGAATTCTTCTGATTACACTATTTATCAGGTAGTATTTCAGATAATTAAATAGAACTATGAGTAACATGAAAGATTATAGTTATGGTTCATGTCTGCACAGGTCTGTGGAGACTTAGAAATTATGTGCAGGCAGAGTTGGAAAAATTCCAACATGGACCATATTGAATTAGGCAACAGCTGGTGAAGAAGGTTTAGTTTAGGGACTGTCCTGACAGCTGGAGAAAAAAAGTGATATGTGGTCCATACTAAATGTCACATTAAAAATTAGCAGTAAAATAATTACGAGTTAATTAGAAATGTACTGTCTTGATTTCAAGCTTAAACAATCTTCCTTAGGGCCATTTTAAGACCATTTTAAAGTTCTTTAATCTCCACTCAAGAGAATTTATTTTCTAGCAGGTGTGCCTTAAAGCTAAAAATGTAGACATAACTTAAAATCATTTCCATGAGTTGCAAGCACTTCCACATGTTTAAAAAAATAGTCATTTCAATGTTTCTTGAAACCCAGGAAAGGTCATGGGGAGAGGAAGCTGTGAAAACCTTAATCCTGCAAATCTCGAGGCACATGGCATGATGCAATGGAGTTTGGAGCCAGAGGCTGTGGTTCAAGCCTCTGCTTTGCTAATTACTAAGTAGAAGGTTTGGGATAGAATTCACACCCCTTTCAAACCTTAGTTTTCTCATCCAATTTGGGAATAACACCTAACTTCCAAACTATTGTGAGAAGTAAGTGATCTATAGTGGCACCTATACAATAAACCCTTGGTTCCCATACTGTGTACTCAGGCACCCCAGGCTTCCATACTGTGTACTCAGGCACACCTAACTTCCAAACTATTGTGAGAAGTAAGTGATCTATAGTGGCACCTATACAATAAACCCTTGGTTCCCATACTGTGTACTCAGGCATACTGTGCAGCATGCTTATAGGGATACTGTGGAACATTTTAAATGTTTAAGGGAAATACAACACTATTCAAACTCTGTCAGCCACTGTTGTTAACTACTAACTCAACATAGTTCACAGTTTCAACATTAAATCACACATTCCTTTAGTGATGTCATATCTTTGTGAAGCTGAGTTTGGGTGGTTGCTAAACAGAAAGCAAATTAGCATGAAAATCAATGTGGAACAGGAAATGAAAGTGGTGGTGTCCAATCTGATTCCAATGTCTGAGAGGTGTGTGTAGTGCCCAAGATGCTCACATATCTTTTTATTAAGTAACTGTAGTTAAAACTAAAATTAGACTACACCAAAATAAAAAGCTTCTGTACAGCAAAGGAAACCACAAAACAACAAGGCAACCTACTGAATGGGAAAAGATATTTGCAAATGACATAACTGATAAAGGGTTAATAACCAAAATATGTAAAGAACTTATACAACTCAACACCAAAAGAGACAAACAATTAAAAACTGGGCAGAAGATCTGAATAGATATTTTTCCAAAGAAGACATATAGATGGCCAACAGCCACATGAAAAGATGTTCAACATCACTAATCATCAGGGAAATGCAAATCAAAACCACAGTGAGATATCACCTAATACCTGTCAGAGTAAGTAAAATCAAAAACATAAAAAATAACAAGTGATGGCGAGGATATAGAGAAAAAGGAACCCTTGTGCACTGTTGATGGGAATGCAACCTGGTGCAGCCACTGTGGAAAACAGCATGGAAGTTCCTCAGAAAATTAAAAATAGAACTACCATATGATCCAGTAATTCTACTGCTGGGTATTTACCCAAAGAAAATAGAAACACTAACTCAAAAAGATATATGAACCCCTATGTTTACTGCAGCATTATTTATAATAGCCAAGATATGGAAGCAACCCAAGTGTCCATTTATAGATGAATGGATAAATAAGATGCGGAATAACACACACACACACACACACACATACACACACACACACACACACACACACACACACACACACACAGTGGAATATTACACAGCCATAAAAAGGGAACCAGATCTTAACATTTGCATCTACATGAATGTGTCTAGAGGGTATAATGTGAAGTGAATTAAGAGTCAGAGAAAGACAGGGGCGCCTGGGTGGCTCAGTCGGTTAGGCATCTGACTTCAACTCAGGTCACAATCTCGTGGTCTGTGAGTTTGAGCCCCGCGTCGGGCTCTGGGCTGATGGCTCAGAGCCTGGAGCCTGCTTCCGATTCTGTGTCTCCCTCTCTCTCTGCCCCTCCACCGTTCATGCTCTGTCTCTCTCTGTCTCAAAAATAAATAAACGTTAAAAAAATTTTTTTAAAAAGTCAGAGAAAGACAAATACCATACAATTTCACTCATATGTGGAATTTAAGAAATATAACACATGAACAAAGGGGGAAAAGAGACAAACAGAAGCAGACTCTTAAATACAGAGAACAAATGAGTGGTTGCCAGAGGGAAGGTAAGTAGGGAACAGGTGAAATAAAGGGGCTCATACTTATTGTGATGAGCACAGAGAAATGTAAAGAATTGTTGAATCACTATATTGTACACCCAAGACTAACATAACACTGTATGCCAATTATGCTTGAATTGAAAAAAACACTAAACATTTTTTTTCTTATTTTTAACAATTTTTTTGTATTATTTTATCTGAAGAAGCTACTAAGTTGGAAACATACAAATAAATTTTAAGTTGTTTGGACTTCAATCAACAGCACATTTAAATGCTTATTTAGGCCTAGGAATCAATGCAAAAATTTTGAGACACTGAGGCTTTTATTGCCATAAATTTAAAAAAAAAAAAAGGAAACTTCCACAATAGTTACCCAAAAAGTATTCATTTCCTCTCAGACCTAGTGTTCTTTCACAAAGATTGAACCCTTTCTCTCAGAACTTTGATACATTTAGTTCTGTTCTCATTAGTAATGCTCACCATGATTCTTAAGAGTTTACAGTTTGATGGAGCCACATATGTAATACATAACCTTGGCCACTGGGATCTGAAAAGGTTATAAACACTCTATTCACTCTCCCATGTTGAGGCATCCTACTGAGGTAAGAAGATGGAGCCTCAAGATCTCAGTAGCTTCAAATGTCAAGTTACAGTATTGAGGACAAGTTTTCCTGGAGAGTCACCTGGACCAACTGAGTCAACTCAATGAGATTTGACGGTTTGTTTACTATGAAGCACAGATGTATACTATCTTGTCTAATATTCAAACGAGTTTCTTTCTATTGCCCTCCATGACTCTCCTAAAAATGGTTTTATTATCCTTTTTATTATTTTATATATGTTTTTTATAATTATCTTACATGATTGAAGGATAATTAGGTAATAATGGGTATTGCAGAAAATAGATTGTGGCTTGAATAATAGAAACCTGGATGGTGGAAAAATTAAAAAAAAAAAAAGTTATCAACAGCATCAAGTAAAACAGCCTGATCATAGTGTGATACCCCACATCACAAATCAGAGTCAAGAACACAAGCATTCATTCATGTAATGTCAAGCTTTGGTTATAACATCTGAAAAGTTAAACAGGAAAATCGCAAACATTTTAACACGATGATGTCCTTTAGACAAAAGGACATATATATTAAGATAAAGCCACTTCTATATATAAAATGTTGGAGTCAAGGATGTTCTATAACAAGGTTTTTGCTGTATTCTTGGGAATTTGGCCTTATATTACAAATGGGGAAGCAATTCAAACAGGCACACATTTTAATGGTGGGAAAATTTCTGATTGGGCTACAGAGTATAGAAGCCATCTTTTTTAGTGTTTATGAGAGTAGGAGGAGGAGGCCTTGAAAGGAAAATTTAAATAAGTTCCTCACTACCTCAGATATTATAAAGAACTTTCAAAATGGCATCCATAGGTCACCTAAAATCCCTACCACCATACATTGCTACTTTGAATTATAAAGATTTTTTTTCCTTTCTAAAGATCCCCCTAATAAAATACAATTACTCCTGAAAATAGTAATATCTTAAATTCTTCCTCTGAATCATTAGTTGACAAGGATTTAACAGAGAAAATGTTCTTGGCTGATGAGACATTACAGTGCTATTAGTATTCTAGAAATAGAGTAACAGGGGAAAGGGCCTATTAAATGGGGACCTGTGAGGTCCCAAAGAAACAAGGTTCCTATATGATGATTTGGTTAGAGTCTGGCTAAGCTTTTCTTTTGTTTTTGTTATAAATATAAATGTATAGTAGAAATGAATTTCTTAAAGCACAAAGAAAAGTTACTGAGATGTTAATAGTTGCTACCCAGAATATCAGTTAAGATTTAAGCTACTGCCCTAACTTTGATGACTTCAAACATGCTTCTCTGGCATGAACAGTGTTTTGCTACTGATCTTCATAGCAAGGCAGACCCAAAATGAGAACCTTTAACCTATTAACAGCTATATTCCCATTTAATGAATTAATCTAGCATTTACTAACCATCTACTATGTAGATAGTAGCAAGATAGTGTTTGAATTAACAAAAAGAAGAATGGGAGTTGGGTATTATTGTAATTAAAAGGTAAGTTTTTGGCATGTTAACATGCAATAAAGAATTGTATCAAACACAAATGAGATGGTTCCAAGTTGGCTATAATGTTCATCTTATTAGAAACATAACTGCCACTGTGGAAATAACTCTCTGGTAGTCAGCACATTCAAGATTTTCACTAAGCAATTTCTCATGAATTTCAACCAAAGGATCTATCCTCTGAGAGACCCTTGTTGTAAGCAGTTCCAAACATTAACAAATTACAATATTACCTTCCAAAAGATTCAAAAGAAAAATAATAATTTTCTTTCACTTCAAAAATACACCTCTATTTATGTCCTTGATCTTTTTCTTCTTTCCCTTTTTTTAATAACTGTAAAATGCTTGAATTTTTATGTGAACCTAAAACTGCTCTAAAAAAAAAATAAAATCTATTTTAAAATGTTTGAATGCTTGAGTACAGGGATTGTGTTTTTTTCATGTGTCTAAGCTTGATAAACTTTTATTTATTCTATCACATTATGAATAAATTGGAAAATATGATACATTTAGATCTCCCAGTGATTTTAAAAATGGATTCTTAGTTCAAAGGAGAATTTCACAAGTCCTTTCCAATTCCAAATTTTAACTCTACTGTCTGGAATAAGAGAGATAACTGATTATTTATTCTAATAAGAGAAGTGCATTAATTATTTACAAAATACTTTCCACTATAAGGAAAAATCACAATGAATAAATTTGGGAAGAGGAGCATACACAGGTGTGGGGATCTTACATGCAACTCACACACAGCTCCTTGGGTATCAACTAGACTGCAAAAGAAGCTGAATTGCAGCCATGTACAATTTGGGAATACCCTGAAAATTTTAAGACTTTTGAATACTCTTTGTCCCAGAAATTCTACTTCTAGGAAGTTATCCTAAAGAAATAGTCATGAATGTGAGTGAAGATGTGATAAGGACAATCAGTAGGGTCTACTGAAAAATTAAAAAAAATATCACACAGGGGATGATTCAGTAAACTACTATAATATTTTCCTATGAGGGAATATTATGTGGCCATCAAAAATTAATATAGAACAATGGTAAATGGTAAATATAGAACAAATGGTAAACAATATAGAAAATGGTAAATGGTAAATGGTAATATAGAAAATGGTAAATGGTAAAAAAAAATATAGAACAATTAATATATATATATAAAGTTAAAAAAAGCAAAAAGTTTAAACAGTATATATGGTATAATCTGTTTTATTAAAAAATATATAGTCATAATTATGGATAGATATAGATATAAATAGAACAAAGACTTGAAGAACATACTAGTGAAAGTTATCATTCACCTGGTCTACTGCAATAAATTCCTAACTGTTTTTCATTATTCTTGGCTTCTCATAATCTTAATTCTAGAGTGCAGTAATATAGTTTCCAATCCTATCATGTCATTTCCAGTTAAAAATACTTAAAAGTGTTCCTTCTCCTTTTAGAATAAAGAGCATTCTCCTTCTTGCAATTTGCCATGATTGTTCCCTGCCTGGTTCTCTCTCTCTCCCTTCTTGCCACCCTCCTCCAGATCTATTGTAACTCCATTGTCTGCATTTCTCACAAGTGCACCCCAAAATTTAGTTCTGCCAGACAAGAGGGAGATATCCTTATCCTCCTGGAACTAAGCATTATTTTCATCCTTCTTGATTTATACAGTTCAACAGTCTTCCAAAAACCCATTCCTAAAAAGGAACTTTTATTTCCTATCATACTAAGAAATAGGCAAAAAGATTTTTCAATCAACCCTGAAGCAAGGTCTTGGCTAAAGAATAAGCACAAAAGCACAAAAGCAGTTGGCCTCTCTCTGAAGGGTTCTCTAGCAAGCTGTTCAGCCTGCCAGAAGAACAAGAGTAGGACTGCCACCACTTAAGCACAGAAAGCAGAGAATCTACCTTTTTGTCCCTGTCTCTGAATCACGATCATAGAAGAATGTTGTACATTAGCAACAGTCATATCCTCCCTCATCATATCTAGCATTCACACCAACTGTGTGTCTTTAGTACATCCTTAAACTTCTTAATACATCAGTTTTCTATACCACGAAATGGGAACTGAACTCAGTGATATGTCTATTTCCACATTTTGTCCTGATAGCTGTAACTCTAAAGCTTGCTGGCCTCAGGGTTCACCTTAACTTGGTTTCACCTGTATACAGAATTAAACAGGAAGGGCACATATTGATTTGCCCTGGTCCTATAAAACCTTAGGAATGGATTGGAGCAATAGATGCCACAAAGAAAAGGCTGCTGTGAAAAATAGTATGTGGCAGTGGCAGACAAGGCAAAGCATTTAGCCAAATGCATTCAAATCCACAGGCCAAATCTGGGCAGCCCAAATGTTTCATAAATTTGAGTGGCTGGGTGAACCTCTGAAGTTGTACAGGGTGTGGTGTGGGCATGTGTGCATGTGTTTGTAACCTGATTGCAAAAGAAAGCTCCCAAAATGCAAACCACCCAACCCCCCTGTGTGCCTCAGGCCTACACTGTTCAGGGCTACACTGAGATAAATTCAACAATGGATTGTGAAATGGGGCATCTCAGGAGGCTGATAGGCTAATAGACCCTAATCCTCACAATACTCCACATTAAAATTCCTTTGAGAAAGGCATTCATAAAAGGGAAATAACACGTCCTGCAGGGAGAAACCAAGGTAGACAGTGAACTCTTTCCCTCATAATTTTTCTTACTAGTCTTTCTGATTTTACAGCATGATACATTCTGAAACTTTTAGTAAAATGGAGGTTTCTCATTTCAGCCTAACTGCTGTTAATCTGTTCCAAATGTTAAAGTTGCAAGTAAGGTCTGGTAACCATCGCTGTAGTGAGTTGATAATAGGAATAGAGCTGATCACCATCTGGTTTGGTTCAGAGTACAACTTGCTGCCTAATACTGCAGAATTTGAGTTGGAAGTCCCCCACATTTCATGAATGCCACAAAAAAAGAATTTAAACAAACAGTACTCCCCAATAGTCATATGTCCTTATTTATTGCTCTATAGGTTTGCTAAATATGGAATATCACATTACTAATTTTGGCAAATTCCAGGGTACATAAACAGGCCAAAACCTCTTAACATAAATTATGCCAGAGCTGCCTAAGGATAATTTGAAAAATTCATGGTGCTGGTTTTCCAAAGTTATGACAGAAAACCATTTCAGAAATAAGAAACAAAATTTGAAATTGGATTCTTATTGCATGCCTCCCTTACCAATGCTGCTGTTGCAGATCTACGAAAATGTACTTGATTCTACCACATTATGAATAAATTGGAAAATCTGATTTTTCTAGAACTACCAGGGATTTTTAAAATGCATTCTTGACTCAAAAGGAGACATTTCACAAATCCTTTCCAATTTCAAATTTTTTTCTTGTAAGTGTTAAAATAATTCTGGGAACAATCTAGCTTTATACAAAGGCACCTTTCTTCTAATTAAATTAAATATTAGTAGGTATTATATTCTCTGAAGAGTTTGAGAGTCCAAACAATGAATATTTAAGGACAAGGACCATGTTGATCTATTCTCATTGTATTCCCAATGTTCTGAATTACTCCTGGCACATAGGTGTTTACTTAATGAATGGAACCCAAAAACTCTATGTGGGAAGCAGCAAGTCTTTGAACAACAATTTCCTATTTGCTTGAAATTTCTGCAAACCAGAGAATGTAAAATCTCCGTAAATGACAGGCATAACATCTATAGTGTCAGGAGATCCCCATTTCCTGAGACTTGCTGCTCATTTATTTAGGGATGCATGCCCCAAAATAAAAAGCAAAACAGAGACACACAGTGAGGGATATAGCCCACTCTGACAGACCTTTTTCTTTATATGGTTGTATGAGTACAGAATATCTTAAGGCATTCCCTCTACCACAAAGAAATAAAATTTACTTAGACATGACTTTCTCAGCTAACAAAGACTTCAGAAATTCTTTCTGAAATTGTTGTCCAATTTTTTAACTATATTAATAATTTGTCATTTCATTTTAAGATGACAGACTTTCTAATGTCCTCAGTACTTCTAAATCTGTAAAGGCTAATTCCTTTGGTTAAACAACTTGAATATAGTCACAGATCTGCAAGGCTGAAGTAGACATCCTCTAATCCAGCTCTCTGCATCCATTTGTAAGCAGAGCCAGGTAAAAAAAGTATCACAGAAGACACACTGTATCACTCCTGTTTATAAAGACCTCTCAAGTAGATTTTATGAACATCTACTGAATGACCATCCAGGAATCCTGAGTCAGTTCCTTAAACTTCATTTTCCTTCTACACCCTGTGGCCTACCCATCTGCTAAGAGAACAGTACTCATCTACCAGCCAAAAGCTAATGTCTGTGAAGCATGGATGGTTGTTGTTGTTTTTTTAAAAAACAGTATGATTTCCATAGTAAGAGCAAGGATGAGGTGAAAGAGCAAACTTCTCTCCCTCTTCCTTCTTTTTTCTCCTTCCTTTTCAATCTTTAAACTCCTTTCTTTTCAGGATCTACACATCATATCTCTATTGGGTATATGCTTTGTCACCCATCAGGCATAATTCTGCAGAGGGAGAAAGTGCCTCTGTGGTACATTAAAACTTGTACCAATAAATCCCCACAGTATCAAGAAAATTTCTTTGTGCCATGATGAAGACACCTTCTAACAGCCAAGAAAGGAAACGCCAGTCCACATGTGCACCTTAAAAGAAATTTCATGTACTTTGTTTTTCCTTTCCATCTGACAGCCCTGAAATCTGGGAAGCTAAGCAGAATTGGGTCTGCTTAGTACTTGAAAAGGAGACAGTTTGAGAATACCCAGTACTATAGGCTCTCCCTCCTCTCACCCCCATTACTACATGCATTGTGGTGGTAGAGAAAGCATGTTGAATTCCAGATAAGCAAGTTCAGCTCTAAACATCTAAAATAGGTTTTCTTAGTGAAATCTATTTATCTATATAGGTGGAACTCATATATGGTGATGGATTACTGAACTTGAAGAACTAGAATAAAGTTAAATGTAAGCACTGTGGAAAATACCCTGAACTTACATTCTACTGTTCTCCCCTGCAATAGTTTGCTCTGTTCCTTCATGACTGAATTTCATTTTCCCTCCACTCTATGTATGTTCTATTGCATCCTCAAGACCTAGTTCAAGTCTAACATTCTGCTTGAGGCCTAGTTATTATAAGTCCTGTTAAACTCTTTATCCTCTGTATATTATAATTATAGTCTTGACCCCATGGTTCTGGGTTTAATTATTCTCTATTTTTTTCACTTGTTGGTCTTATTCTCCAATCCACACTGTCAACTCATTGAGGAAAGTTAAACTACTATGAGCTTTGGTACTACTCCTATTTTCACCACTTTCTAGCTGTGTGACCTTGAGCAGATTCTTGCAAATAAACTGTGCCTGAATTTCCTCATCTCTGAAACAGCTAACAATACTAAGCTTACTTGGTTATTGGTTGATAGTAGAAAATAAATACTTGCTAATGGATTAATATTTCCTTAATAAGATTTGGAAAGTATTTTTTAAGTATCTCAGGATCATCATTATAAAAATCAGTTTCCACTGGACAGCATTTTAGACCTAAGGATAGGATGTCAGAAGACCTTGCCTTAGGTGTTGATGTTAAAAAAAAATGAAAATCTCTCAACTATTATGCTTGTTCTGTCTCTGCCTCTCTCAAATAAAAGAGGGCCAAAGAGAAATCTACTTGAGCTTTGGTGACTGTTTCTATTCCAAATAATGTGGAATTTACCATATCTTAATTTTAGTGATTCAATACATCTGCTTAAAATCTGTATGAGGCAAAGGAAGCATGTTGAGAAAATTTGTTACAGGCAAGGGTCAAGATACCCAAAGCTTTTGATACACCATTCAAAAGAGGGGTGAGCAGTAGGACTGTAAATATCACCAAATGAACATGATTAGAGCAGGCCAAAATATCACTCATCTTAGCTGTCCTTCCCTCTAGTGTAGTTCAGAATAGTCCCTTGGGGGTAATCGGCTTTGCTTACTAGAAAATTTTTCCTATTTTCTCTTCTGAGAAAAACAAAACAAAAGCAAATGGCAAGGAAGTTCCATAAAAACTGCTTGCCTTTAATTGCTAAGATGTGAAGAAAAAACTTACAAGCTGTAAGAGTGTTCTCCATTTATGTGTATGAATTATATCATTTTGTTGACTAATGAAGATTAAAATAGTAGGTGTAGTTCCTGTAGGAACACTAAAAGCAACTAGGCACTGTGTTGTTACTATCCTACATATAACATGCTGAAGGAACTACAGGAAACAAAACCAGGGACACTTAGATTGGCCCTTCTAGGAGTACACACCAAAATATTCAAGAGCCCAAGGCATGGAACTAAGTATTGCTGTGATTCAGCAAGCACATGATAAAAAAGCTGTGCAATATGAGGAAATGACTACAGGGGAAGGATTTGTCAGCAATAGAACTGGAAAAGTAATTCTCTAAAAAGGCTTAGTTTGGATGTGAATTTAGCTTGGATCTGAAAGGAGAAATTGCCCAGAATTTTCTGAATGCTAGCACTGCTGCAAAGGCATGTAACTCCACCAACCATTGCTAGCCTTCCAACCCACTCGTAAGAGTTGAAGAAGAGAATTCTGCAAAGGCTATTTCCACTATTTTAATTGCATAATGAATCCTGGAGTTGAGGATTATATGAACTCAACTAAACTGAAAAAAAGCCAGATTGCATTACCCTTGATTATTCAACTTTAGAGAAGGGGATTAAAGATACAGACAATCCAAAACTACAACAGGACAAAAGTCATTCATCCTCTATACTATTGCCAATGTGACATATCTTTGAATCATGCCCCCTGCTCAACAACTTTCAATGGTTCCCTACGGCTGATAGGATAAAATCTAAATTTGATGGCATGATATACAAGTCTCATAATTTGGCTACTGTCTATTTTCCAACATCAATTCTCACCACTTTCTCTCATAGGCCCTTCAGTCTAATCATACCAAAATACTTGTACTTACCCAAATCACCTACTCTTTTATGCTTTTATCCATTTACCTGGAATATTCTAGCCTTATACAACTATTCTTCTCAAATCATGCAAGTAATAGACTAATTTACTATAAGAACATCTCCCCCCCAGTGAATAAAACAATATTATATTATATATATATATATATATATATATATATATATATATACACAAAATAATGTCTTTTATATTTAAAATTATATAAATTTATATCTCTCTTATATAACCATCCAGAGGTAGGGTTGGCAAGGCAGCTCTGTTATTCATAACACATAGCTCCCATAGCTCTATATCCAAGGCAGTTGCTCAAATTCTCATCAAATCACGGCCAATGGCAAAGGGGAAAGAGAATATGTATGAAGGCCTTCAGCTTCCTTTTTAAAGGAAGTGACCCAGAGTTGCATAATTTAGTTCTCATATACCAGCGGCCAAAATTTAGTCACACAGACACACCTTGTTGTAAAGGAAGCTAGAAAATCTAGTTGTTAGCTGGGAAGCTTTGTCAGCTTCTAAAGTCCCAGGGTTCTCTTACCAAAAGAAAGGAGATAGGGATTTGAGGTAATTAGTTGACTATGCCACACATCCTTAAAGACGATGCACCACGGTATATGACATATCAAGCCTTTGACCATCTGGGAAATTAAGACTGTGTATGTAGATAGCCATGACCACTGGTAAGTTGAAAATGAAAGATTCATAGTACAACATCAAGTATCTTTTGGCTCAGTTGAGGGTAATGCTTGCATTTACCTGGATAAAAAATTTAGGCAGTCCCTTCTTTTTTATTTCTTCTGAACTTCTTTTGAAATAGAATGTTATATGTGTACTTGGGTCACAAAATGCAGTCTTGATTTAGAAATTAAAAGGGCAAGTCCAATGTATTTACCAACCCTTATCTTCATTCAAGGATAAGTATTTCTATGCCCCAGTCCCCCATGTAGGCTTGGCTGCCAATAGGATGTAGAAAAGGGGATGTGGCTTCCTTGTTCCATTCTTGCTCCACCTCATAAATGCTCTTTCAATGTTTCATCTCATCTGTATCCTGTCTGAGTCATAAAACAGGTTTTCAGATATTTCATTTGAAAGCTTGATCTTGGTCTAGAGATTCATTTGGAATTTTAAAGCTACTACAGCTACTTTTAAAATAGCCCAGTCTCCAACAGACCAGCAGCCCCCTGATCTTCCGAATTCTATCTCTGGTGACTGGTGCAGAATTTTTTCAGTGAATTCTCTGAACCCTCCAATATGAGTTTGCTTTCTCTGTATATTCCTTAATAATGAATATACTTTACCCATTGTAGTCCCTATTTCTGTGTATTCTAATGGTCTGTTTACATGTCTGTCTCTTTCAGTCAACTGTAAGCTTTTTGAGGGTAGGCATTATGTTTTTGTACTTAGAGTACTCAATAAATAAGTCCTCAATAAATTTTTAATTAATGGAAATTGTTTCCTTATAAGAAGAAAGAGTACTACTTAAGAAGTATACAGTTTAAAAAAAACAAAAAACTCCTCTTCCTTCCTTAATCTTCTACCCTAGCATTTTCCAATTTCACCATTGGCCTATTTAAGTACTGTAGTTATAATCCTAGCATTGTGTATGACTGAAGTGAATTATCATTAAAGCATAAACTTTACTTTGAGGAATATATATCAAGGAATTAATCAAAAACATATAAAAAGACTACTGTCATGTAATTGTCTAGTATAGCAGTGTTTATAATAGAAAGAAAGGAGAGGAAGTGTAGACATAAAAACACTGGAAATGATTAAATACTCACTTGGAGTATGAAACAGTTTTTTAATGGTTATAAGTTTATTGTAATAGCATCTAAAGTACCTAAAACATAATGCTTTTAAAAAGCAGATCAAAAAATTGAATGTGCATTAGAATTTCAACTGTGCAAATTACATGTTTAGACAAACAATTAGAAGGAAAAATACCAAGAGAATAATACAAATCACATAACAACAGCATGTTGTAGGTGACTTTTTACTTTATCTTCCAAACTTCCTGTAGTAGTGCTAAATTAGTAAGAACTGCTTTCAATTACTATTTTTTAAATTACTTTTAAGAAAGTCCCTCAGATGTCTATCTTGTGAGGCAACTAGCTCAAGAGAAAGAGAGCTTAAAACCAGGATACAAGTTGAAATGTTTGTATTTTCTTGCATTCAACACTGTCAGGCACTGTGGATATAAGGATGAATTAGATATGGTCTCAATCTTTGAAGATTTCCAAATGGATAAGGGAAAAGGGCTTTCAAAAGTATAGCAATGATATGGTGTTATGAATCCAAGTATTAGTACAAATATGCAATGTGACTCAGAAGAGAGTGATTAATTCAGTTCAGCCAAGGAAATCTTCACAGAAGTAGCATTCAAATAGGGCTTAGAAGAACAAGTAGGAGTTCATCAGATAGAGAAATATAAGCAGATAGACAGAATCCAAAAACAGTATAATAAGCAATAGGCCTGGTGGCTAAAATGATGAGAAATAAAAATGAAAACTAACATGGTGAATGCTTATCACACACTGAGCACTTTAAATGGACGATAACAAATTTAATCCTCACAAAAATTATAGGAGTTATAAATTATTGTTCCTATCGTTACCAACTTATTGATATGGAAACTATTCTTAGTAAAGTTAAGAAATCTGTTGAGCAAATCATACAGAAAGTGATAAAGATGAAATCTGCATCCAGGTCTGTGTGACCCTAAAGCCCCAGCTTTGCCCAACAGTAATAACAATACTGGGGCAAGAAAGGACTTTAATGGTATTTTCAAGAAAGTTAGATTTTGATCCTGAAAAATGCAAAACAATGAGAGGTCCCCAAAGTAGCTTGAGAGGCTAGTGAGATCAGAAGACCAGTGAGGAGCATAATGCAATAGCTTAGCAAAGCTCTGAATCAAGGAAATGAAATGGGAACAGAGAAGAGTGAGTCAAGAGGCATTTCAGAGGTAAAACCATAGAACTTAATGACCAGAACTTAGAGAAGAGGAGGAAAGAGTTCAAAGTTTATACATTGGTGACTAAAAAGGTAGTAAATAAATTAACAAAGAAAGAGAGCACAGGAATAAGGGGGAAAAATAATTAATCTGACTGGGGCAACTTGAACTTCAAGGTTGTCAGCAGTACATTCCAATCTTTGTGCAGTTATGAGCAGTCTACAGACAGAGGTATCTTCTAGAATTTCTTCTGATGTTTTCACTAATCAGTTGCAATTCTACATTTTAACTGAACTTTTTTTATCTTGGTAGTTAGCACAATTAATAGTTTCAAAAGAAATCATTTTGTAATAATGAAAATTTACTGTTGACATGTTATTTTCTTAATTAGCAAAATTTTAAAAATCCACATTTTAAATTATTTCAAATTTGAAAGTATACAAAAATATTTAATAGTTTAATAATAATCTTTTATTGGAGGGAGCCAAGATGGCAAAATGCATGGAAGGTTTTTTTTTGTGTCTCACGTCCATGAAATACAGCCAGACCAACCCAAACCATCCTACACACCTAGAAAACTGATTGTAGGATTAACACAACAATCTGCACAACCTGAGCCACAGAACTGAGCAGGTACATGGTGCGGAGAGGTGAACTTGGGGAAAGAGAAGCTGTAGAGGACAGGGAGGGCAGAGAGAGGATGGAGACGGTGGGGAGAATAAGGCAAAAGCACCACTCCCCAAAAGCAGCTGGAGAGAAAGCAGAAAATTGGAAACAGCCGCAGGGACTGAACTAAACAGGTCGAAAGGAGAAAGGAGAGGGTTTAAATTCCATTAAGACTGTAAACAGGGGGAGTGCAGAGAGTCTGCAACTCCACAGCTCCATACCTGGTGGTGCTCTGGTGGGAAGGGCCAATCCCCAGGAACAGAGTGGGGTCCAGGAGATTCTTGGGCCACACGGGAAGAAGACGTTCCACTGCTGGAAGGGCACTTGGTAGAGAGACTGTTGAAGCCACCTGGTCCCAGCACACCCCAGAAAACAGCCACATTCGCTGGTGCTAGAACAGGTCGTTAAGGGTAAAGCCTAGTGCCAGATGTGTGTTGTGATTTTCCATAATCCCTGAAATGCTGCTGCTACACTATCTTGCAAACTTTTTCTGGGGCGGGCTGGCACCTGGCCGCAGTCTAGGGGCACCAGCAGCAGCAGGGTCCAGCGAACTTTCCTGGGTGCAGCAGGCATTTGGCCATTGCTTGGTGAGACCCTCTGCAGAGGGGCGGAACAGGTCAAAGTCGCAGTCCCTCAGAAGTAAGGGGCCGGGGAAAACAGCCGCATCTGAGACAAAACTCAGGAGAGAGGTAATACTTGGGGCTTGGTCACAGACAGTGTAAAAGGGGGGAGTTGACGGAAGCTGGAGACAAAGGACAGGTGCATGATTGCTGATCAGAGAGAACAGAGTTCCGATACTAGAGACAGGGTAGCTGGGTGACACCATTTTCACCATTCCCGCGCATGTGCAAACACACAGGAGCGCCACAACATTCCAGCCCAGTAAGCTAAGCAGCGCCATCTAGTGGAGAACGGAGCCAACACACTAAGGCCTGCTCAACTGGGCCAACCTCGCTCTTCAAGAACAGAAGTCTCACCACCTGATTAATTTATGGACTATAAACTGCCTCACAGTCTGACTTCTAAGGTAAAACAAGGTAATTTCAGTCACATTTCAGTCTGTTAGCAGTTCCATCCATTCAATATTCTTTCTTTTTTTTTCTTTTGTCTTTTTTGTGTTTCTCATTTTTTTTCCTTGAATACAGAAAGAGAAAAAATTCCTTTTTATTTTCAATTTTTATTAAAAATATTTTTCTTTAATTTTTTTACCATGTTTTTTACTTTTGTGTAAATTTTTTCAAATTCTATTTTACTTAAGTCTACTTTAGTGTATTCATTTTTTTTAAATTTTCAAATGATTTCTTTTTTTTCCTTCTTTCCCCCTTTTCCTGTAATCTATCAAGCCACATTCAACACCCAGACCAAAATATACCTAGGATCTAGCATCATCTATTCGATTTTTGTGTATGTGTGTTTTTAATTTTTTAATTTTAATATTTTTTAAATTTTAATTGTTTTTAATTTTAATTTTTTCTACCTCATTAACTCCTTTTCTCCCTTCAAAATGAAAAACAAAGGAATTCACCCCAAAAGAAAGAGCAGGAAGAAATGACAGCCAGGGACTTAACCAAGCAAGATGGCTGAGCCAGAATTTAGAATCACAATAATAAGAATACTAGCTGGAGTTGAAAATAGATTAGAACCCCTTTTTGCGGAGATAAAAGAAGTAAAAACTAGTCAGGATGAAATACAAAATGTTATAACTGAGCTGCAATCACAAATGCATGCTATGGCAGCAAGGATGGATGAGGCAGAACAGCGATATAGAGGACAAACTTACAGAAAATAATGAAGCAGAAAAAACAAGAGGGAGAGTAAGGCAAAAGAGCATGATTTAAGAAAGAGAAATCAGTGACTCAATAACAAGGAACAAAATCAGAATCATAAATATCCCAGAAGAGGAAGAGAGAAATAGGGGTAGAAGGGTTATGTGAGCAAATCATAGTGGAAAACTTTCCTAACCTAGCGAAAGACACAGACATCAAAATCCAGGAAGCATAGAGGACTCCCATTAGATTCAACAAAAACCGACCATCAATAAGGCATATCATAGTCAAATTCACAAAATACTCAGGCAAGGAGAGAATCAGGAAAGCAGAAAGGGAGAGAAAGTCCTTAACCTACAAGGGACGACAGATCAAGTTTGCAGCAGACCTATCCACAGAAAATTGGCAAGCCAGAAAGGAGTGGCAGGATATGTTCAATGTGCTGAATCAGAAAAAACATGCAGCCAAGAATTCTTTATCCAGCAAGGCTGTCATTCAAAATAGAAGGAGAGATAAAAAGTTTCCCAGACAAACAAAAATTAAAGGACTTTGTGACCACTAAACCAGCCCTGCAAGATGTTATGGGGAACTCTCTGAGAGGAGAAATATGAAAATACAAAAAAATAAATACATACGTACATATATACCAAAAGCAACAGAGATTAGAAAGGAGCAGAAAACACCAGCAGAAACTCCAACTCTACAAGCAACATAATGGCAATAAATGCATATCTTTCAATACTCACTCTAAATGTCAGTGGTCTCAATGATCCAATAAAAAGATACAGGATAAGTGAATGGATAAGAAAACAAGATTAATCTATATGCTGTTTACAAGAGACCCACTTTAGACCTAAAGACACCTTCATTTTGAAAGTAAGGGGATGGAGAACCATCTATCATGCTAATGGTCAACAAAAGAAAGCTGGAGTAGCCATACTTATTATCAATCTAGACTAGGAGACTGAAGAACATCCTACTAAAGAATGAATGGGCTAACCAAGCAGTTAAAGAGTAAATTAAAAAGGATATGGAAGCCAATGAAAATGATAACACCACAACCCAAAACCTCTGGGATGCAGCAAAGGCAGTCATAAGAGGGAAGTATATAGCAATCCAGGCCTTCTTAAAGCAGGAAGAAAGATCTCAGATACACAACCTAACCTTACACCTTAAAGAACTGGAAAAAGAACAACAAATAAAACCCAAAACCAGAAGAAGACAGGAAATAATAAATATTAGAGCATAAATCAATGCTATCAAAACCAAAAAAACAGTAGAACAGATCAATGAAACCAGAATCTGGTTCTTTGAAACAATTATAAAAATGGATAAACCAATAGCCAGTTTGATCAAAGGAAAATGAAAGGACCCAAATAAATAAAATCAAGAATGAAAGAAGAGAGATCACAATCAACACAGCAGAAAGAAAAATAATAAGAGAATATTATGAGCAATTATATGCCAATAAAAAGGGCAGTTTGGAAGAAATGGACAAATTCCTGGAAACATATGCACTACCAAAACTGAAACAGGAAGAAATAGAAAATTTGAACAGATCCATAACCAGTAAGGAAATCAAATTGGTAATCAAAACTCTCCCAAAGAGCAAGAGTCCAGGGCCAGATGGCTTTCCAGGGGAATTCTACCAAACATTTAGGAAGAGTTAACACCTATCCTCTTCAAACTGTTCCAAAAATAGAAATGGAAGGAAAATGTCCAAAATCTTTCTATGAAGCCAGCATTTCCTTGATTCCAAAACCTGACAGAGACCACACTGAAAAGGGGAACTATAGACCAATTTCCCTGATGAACATGGATGCAAAAATCCTCAACAAGATTATAGCCAACTGGATCCAACAATACATTAAAAAATATATTCACCACGACCAAGTGGGATTTATACCTGGGATGCAAGGCTGGTCCAATATATGAAAAACAATCAATGTGATTCATCACATCAATAAAAGAAAGGACAAGAATCACACAGTCTTCTCAATAGATGCAGAGAAACCATTTGACAAAATACAGCATCCTTTCTTGATAAAAACCCTCAAGAAAGTAGAGATAGAAGGATCATACCTCGATATCATAAAAGCCATATATGAAATACCCAACGCTAATATCATCCTCAATGGGGAAAAACTGAGAGCCTTCCCTGTAAGGTCAGGAACAAGACACGGATGTCCACTCTCGCCACTGTTATTCAACATAGTATTGGAAGTCTTAGCTGCAGTATTCAGACATCACAAAGAAATAAATGGCATCCAAATTGGCCAGGAGGAGGTCAAACTTTCATTCTTTGCAGATGACATGATACTCTATATGGAAAACCCAAAAGATTCCACCAAAAAACTGCTAGAACTGATTCATGAATTCAGCAAAGTTGCAGGATATAAAATCAACACACAGAAATCGGTTGCATTCCTATACACCAACAATGAAGCAACAGAAAGAGAAATCAGGGAATCAATCCCATTTACAGTTGCACCAAAACCATAAAATACCTAGGAATAAATCTAACCAAAGAGGTGAAAAAGCTATACACTGAAAACTGTAGAAAGCTTATTAAAGAAATTGAAGAAGACACAAAAAAAATGGAAAAAGATTCCATGCTCCTGGATAGGAAGTACAAATACTGTTAAAATGCCAATACTACCAAAAGCAATCTACACATTCAATGTAATCCCTATCAAAGTAACACCAGCATTCTTTACAGAGCTGGAACAAATAATCCTAAAATTTGTATGGAACCAAAAAGACCCCGAATAGCCAAAGTGATCTTGAAAAAGAAAACCAAAGCAGGAAACATCACAATCCCAGACTTCAAGCTATACTACAAAGCTGTAATCATCAAGACAGTATGGTACTGGCACAAGAACAGACACTCAGATCAATGGAACAGAATAGAGAACCCAGAAGTGGACCCACAAACACATGGCCAACTAATCTTTGACAAAGCAGGAAAGAATATCCAGTGGAATCAAGACAGTCTCTTCAGCAAGTGGTGCTGGGAAAACTGGACAGCGACATGCAGAAGTATGAACCTAGACCACCTTCTCACACCATACACAAAAATAAACTCAAAATGGATGAAAGACCTAAACGTAAGACAGGCAGCCATCAAAATCTTCGAGGAGAAAGCAGGCAAAAACCTCTTTGATCTTGGCCACAGCAACTTCTTACTCAACACGTCTCTGGAGGCAAGGGAAACAAAAGCAAAAATGAACTACCGGGACCTCATCAAAGTAAAAAAATTCTGCACAGAAATGGGAGAAGATATTTGCAAACGACATATCAGATAAAGGGTTAGTATCCAAAATCTGTAAAGAACTTATCAAACTCAACACTCCCCCAAAAAACAATCCAGTGAAGAAATGGGCAACAGACATGAATTGACACTTTTCCAAAGAAGACATCCAGATGGCCAACTGACACATGAAAAAATGCTCAACATCACTCATCATCAGGGACAGACAAATCAAAACCACAATGAAATACCACCTCACATCTGTCAGAATGGGTAACATTGACAACTCGGGCAACAACAGATGTTGGCGAGGATGCGGAGAAAGAGGATCTCTTTTGCATTGTTGGTGGGAGTGCAAGCTGGTCCAGCCACTCTGGAAAACAGTATGGAGGTTCCTCAAAAAAACTAAAAATAGAACTACCCTACAGCCCAGCAACTGCACTACTAGGCAATTATCCACAGGATACAGGTATGCTGTTTCAAAGGGACACATGCACCTCCATGTTTACAGCAGCACTATCAACAATAGGCAAAGTATGGAAAGAGCCCAAATGTCCATCAATGGATGAATGGATAAAGAAGATATTGTATAAGTATACAATGGAGTATTACTCAGTAATCAAAAAGAATGAAATCTTGCCATTTGCAAGTCTGTGGATGGAACTGGAGGGTATTATGGTAAGTGAAATTAATCAGAGAAAGACACATATCATATGACTTCAGTCATTTGAGGACTTTAAGAGAAAAAACAGATGAACATAAGGGAAGGGAAACAAAAATAATATAAAAATGGGGAGAGGGACAAAGCATAAGAGACTAACAAATATGGAGAACAAACTGAGGGTTACTGAAGGGGGTGTGAGAGGGGAGATAGGCTAAATGAGTAAATGGTGTTAAGGAATCTACTCCCGAAATCATTGTTGCACTATATGCTAACAAATTTGGATGCAAATTAAAAAAAAATTAAATGAAAAAAATTTTAATAAAAATATCCTAAAAAATTAATAATAATATTTTTTTTATTTTCTCAGCTATATGTGAAATTTAAATGAAAATAAACTCAACTGGGAAAGGGAGAGACTGAGTTTGGCTTTATGTGCAATGATGGTTATTTTTTTTTAATTTTTTTAAACATTTATTTATTAATGAGAGACAGAGAGACACAGAGCCATGAGTAGGGGAGGGGTAGAGAGAGGGGGAGACACAAATCTGAAGTAGGCTCCAGGCTCAGAGCTGTCAGCACAGAGCCCGACACAGGGCTTGAACTCACAAACTGCGAGATCATGACCTGAGCTGAAGTCAGTTGCCCAACCAACTGAGCCACCCAGGCTCCCCTTTGATGGTTATTTTTTACTTAAGATTTCCAAAAAGTCTAATGTAATAGAGACATCTTTATTTTTTTAATGTTTATTTATTTTTGAGAGGGAGAGAGACAGAGTGTAAGTAGGGGAGAGGCAGAGAGAGAGGGAGACAGAATCTGAAGCAGGCTCCGGGCTCTGAGCTGTCAGAACAGAGCCCGACGTGGGGCTCGAACTCACAAACTGAGAGATCGTGACCTGAGCTGAAGTCAGATGCTTAACCAACCGAGCCACCCAAGTGCCCCTAGACATCTTTAATAGACAATTTCAAATGCTTTCTGTTTTTCAGGGAAATAAAAATGCCGAATGAACTATCTGAAATTCCTCTACATCAGGCACAATAAGCAGTAAGAACAGCCTAATTAGGAACTGTTGATTTGGGAATTCAACACTACTGGAGATTTTTCTTCTCTGGCTGAAGGGTTCTTTTGTAGTAGCCTTGAATCAACCTGCTTTAATATATTATTTCCAAAATGAACATAAAGCAGAATTTCTAAAAAGATTTCTTGGGGAAAACATCTTGGGGAGAGATGAAGGAATAAGTCAAAAATAGCATCATCAAATATGGAACATTTAAGAATCAAGTCTATATGCTCCCAGAAATTTTAGGTACCAATGCGAGATTAAGTTTCTTCCTTCTCTTCCTTATTCACTTGAATTTTAAATAAATTAATATAATAATATCATTTAAGCATCTATAATTCATGGTGCTGAATTAAACCATAATACTCAATGCCATAGAAATATTCAGAGGAAAAAGTACAATATATTGAAAGCAATTATCTCAGATGGGTATTTTAAAAGCCCATAAATCCAGAAGGCTGGGAAGATGGCAAAGTAAGAAGAGCCTAAGCCCTCCTCTTCACATGGATACAACAGGATAACACTCACATCAGCATAAATAACCCAGAAAATGACCAAAAGGCTGGCAGAACAAACTCCACAAAGGTAGAGAAGAGGACACATCAAAGAGGGGAGGAAGGACAGAGACTGGATGGGCAGCTAAACAGACCTTGGCCATCCACTGGGGGAGGAGAGTCAGGGACACAGAGAAGGGAGAGAAACAGAGTATCACATAGGGGAGTCTGCACAGGGAAGATGAATCTCCATAACATTTGGCTTTGAAAGCCAGAGGGGCTCAATTTCATCAGTTCTTACAACCCACGGGACTTAAAGCCTGAAACTTTAATTTAATTTAATTTTAAGGTTTATGTATTGGGGGGGGAGGGGCGTGCAGAGAGACAGAGGGAGAGAGAATCCCAGGCAGGCTCTGTGCCATCAGCACAGAGCCCAAACTGGGGCTTAATCCCATGACCCATGAAATCATGTCCTTAGCCAAAATCAAGAATCTGGACGCTTAACTGACTGAGCCACCCAGGTGCCCCAAGCCTGGAACTTTAAAAATCAGTGGCCTCCATTCTGGGAGAGACTAGAGGGTGACAGGAAGCCAAGTCCCTACTTTTAAAGAGACAGCATGACAAACAGCCCAAAGACATACAGTGAAGAAGCACAACTTTGAAAAATGTCTGGACATATAGGAGGGAGAATTATTTACTCATCTAAGAGCACATCCTGGAGGGGCAGGGTTCACAGAGGGACTCCTCCAGGGATAAAGGAGCTAGCAAATGCTACCTCCTCTCCCCTGGCTCCTAGCATAAACACACAGCCACCTGAAGGAATGTGCAAACTTTACCTACCTTGTCTACACCAAGAGCAATCCCATTTACAATTGCACCAAAAATAATAAAATAACTAGAAATAAACTTAACCAAAGGGGCAAAAACCTACACTCTGAAAACTATAAAACACTGATGAAAGAAACTGGACATGACCCAAAGAAATGGGTCAAGGGTTAAAAGAACAACTGTTGTTAAAAGGGCACTATTCAAAGCAATCTAGAGATTTAAAGTAATCCCTATCAAAATACTAGCAGCATTTTTCACAGAACTAGAACAAACACTCCTAAAATTTGTACAGATACACAAAAGACCCCAAATAGCGAAAGCAGACTTGAAAAAGAAAAAACTGGAGGTATCACAATTTCATATTTCAAGTTATATTACAAACCTATAGTAATCAAAACAGTATGGCACTGGCACAAAAACAGACACATGGATCAATGTAACAGAAAAGAAAATCCAGAAATGGACCCAAAACTATCCTTTCACTTTATGGTGATTTTTGATGAACAGAAATTCTTAGTTTAATCTTGTCATTTATTTGGCTTTCTTGATGTGAGAATTAGTGCCTTTCAATAATTCTCAGGAATTCTTTTTAGTCTCTCTCTTTCTCATTGACTCTCTAATCTCCCCCTAGAACTCTGGTTAAAAGTATATTAGACCTTCTTTCTCCATTCTCCACAACTATTGACTTCTTTATCATAATTTTCATTTCCCTAAAGTATATTTGGGATAATTTCTTCAGAAATTACTTTATCAATTCACTCTTTTACTACATCTAATCTGATGATTAATATTTTCATTGAGTTTTTTATTTTAATTATTATGTTATTAATTTCTAGAATTTCTATTTAGTTATTTTTCAAATCCACTTGTGACCTATTAAGTTTTCAAGCTTTTGGTTTTTTAATCATATTAAATGTAGTTGTATACTCTGATAATTCCAATGTTTATAGTTTTGGAAATACATTGTTTTGGTTGATTCTTACTTATGATGTCTTGTCTCCTTGGATGTTTTGTGATTTTTTTAACCATGAAGGTTCATGTTCTTTGGTGTTCTATCAGTGGAATAGGTTGAAGCCTAGACTGAAGTAGAATTTCTCCAAATGACTTTCATTTGTGTCTGCCAGTCATCTGGGGGTACCACCAGCTGGAAACATTCTAGGTTAAACTCTCCACTTGAGGCTTTTTCAAACCAATAGAGGGCTAGTTTATACTTGCAAATTCTCAAGGAAGTTGTTACTTACTCTTCATTTACTTACTTAGCATTAGTGTTAATACAGGCAAATTTCCTCGGTGTTTCCTTCTTTGTTTCACTCCTGCACATCTCAGCTTTCAGTAGCGGTATCCTACGTATTTGATTTCCTACCATACGGTGGATCCTCAGTTTAACTAATATTCCCATCTCCCAAGAAGCTGTCAAAATGGAAACCCAATATTTCAGGATTCAGCAGAAATCCTCAGAACAAAACCTAGTGCTCACACTTACTTTTATGATTTGTGGTTTACTTTGTTTTTGGATTTTTTTTTTTTGCCAATTCATCAATGTATTTAAATATATATGTATATAAATGTTTTATCCAGTATTTTTTTCTGTATGTTCAAAGGGTAATTTAGGGTAACTAATTGGCAAAAATATACATCCAGATATCTATCTTCCTTTAATGGCCAAGTCAGCTTTGTTGCTTTCTATGTTATAGTATACCTTCTGTTTTAATTCTCTTCTACTGCTTACAGATCTCTGATGTAGAGTGCAGTTCCCTAATATGGCTTACTATGCTTCTTTGCTAGAGTAAAAGGCTAAATTGATTTAGTGGATATATGTAGCTAAACCACTCCTACAATGTTATTCTGACAGTACATGTATACAGGTACATTACCTTAGGCTTCTAGGTAAGAAGAAGACAGTAAATGACTTCTAACAAACCAAGGGTTGCTATATCTATTGCAGAACAAAAGAACTATCAGTGATCACTGAAGTATACAATGCTTGTATTTATTTTCCATGGAGGTGTGTTTTTTTGTTTGCTTGTTTTGTTTTGTTTTAGTTTGTTTCTCCAGATGGTCTATGTTGTTGGAAGGGTATTTTTGGATAAGTAAAGTTGTATTGTACATAAGAAATAATTTTAGGGGTGCCTGGGTGGCTCAGTCAGTTAAGCATCCAACTCTTGATTTCGGCTCAAGTCATGATCTCACAGTTCATGGGTTTGAGGCCCGCACTGGGCCCCATGCTGACAGAACTGAGACTGCTTGGGATTCTCTCTCTCCCTCTCTCTGCCCCTCCTCCACTCCCTCTCTCTCAAAATAAAGAAGTAAAAACTTATAAAAGTGTAATTTTAATAGCTAGGGTTGTGCTTACAGTTATCATAAAAACTTATATACTTTAAATAAAATGGACTGAGTCAATCATAATAAGGGATTCGATCAGTTATTACACATGTAATATTCTGATGGTGACTATTTCTGATGACTGTTAGTTCACTAAAGGACTTAAGTTCAGGCAAAAAAAACCCAAATACTTGGCAAGTATAACTAAAGGAAGGTTAAAGATTAGGAGAGATAAGCAGCTAGGAGGGAATTAAAATCAGAGTTAGGGAAAGTGAGGAGACACCTGCCACCTGAGAGGAGAAATAGATATGGTTCTTGTTACTAAAATCAGCAGAATTTACCATACAGGTGATAATAGATCTACAAACATGATTATGGAGATGACTTACTTTTTTATTTGAATTCCAGTTAATTCACATATAATTTAATATTAGTTTCAGGTGTACAATATAGTGATTCAACACTTCTATACAATAGCCAGTGCTCATCAGAGCAAGTGCACAACTTAATCCCCATCACCTATTTCATCCATCCCCCACCCACCTCCCTTCTGGTAACCATCAGTTTGTTCTCTACAGTTAAGAATCTGTTTCTTGACTTGCCTTTCTCTTTTTTTCTCCCTATGCTCTTTTGTTTTATTTCCTAAATTCCACATATGAGTGAAATCATATAGTATTTCTCTTCTTCTGAGTTATTTCACTTAGCATAGTACTCTCTAGCTCCACCCACATCATTGCAAATGGGAAGATGTCATTCTTATTTTATGGCTAATTAACATTCCATTATACCATAATTTCTTTATCCATTCATCAGTCAATGGACACTTGGGCTGTTTCCATAGTTTGGCTACTATAGATAATGTTGCTATAAACATTGGGGTGCATATATCCCTTTGAATTAGTATTTCATATTCTTTGGGTAAATATCTAGTAGTGCAATTGCTGGATTGTAGGGGAGTTCTACTTTCAACTTTTTGAGGAACCTCTATACAGTTTTCCAGAGTGGCTGTACCAGTTTCCATTCCCATCAACAATGCAAGAGGGTTCACCTTTCTCTAAATCCTCACCAACACCTGTTGTTTCTTGTGTTGTTGATTTTAGCCATTCTGACAGGTGTGAGGTCACACCTCGTTGTAGTTTTGATATGTATTTCCCTGATGATGAGTGATGTTGAGCATCTTTTCATGTGTCTGTTGGCCATTTGTATGTCTTCTTTTAAAAAATGTCTCATCATGTCTTCTGCCCATTTTTAAATTGGATTATTTGTTTTTTGGGAGTTGAGTTATATCAGTTCTTTATATATCTTGGATACTAACCCTTTATCCAACATGTCATTTGCTAATATCTTCTCCCATTCTGTAGGTTGTCTTTTAGTTTTGTTGACTGTTTCCTATCTGAATATAGGGCCTTTACTTAGTGATATCTGAAATAATTCTTTACTGTCATACTCTATAGATAGGAAAATCATCCAACCTTACACTGCACAAAAAAATAAATAAAGCATCTCCATTTAGTTTTGTTGACTGTTTCCTTCAACAAAACTAAGTGGAGGTGGTTTATTTATTTTTTTTATGCACTATAATTTTGGATGGTTTTCCTGTCTATAGGGTATTACAGTGAATAATTATTTCAAATATCACTAAGTAAAAGCCCTATATTCAGATAAAATCAATGGTAAAGTGGCAAAACCAAAAGCAAGTCAATAATTTTCACGTTTAGCCTAAAATTTCATGTCACAAAAATGGCTTGTTCTTAATCCAGCTGGCTAAATGAGATGCCTAATCACTTTTCGATTTGGGGATGAATAAAATAGTAGCATGTAATTAAGAAATAACTCTTAAATTCAATCACTAGAAACATGAGCTAACTGCCTAAGAGGTAAGAGAATGAATTTTTTGTTCCTCTACAAAGGAAAACTTATTACTTATATATTTAAAGTTAGAATTACACAATTAAATTCATGGTGTGAATGAAGCAGAAATACAACTTACTACTCAGATTAGAGAGATATATATTCCAATTTTTCTACCTTCTGAACATAATTATATACAGTTATTGTGCTCACCCTAGATCCACGCAAACAGACTTGAGCATTTTAGTGCCACTGAGCTGTATCCTTAGCACAAACTTTTGGGTGAGCCCTACCTTTTCCCTGCATTGAATCAATTTTTCCCTTAGTTAAACATAAAAAAGAAACTATAAGAGCTAGCCAGATGCTTCAATGCTGAAGGAAATTGTTTTGGTATAATCCAAGAAGAGGAAAAAAGCCAGAAAATTTGGATGGTTCAGGCCATTTTAGACCATACCCAGTCTGCTGCATGTAGGCTGTGTGGCTCATTTGGCAACTTTCAAAACAGCTACGTGCACCACAGAGCACTGCAGTATTAAATGTGTGTGGCCTGATTTGGCTTCCACCTGTTGACTATCTTATTTCATGCAATCCAAATCAGCCAATGTTAAATGTCCTTCTAACTAAATCAAACTGAGTACAAAGCTGCCAGGCAAGCAAATGGCAGAAGAACAGGAATCTTAGGTTGAAAAACACAAAAACTAGTTAGTGACTCACCAAAGAAGACACTGGATTGTACCATCTTCACCTGATTGAAGTGAAAGTAAATAATGCTAAAAATTTAGCAAACAACACAGAAAAGCAGAAATTTTTTAGAGAGTTAGGAAGGGAAAAATAATCAGTGACACTTAAAACACTTGGTAAGCTAAGGAGGTCATCTTTCACCATAGGTCCCAGTCAGATTCTACCTCTTATATCAGGTTCAGAGCATTTTAATACTGGTGAATTCATTTTTTACTAATGTCTTTTGCTCATTGGGAATTTATATTATTAAAAAGATAATGCTTTTTGGTATAAGATGTTTTCTATAACTAATATAATTTATGTTACAAAACAACATATTTTATTTTTGCCATATTGGGAAGTAAGGTTGTCCAAGATTTGAGTTGTGAACTTTATTTACTTTGCACTTCCAACCTATGAAAGCTTTCTGCCCTGCTATTTTTGAAAGGAAAGTAAGGAGCTTTTTGGTCTACATCAAAGTAGAAGATTGGTATTTTTGGGTATATGATACCTCAGGTCCTAAAAGACATTTATCTGTTTCAGTTTCTCTTTGGTGTAATCTGTTGTTTCAGAATGGTCTACCTAAACTTTTAATGCAAAAAGAAACAGTTCCAGATTGAGGTATCAAGAAAAAACATACTTATACTTAAAATGGAAAGGGAGCAATAGCTCCTACTCCCATTCTATAAAAATCCAGATCCTGTTTTGTCATTTGTTTTTTAGAAATGAAGGTCTAATAAGTATGAGATAACATTTAAATGGAATATATTTACCTCTTTTATTCATTTTCAAACCAAGGCTCTGCTGGAACATTTGTGTTTCTTATTTTTTTTCTCTCCTTGGCCTTTAACCAGCTTGCTGTTTTCCAAATGATATTTCATTTCTGGGCTTTGTTACAACGTTAATAATCTTATTCATTTCCTTGTTGCCCAGATTCAATAACTTACTTTAAAACCAAAGCAGTGTTTTCAGTGTTGCATCAAAACCTGACATTAAATGAAGCTGTTTATTAATCTTGTCTTATAATGTTATTATTTAGAGGGGCGCCTGGGTGGCTCAGCTGGTTAAGCTTTCGACTTCAGCTCAGGTAGTGATCTTATGGTCAGTGAGTTTGAGCCCCGCATCCAGCACTGTGCTGACAGCTCAGAGCCTGGAGCCTGCTTCAAATTCTGTGTCTCCCTCTCTCTCTGCTTCTCCCCTGCTCACACTCTGTCCCTCAAAAATGAATAAACGGTAAAAAAATTTTTAAAAAATAATGTTATTATGTAGATTTGTGCCACAAATTGGCGTTCTTTGTTTTTTTTATTCAACCTCCTCTATTTGATAATATGCTAAATCAAGTCAAATTTGAAAGTGCACAAATATAATCTCTATGAATTACCTTTCTATCAAATCTGAGTAGGTAGCAATACCAAGAAGACACTGGTAATTTTCAGTATATACTTTCATGTTATTAAGTGGATTTTTCAAAATGTTTTATATACTGTTCTGAAAGAGTATTTCCATATGCCATAAAAACTGAATGTTAGAATATTTTACATAGAAAAGCATCTATGTATCTCAAATGAGTTTCTTTATTTCCTATGGCTAACATGATATATTACAGAGAAAATGATACTATATTACAATAATCTCTAAATCAAAAATTGTCACCTGATAAAAAATGGAATTGCTAAATGACACCTGTATCTCTTTATAAGTTCTCTAAATGAAATTAATAAAAGTATTCTTTTTTATTTTAAACACCAACCAGAACTAAATCTAATGGCCAAAATCTTAACAACAACTCTATTTTCAGTCAAAATTGAGAGAAATATTTTTCCACGTCTATTTTTTATGACTATATTAATAAACATTTACTCCTACAAGCAATTTTATTTTATTTTGTTTTTCAAGTTTGTATTTAAATTCCACTTGGTTAACATGCAGTGTAATATTAGCTTCAGGTATAGAATTTAGCAATTCATCACTTATATAACACCCACTGCTCTTTATAACAAGTGCCCTTGTTAATTCCCATCACCATTTAACCCATACCTCTGCCCACTTCCCCTCCAGCAACCCTCAGTTTGTTCTCTATAGGTAAGAGTCTGTCTTCTAGTTTGCCTCTCTTTTTTTCCCCTTTGTTCATCTGTTTTGTAAAATTCCACATATGAGAGAAATCATATGGTATTTGCCTTTGACCTCTTTCACTTAGAATAATACTTTCTAGCTCCATCCATGTCATTGTAAATGGCCAGATTTCATTCCTTTTTATTGGCTGAGTAATATTCCAGGGGATGAAGAAGCTGTGATATATACCACACATTGTGTGTGTGTGTGTGTGTGTGTGTGTGTGTGTATACATACAATGAAATATTCTTACAAGAAACTTTAAAAATTTTACCCAAATTTTATCTTACTTGTGATTCTAGTTTCTTCTCTGTATTTAAGAGTGTCTTATGGTTTGCCTTCCTCTGTTTTCATCTTATTTTTGCTTCCCTTCCCCTAGGTTCATCTGTTTTGTTTCTTAAATTCCACATGTGAGTGAAATTATATGATATTTGTCTTTCTCTGACAGACTTATTTCACTTGGCATAATACACTCTAGTTCCATCCACATCATAGTAAATGGCAAGATCTCATTCTTTTCCATAACAGAGTAACATTCCACTGTATGTACATATCACATCTTCTTTATCCATTCATCAGTCAGTGGACATTTGGGCTCTTTCCATAATTTGGCTATTGTTGATACTGCCACCGTAAACACTGGGGTGCATGTGTCCCTTTGAATCAACATTTTTGTATCCTTTGGATAAATACCTAGTATGCAATTGCTAGGTTATAGGGTAGTTCTATTTTTAATTTTTTATGGAACTTCCATACTGTTTTCCAGAGTGGCTGCACCAGTTTGCATTCCTACCAAGAGTGCAAAAGGGTTCCTCTTTCCCCACAGCCTCACCAACACCTGTTGTCTCCTGTGTTGTTAATTTTAGCCATTCTGACAGGTGTGTAAGGTGGTATCTCATTGTAGTTTTTCTATTTGTATTTCTCTGATGATGAGTGATGTTGTGCATCTTTTCATGTGTCTGTTAGCCATCCAGATGTCTTCTTTGGAAAAGTATCTGTTCATGTCTTCTTCTCATTTCTTCACTGGATTATTTGTTTTTGGGGTGTTGACTTTGATAAGTTCTTTATATATTTTTGATACTAGCCCTTTATCCAAAATGTGATTTGCAAATATCTTCTCCCATTCCATAGGTTGACTTTTAGATTTGTTGATTGTTTTCTTTGCTGTGCAGAAGCTTTTTAATCCTGATGAAGTCTCCCAGTAGTTCATTTTTGCTTTTGTTTCTGTTGCCTCTGGAGACATGTCTAGAAAGAAGTTGCTGTGGCCAAGAACAAAGAGGTTGCTACCTCTTTTCTCCTCTAGGACTTTGTTGGTTTCCTGCCTTACATTTAGGTCTTTCATCCATGTTAAATTTATTTTTGTGTATGGGTAAGAAAGTGTTCAAGGTTCATTCTTCTGCATGTTGTTGTCTAGTTTTCCCAACACCATATGCTGTCTTTTTTCCTAAAGCAGCAGAATACACATTCTTCTTGAGTGCACATGGAACATTCTCCAGAACAGATCACATACTGTGTCACAAATCAGCTCTCAAAAAGTACAAAAAGATTGAGATCATACAATGTGTATTGTCAGGCCACATGCTATGAAACTTGAAATCAAACACAAGAAAAAAATTTGGAAACATCACAAATACTCAGAAGTTAAAGAATATCTTACTAAAGAAAGAATGGGTTGACCAAGATATTACAGAGGAAATTAAAAAGCATATGGAAGCCAATGAAAATGAAAATACGACAGTCCAAAACCTTTGGGATGCAGCAAAGGCAGTCATAAGAGGGAAATATATAGCAATCCAGGCCTCCCTAAAGAAGGAAGGTCTGAAATATACAACCTAACCTTAAACCTAAAAAAGTTGGAAAAACAAAAGCAAATAAAGCCAAAACAGCAAATAAAGCCCTTCCAGGAAAAGAAGGGAAATAATAAAGATTATAGCAGAAATCAATGTTATAGGGAGGAATAAAACAGTAGGAAAGATCAATGAAACTAGCAGTGATTCTTTGAAAAAATTAACAAAACTGATAAACCCCTAGCCAGGTTTATCAAAGAAAAAGGAAAGGACCCAAATAAATAAAATCATAAACGAAAGAGGAGTGATCACAAACAACACTACAGAAATACAAACAATAATAAGAAAATATTATGAGCAATTATATGCAAACAAATTGGGCAATCTGGAAGAAATGGACAAATTTCTAGAAACATATAAACTCCCAACACTGGAACGGGGAAATAGAAAATTTGAATAGACCCATAACCAGTAGAGAAATTAAATCAGTAATCAAAAATCCCCCAACAGGTGGGTGGAGAGAGGATGGAGACTGGGGAGGGGGGGAGAACACGGGAAAAACACCCCTCCCCAAAAGCAGCTGGAGAGAAAGCAGAAAATTGGAAACAGCCACAGAAACTAAACAAAAAGGGAGAAAGGAAAAAGGAGAGGGTTTAAATTCCATTAAGAGTGTAAACAAGGGGAGCGCAAAGGCTGCAACTCTGCAGCTGGATACTTGGCAGTGCTCCAGTGGGAAGGGCAAATCCCCAGCAACAGAGTGGGGTCCGGGAGGTTCTCGGGCCACACAGGGAAAAGCGGTTCCACTGCTGGAAGGACATTTGGTAGAGACTGCTGAAGCCACCTGGTCCCAGCAAACCCCAGAAAACAGCCACATTCACTGGTGCTGGAACAAGGTCGTTAAGTGTGAAGCCTGGTACCAGATATGTGTTGTGATTTTCCGTAATCCCTGAAACGCTGCTGCTACACTATCTCGTGAGCTTTTTCTGGGGCGGGCTGGCACCTGGCCGCAGTCTCAAGCCACTGGCAGCAGCAGGGTCCAGTGAGCGTTCCTGGGTGCAGCCGACATTCAGCCATTGCTCATTCGGCCACTGTTCATTCAGCCATTGCTCATTCAGCCATTGCTCATTCAGTCATTGCTCGGTGAGATCCTCCTGCAGAGGGGCAGAACGGGTCAAAGCTGCAGTTCCTCAGAAGTAAGGGCCCGGGGAAAACAGCCGCATCTGAGACAAAACTCAGGACAGAGGTACTGCCTGGGGCCTGGTCACAGAGAGTAAAAAAGCAGGGAATAGACAAAAGCTGAAGACAGAGGATGGGTGCAGGATTGCTAATTTGGGAGAACAGACTGGGTAGCTGCGAGGCACCATTTTCACTGCTCCTGATCATGCGCATACGCACCTACAAGCACCACAACAATCCACCCCAGTAGGCTAGCAGCGCCATCTAGTGGAGAGTGGAGCTATTACACTGAGCCCCGCCCATCTGGGCCAACCTCACTCTTCAAGAACACAAGTCTCACTGCTGGCTTAGTTTATGGACTATAAAGCACTACATACACTGACTTCTAGGGGAAAACAAAGTAATTTCAGTCCTACTTCAATCTGTTAACAGGTTCATCTATCCAATTTTCTTTTCTTTTTCTTCCTTTTTCTCTTTTATACTTCTTTTCTTTTTCTTGAATACAGAAAGAGAAAATATTCATTTTTCTTCCAATTTTTGTTAAAAATATTTTTCTTTAATTTTTATTACTATACTTTTTACTTTTGTGTAAATTTTTTCAAATTCTATTTTACTTTCATAATTTTATTTTAGTCAACTTCAGTGTATTCACCTTTTCAAATTTTCAATTTCCTTTTTTTCTCTTTTTTGTTTACTTTCTTTTTCTTGAACGCAGAAAGAGAAAAACGTCATTTTTACTTTCAATTTCTATTTAAAATATTTTTATTTAATTTTTTACTATACTTTTTGCTTCTATGTGAATTTTTTCAAATCCTATTTTACTTCCACCATTTTATTTTAGTCTACTACAGTATATTCACTTTCTCAAATTTTCAAACGATTTCCTTTTTTTTCATTTTTTGATCTTTTTTTCCCTTTTTCGTTTCTTTTCTTTTTTCTTGAATACAGAAAAAGAAAAAATCCTATTATTTTTAATTTTTATTAAAAATATATTTCTTTAATTTTTTCTACTATATTCTTTAAATTTTGTGTATATTTTTTCAAATTCTATTTTATCCCATCATCTCATTTTAGTCTACTTCAGTGTATTCATTTTTTCAAATTCTCAAACAATTTCATTTTTATTTTTTCTTCCCCCCCCCTTTTTTTTGCTCTAATCTGTCAAACCATTTTCAACACCCAGACCAAAAAACACCTAGGATCTAGCATCATCTAATTGATTTGTGTGTGTGTGTGTGTGTGTGTGTTTAATTTTGAATTTTAATATTTTTTAATTTTAATTTTTTTAATTTCAATTTTTCTACCTCATTAATTCCTTTTCTCCCTTCAAAATGACAAAATGAAGGAATTCACCCCAAAAGAAAGAGCACGAAGAAACAACAGCCAGGGATTTAACCAACACAGATATAAGCAAGATGTCTGAACCAGAATTTAGAATCATGATAATAAGAATACTAGCTGGAGTCGAAAATAGATTAGAATCCCTTTCTGCAGAGATAAAAGAAGTAAAAAAATAGCCAGAATGAAATTAAAAATGCTATAACTGAGCTGCGTTCACAGATGGATGCAGCAGTAGCAAGGATGGATGAGGCAGAATAGAGAATCAGCGATATAGAAGGCAAACTCATAGAGAATAATGAAGCAGAAAAAAAGGGAGAGATTAAGGCAAAAGAGCACGATTTAAGAATTGGAGAAATCAGTGACTCATTAACAAAGAACAACATCAGAATCATAGGGGTCCCAGAAGAGGAAGAGAGAGAAATAGGGGTAGAGGGGTTATGTGAGCAAATCATAGCTTACTTTCCTAACCTGCAGAAAGACACAGACATCAAAATCCAGGAAGCACAGAAGACCCCCCATTAGATTCAACAAAAACCGACCATCAACAAGGCATATCATAGTCAAATTCACATAATACTCAGGCAAAGAGAGATGAAAGCAGCAAGGGAAAAAAAGTCCCTAACCTACAAGGGAAGACAGATCAGGTTTGCAGCAGACCTATCCACAGAAAATTGGCAGGCCAGAAAGGAGTGGCAGGATATATTCAATGTGCTGAATCAGAAAAAAACATGCAGTCAAGAATTCTTTATCCAGCAAGATTGTCATTCAAAATAGAAGGAGAGATAAAAAGTTTCCCAGACAAACAAAAATTAAAGGACTTTGTGACCACTAAACCACCCTGCAAAAAATTTTAAGGGGGACTCTCTGAGGGGAGAAAAGATGAATATATATATATATATATCAAAAGCAACAAAGATTAGAAAGGACCAGAGAACACCACCAGAAACTCCAACTCTACAAGTATCATAATGGCAATAAGTTCATATCTTTCAGTTCTCACTCTAAATGTCAATGGACTCAATGCTCCAATAAAAGGATATAGGGTAACTGAATGGATAAGAAAACAAGATCCATCTATATGCTGTTTATAAGAGACCCACTTTAGAGTTAAAGACACCTTCATTTTGAAAGTAAGGGGATGGAGAAACATCTATTATGCTAATGGTCAACAAAAGAAAGCTGGAGTAGCCATACTTATATCAGACAATCTAGACTTTAAAATAAAGACTGTATCAAGAGATGCAGAAGGGCATTATATCCTAATCAAGGGGTCTATCCACCAAGAAGACCTAACAATTGTAAACATTTATGTGCCAAATGTGGTGGTACCCAAATGTATAAATCAATTAATCACAAATGTAAATAAACTCATCGATAGTAATACCATAACAGTAGGAGACTTCAACACCCTGCTCACAGCAATGGACAGACCATCTAATCAAAAAATCAACAAGGAAACAATGGCTTTGAATGACACACTGCACCAGATGGACTTAATAGATATATTCAGAACATTTCATCCTAAAGCAGTAGAATATACATTCTTCTCCAGTGCACATGGAATGTTCTCCAGAATAGACCACATACTTGGACACAAATCAGCCCTAAGTAAGTATGAAAAGATCGAGATCACACCATCATACCGTGCATATTTTCTACAACACTATGAAACTTGAAATCAACCACAAGAAAAAATTTGGAAAGGTAAAAAATACTTGGAAACTGAAGAACATCCTACTAAGAAATGAATGAGCTAACCAAGAAGTTAAAGAGGAAATTAAAAAGCATATGGAAGCCAATGAAAATGATAACACCACAACCCAAAACCTCTGGGATGCAGCAAAGGTGGTCATAAGAGGAAAGTATATAGCAATCCAGGCCTTCCTAAAGAAGAAAGAAAGATCTCAGATACACAACCTAGCCTTATGCCTTAAGGAGCTGGAAAAAGAACAGCAAATAAAACCCCAAACCAGCAGAAGACGGGATAATAAAGATTAGAGCAGAAATTAATGCTATCAAAACCGAAAAAACTGGAGAACAGATCAATGAAACCAGAATCTTGTTCTTTGAAACAATTAACAAATTGATAAGCCAATAGCCAGTTTGATCAAAAAGAAAAAGGAAAGGACCCAAATAAATAAAATCCAGAATGAAAGAGGAGAGATCACAACCAACACAACAGAAAAAAAACAATAATAAGAGAAAATTATGAGCAATTATATGCCAATAAAATGGGTAATCTGGAAGAAATGGACAAATTCCTAGACATATACACTACCAAAACTGAAACAGGAAGAAATAGAAAATTTGAACAGACCCAAAACCAGTAAGGAAATCAAATTAGTAATCAAAACTCTCCCAAAAAACAGGAATCCAGGGCCAGATGACTTTCCAGGGGAATTCTACCAAACATTTAAGGAAGAGTTAACACCTATTCTCTTCAAACTGTTCCAAAAAATAGAAATGGAAGGAAAACGTTCAAACTCTTTCTATGAAGCCAGCATTACCTTGATTCCAAAACCAGACAGAGACCACACTAAAAAGGGGAACTATAGACCAATTTCCCTGATGAACATGGATGCAAAAATCCTCAACAAGATATTAGCCAACCGGATCCAACAATACATTAAAAAAATTATTCACCATGACCAAGCAGGATTTATACCTGGGATGCAGAGCTGGTTCAATATCCACAAAACAATTAACATGATTCAACACATCAATAAAAGAAAGGACAAGAACCATATGATCCTCTCAATAGATGCAGATAAAGCTTTTGACAAAATACAGTATCTTTTTTGATAAAAAAAACCCTCAAGAGAGTAGGGATAAAAGGAGCATACCTCGAGATCATAAAAGCCACATATGAACGACCCAACGCTAATATCATCCTCAATGGGGAAAAACTGAGAGCTTTCCATGTAAGGTCAGGAACAAGACACGGATGTCCACTCTCACCACTGTTATTCAACATAGTATTGGAAGTCTTAGCTGCAGTATTCAGACATCACAAAGAAATAAAAGGCATCCAAATCGGCCAGGAGGAGGTCAAACTTTCATTCTTTGCAGATGACATGATACTCTATATGGAAAACCCAAAAGATTCCACCAAAAAACTGCTAGAACTGATTGATGAATTCAGCAAAGTTGCAGGATATAAAATCAATAGCCAAAGTGATCTTGAAAAAGAAAACCAAAGCAGGAAACATCACAATCCCAGACTTCAAGCTATACTACAAAGCTGTAATCATCAAGACAGTATGGTACTGGCACAAGAACAAACACTCAGATCAATGGAACAGAATAGAGAACCCAGAAGTGGACCCACAAACACATGGCCAACTAATCTTTGACAAAGCAGGAAAGAATATCCAGTGGAATCAAGACAGTCTCTTCAGCAAGTGGTGCTGGGAAAACTGGACAGCAACATGCAGAAGAATGAACCTGGACCACTTTCTTACACCATACACAAAAATAAACTCAAAATGGATGAAAGACCTAAACGTAAGACAGGCAGCCATCAAAATCTTCGAGGAGAAAGCAGGCAAAAACCTCTTTGATCTTGGCCACAGCAACCTCTTACTCAACACATATCCAGAGGCAAGGGAAACAAAAGCAAAAATGAACTATCGGGACTTCATCAAAATAAAAAAATTCTGCACAGCAAAGGAAACAATCTGCAAAACTAAAAGGCAACCAACAGAATGGGAGAAGATATTTGCAAACAACATGTCAGATAAAGAGTTAGTATCCAAAATCTACAAAGAACTTATCAAACTCAACACCCCCCCAAAAAACAATCCTGTGAAGAAATGGGCAACAGACATGAATTGACACTTTTCCAAAGAAGATATCCAGATGGCCAACTGACACATGAAAAAATGCTCATCACTCATCATCAGGGACAGACAAATCAAAAGCACAATGAAATACCACCTCACACCCGTCAGAATGGCTAACATTGACAACTCAGGCAACAACAGATGTTGGCGAGGATGCAGAGAAAGAGGGTCTTTTGCATTGTTGGTGGGAATGCAAGCTGGTCCAGCCACTCTGAAAAACAGTATGAAGGTTCCTCAAAAAATTAAAAATAGAACTACCCTATGACCCAGCAATTGCACTACTAGGCATTTATCCACAGGATACAGGTGTGCTGTTTTGAAGGGACACATGCACCCCATGTTTATAGCAGTACTATCAACAATAGCCAGAGTATGAAAAGAGCCCAAATGTCCATCAATGGATGAATGGATAAAGAAGATGTGGTGTATATATACATTAGAGTATTACTTGGCAATCAAAAAGAATGAAATCTTGCCATTTGCAAGTCTGTGGATGGAACTGGAGGGTATTATGCTAAGTGAAATTAGTCAGTCAGAGAAAGACAAAAATCATATGAACTCACTCATATAAGGACTTTAAGAGACAAAACAGATGAACAAAAGGGAAGGGAAACAAAAATAATATAAAAACAGAGAGGGGGACAAAACAGAAGAGACTCATAAATATGGAGTACAAACTGAAGGTTACTGGAGGGGTTGTGGGAGGGGTATGCACTAAATGTTTAAGGGGCACTAAGGAATCTACTCCTGAAATCATTGTTGCATTATATGTCAACTAATTTAGATGTAAATTTAAAAAACAAAAAATAAAATAAAAAAAAGTCACCCTGTATCTCTCAAATGAGGATCATCTAATTCTAGGATGGGAGATCTGTCCTCCTAAACAGAAAAGCACACTAAAATTTACCAAAACAAGATAGAAAGAAAGCATTCACACCAGAGGTATCAAGTTTGCATTCATTAAATATATATATCATATCATATATTCATATATCATTCATATATATTCATAAAATATATATATATATATATATATATATATATATATATATATATATATATGCATATATATCCCAACAAACAAGAGCAAGAGTCCAAGGCTGGATGCCTTCCCAGGGGAATTCTACTAAACATTTAAGGAAAAGTTAATACTTATTCTTTGAAGCTGTTCCAAAAATAGAAATGGAAGAAAACTTCCAAACCCATTATACAAGCCAGCATTACCTTGATTCCAAAACCAGACAAAGACTTCACTAAAAAGGAGGATTACAGACAAATTTCCCTGATGAACATGGATGCAAAAATTCTCATGATACTAGCAAGTCTATTCCAACAATACATTAAAAGAATTATTCATCAAGATCAAGTGGGAGTATTTCTGGGCGGCAGGGGTGATTCAGTATCTATAAATCAATCAATATGATACATCACATTAATAAAAGAAAGGATAAAAACCATATGATCTTCTCAATAGATGCAGAAAAAGCATTTCACAAAATACAGCATCCCTCTTTATAAAAATCCTCAAGAAAGTAGGGATAGAAAAAACCCTCAACATCATGAAGGCCATATATGAAAGACCCACAGCTAACAATCATCCTAAATGGGGAAAAACTGAGTTTTCTCCCTAAGGTCAGGAACATGACAGGGATGTCCACTCTCACCACTGTTGTTCAGCATAGTACTGGAAGTCCTGGCCTCAGTGATCAGAACAAAAAGAAATAAAAGGCATACAAATCAGCAAGAAAGAAGTCAAACTTTCACTCTTCACAGACGACATTATATTCTTTGTGGAATACCCTAAAGACTCCACCAAAAAACTTCTAGAACTGATCCATGAATTTAGCAAAGTCACAGGATATAAAATCAAAGTACAGAAATCAGTTGCATTGCTATACACCAATAATGAAGCAGCAGAAAGAGAAATCAAGGAATCAAGCCCATTTGCAATGTGCCAAAAACCATAAGATACCTAAGGATAAACTAACCAAAGAGGTAAAAGATATGTATGCTGAAAACTACAGAAAACTTATGAAAGAAACTGAAAAAGACACAAAGAAATGGAAAATCATTCCATGCTCATTGATTGGAAGAATACTGCTAAACTGTCAAAACTACCCAAAGCAATCTACGCATTTAATGCAATCCCTATCAAAATAACACAAGCATTCTCCACAGAGCTAGAACAAACAATTCTAAAATTTGTATGAAACCAGAAAAGACCCTGAGTAGCCAAAGTAATGTTGAAAAAGAAAAACAAAGCTGGACGCATCACAATTCTAAACTTCAAGCTGTATTACAAAGCTGTAATTATCAAGACAGTAGGGTACTGGCACAAAAACAGACACAGAGATCAATGGAGCAAGATAAAGAACCCAGAAATGGATCAACAAATGTATGGCCAACTAATCTTCAACAAAGCAGGAAAGAATATTCATTGACTTTTTAAATTCATAAATGTGTGCTGAATTATACTAAATATTTTTTCTTCATCTATTGAAAAAATACTAGCATTAATACATTCTATATAATTAGTTTTGAAAAAATTACAGTTCTCATCAATTTAATACAGACCCAAATTTCTGTGACCCTACTTTATCTAAAATTGTGGGTTTAGGTGGCATTATTGACTCACATCAGGTTCAACAGGAAGAGACAGACTAAGGGAGAGAGGGAAGGCACAATCTTCTCAGACTCCAAAAGCAGAACCCAATGATTCATACACCACCCATTTTTGGTTTTCATCATTTAATGTCCATGTTACTTTCATTTACCACCATCTTCAAATCATCAGTCCTTCTGTGGATCACCTCTCAGAGTACCATGACCCATTGGATCCTGAATATCCACCAAGGACTTAGACTGACTGTATCAAGACCTTTTTGACTTGCAATCAGCATTAGTCATGTACTTGCAAAATCGTAGTCTGGGGCCAACTGCAGGCAAAACTCTGTGCTAAGCCCTATGGATACCAGGATAAAATGAGTAAGACATAACACTAACATCATAAAGCACAAGTCTTATGTGAAAGAGAAACCATGTCTCCTTAACTCCACAGAATATGGTTTTGCCTCTTTGAGCTGCTAGAGCCAGCCCTAGAAGGCCCCTCCAATTCCAGTGATCTTTCCTGAGATCTCATTTGGCATGATCTCTCTGCCACGTCTAATGTAGAGCACTTTATTGTTGAAGCTCTCCTTTAACTTTTATTATATTACTGTCTTCTGGTTCTCTTCGGACATCTTTGAATTAGAGAGATGGACTGCTGAGGAGGAAAAAGCATGAGCTTTATTGTAGATCTTGCTTTGAATCATTATTCCACCATTTACTGGGTCACTGTGGGCAAATTATTTCTTTCTGAGCTGCAACTTCCTCATTCTAAATAGGTTAGGATTACTACATGACATGAGATACAGCATATAAAGTTATTCGTTCAATGGTGATTGCTCTGCAATTGTTATACTTCCTTTGTCTTCATCCTCTATTTTTTCTTCTCCCATCCCCCAAATTTTATTTAATTTTAATTTTTTAAAATTTTATTATTTGACTATAGTTAACATTCAGTGTTATTTAGTTTCAGATGTACAACACAGTGATTCAACAATTCTATTTAGTTACTTAATGCTCACCATGATAAGTGTAGTCACCATCTGTCACCATATGTTATTACAACACTATTGATTATATTCCTTATGTTGTACTTTTCATCTCTGTGACTTATTTATTTTATAACTGGAAGTTTGTGCCTCTTAATCTCCTTCACTTACTTTGTCAACCCCCCACCCCTTTCCTTGAGTTTGTTTAGCAACCACCAGTTTGTTCTTTAGAGTATTTATGACACAAATCAAAACCACAATGAGATATCACCTCACAACAGTCAGAATGACTAGTATCAAAGGACAAGAAATAACAAGTGTCAGCAAGGATGTGGAGAAAAGGGAATCTTTGTGCACTGTTGCTGGAGAATGTAAACTGGTGCAACTACTATGGAAAACAGTATGGAATTTCCTCCAAAGGTTAAAAATAGAAATAGCAGAGAGAGAGGGAAGATGGGGGCGTAGGAGGACGCTGGGCTCACTGCGCGTCCTGCTGATCACTTAGATTCCACCTACACCTGCCTAAAGAACCCAGAAAACCGCCAGAGGATTAGCAGAACGGAGTCTCCAGAGCCAAGCGCAGACGAGAGGCCCACAGAAGAGGGTAGGAAGGGAGGCGAGGTGGTGCACGCTCCACGGACTGGCGGGAGGGAGCCGGGTTGGAGGGGCAGCCTGCCGGCCAAGCAGAGCCCCCGAGTCTGGCTGGCAAAAGCGGAGGGGCCGGACGGACTGTGTTCCGACAGCAAGCGCGACTTAGCGTCTGGGAGGTCATAAGTTAACAGCTCTGCTCAGAAAGCGGGAAGGCTGGAGGACAAAGGGAGGGAGAGCTGCTGAGCCCCTGGACGGCAGAGCTCAGCTTGGCGGGGAACAAAGGCGCTCGCCAGCGCCATCTCCCCAGCCCATCCCCCAGCCAAAATCCCAAAGGGAACCAGTTCCTGCCAGGGAACTTGCTCGCGCAGCACAAACACCCAACTCTGTGCTTCTGCGGAGCCAAACCTCTGGCAGCGGATCTGACTCCCTCCCACTGCCACAGGGCCCCTCCTGAAGTGGATCACCTAAGGAGAAGCGAGCTAAGCCTACCCCTCCTGCCCCCGTGCACCTTGCCTACCCACCCCAGCTAATATGCCAGATCCCCAGCACCACAAGCCTGGCAGTGTGCAAGTAGCCCAGACAGGCCACGCCACCCCACAGTGAATCCCGCCCCTAGGAGAGGGGAAGAGAAGGCACACACCAGTCTGACTGTGGCCCCAGCAGTGGGCTGGGGGCAGACATCAGGTCTGATGCGGCCCCGCCCACCAACTCCAGTTATACATCACAGCACAGGGGAAGTGCCCTGCAGGTCCTCACCACTCCAGGGACTATCCAAAATGACCAAACGGAAGAATTCCCCTCAGAAGAATCTCCAGAAAATAACAACAGCTAATGAACTGATCAAAAAGGATTTAAATAATATAACAGAAAGTGAATTTAGAATAATAGTCATAAAATTAATCGCTGGGCTTGAAAACAGTATAGAGGACAGCAGAGAATCTCTTGCTACAGAGATCAAGGGACTAAGGAACAGTCACGAGGAGCTGAAAAGCACTTTAAACGAAATGCAAAACAAAATGGAAACGACGACAGCTCGGATTGAAGAGGCAGAGGAGAGAATAGGTGAACTAGAAGATAAAGTTATGGAAAAAGAGGAAGCTGAGAGAAAGAGAGATAAAAAAAATCCAGGAGTATGAGGGGAAAACTAGAGAACTAAGTGATACACTAAAAAGAAATAATATACGCATAATTGGTATCCCAGAGGAGGAAGAGGGAGGGAAAGGTGCTGAAGGTGTACTTGAAGAAATTATAGCTGAGAACTTCCCTGAACTGGGGAAGGAAAAAGGCATTGAAATCCAAGAGGCACAGAGAACTCCCTTCAGACGTAACTTAAATCGATCTTCTGCACGACATATCATAGTGAAACTGGCAAAATACAAGGATAAGGAGAAAATTCTGAAAACAGCAAGGGATAAACGTGCCCTCACATATAAAGGGAGACCTACAAGCCTCGTGACTGATCTCTCTTTTGAAACTTGGCAGGCCAGAAAGGATTGGCACGATATCTTCAGTGTGCTAAACAGAAAAAATATGCAGCTGAGAATCCTTTACCCAGCAAGTCTGTCATTTAGAATAGAAGGAGAGATAAAGGTCTTCCCAAACAAACAAAAACTGAAAGAATTCATCACCACTAAACCAGCCCTACAAGATATCCTAAGGGGGATCCTGTGAGACAAAGTACCAGAGACATCGCTACAAGCATAAAACATACAGACATCACAATGACTCTAAACCCGTATCTTTCTATAATAACACTGAATGTAAATGGACTAAATGCGCCAACCAAAAGACATAGGGTATCAGAATGGATAAAAAAACAAGACCCATCTATTTGCTGTCTACAAGAGACTCATTTTAGATCTGAGGACACCTTTAGATTGAGAGTGAGGGAATGGAGAACTATTTATCATGCTACTAGAAGCCAAAAGAAAGCTGGAATAGCCATACTTATATCAGACAAACGAGACTTTAAATTAAAGGCTGTAACAAGAGATGAAGAAGGGCATTATATAATAATTACAGGGTCTATCCATCAGGAAGAGCTAACAATTATAAATGTCTATGCGCCAAATACCGGAAACCCCAAATATATAAAACAATTACTCATAAACATAAGCAACCTTATTGATAAGAATGTGGTCATTGCAGGGGACTTTAACACCCCACTTACAGAAATGGATAGATCATCTAGACACACGGTCAATAAACAAGGGCCCTGAATGATACATTGGATCAGATGGACTTGACAGATATATTTAGAACTCTGCATACCAAAGCAACAGAATGTACTTTCTTCTCGAGTGCACATGGAACATTCTCCAAGATAGATCATATACTAGGTCACAAAACAGCCCTTCATAAGTTTACAAGAATTGAAATTATACCATGCATACTTTCAGACCACAATGCTATGAAGCTTGAAATCAACCACAGGAAAAAGTCTGGAAAACCTCCAAAAGCATGGAGGTTAAAGAACACCCTACTAACGAATGAGTGGGTCAACCAGGCAATTAGAGAAGAAATTAAAAAATATATGGAAACAAACGAAAATGAAAATACAACAATCCAAATGTTTTGGGATGCAGCGAAGGCAGTCCTGAGAGGAAAATCCATTGCAATCCAGGCATATCTCAAGAAACAAGAAAAATCCCAAATACAAAATCTAACAGCACACCTAAAGGAAATAGAAGCAGAACAGCAAAGGCAGCCTAAACCCAGCAGAAGAAGAGAAATAATAAAGATCAGAGCAGAAATAAACAATATAGAATCTAAAAAAACTGTAGAGCAGATCAACAAAACCAAGAGTTGGTTTTTTGAAAAAATAAACAAAATTGACAAACCTCTAGCCAGGCTTCTCAAAAAGAAAAGGGAGATGACCCAAATAGATAAAATCATGAATGAAAATGGAATTATTACAACCAATCCCTCAGAGATACAAACAATTATCAGGGAATACTATGAAAAATTATATGCCAACAAATTGGACAACCTGGAAGAAATGGACAAATTCCTAAACAACCACACTCTTCCAAAACTCAATCAGGAGGAAATAGAAAGCTTGAACAGACCCATAACCAGCGAAGAAATTGAATTGGTTATCAAAAATCTCCCAACAAATAAGATTCCAGGACCAGATAGCTTCCCAGGGGAGTTCTACCAGACGTTTAAAGCAGAGATAATACCTATCCTTTTCAAGCTATTCCAAGAAATAGAAAGGGAAGGAAAACTTCCAGACTCATTCTATGAAGCCAGTATTACTTTGATTCCTAAACCAGACAGAGACCCAGTAAAAAAAGAGAACTACAGGCCAATATCCCTGATGAATATGGATGCAAAAATTCTCAATAAGATACTAGCAAATCGAATTCAATGGCATATAAAAAGAATTATTCACCATGATCAAGTGGGATTCATTCCTGGGATGCAGGGCTGGTTCAACATTTGCAAATCAATCAACGTGACACATCACATTAACAAAAAAAAAGAGAAGAACCATATGATCCTGTCAATCGATGCAGAAAAGGCCTTTGACAAAATTCAGCACCCTTTCTTAATAAAAACCCTTGAGAAAGTCGGGATAGAAGGAACATACTTAAAGATCATAAAAGCCACTTATGAAAAGCCCACAGCTAACATCATCCTCAACGGGGAAAAACTGAGAGCTTTTTCCCTGAGATCAGGAACACGACAGGGAAGTCCACTCTCACCGCTGTTGTTTAACATAGTGCTGGAAGTTCTAGCATCAGCAATCAGACAACAAAAGGAAATCAAAGGCATCAAAATTGGCAAAGATGAAGTCAAGCTTTCGCTTTTTGCAGATGACATGATATTACACATGGAAAATCCGATAGACTCCACCAAAAGTCTGCTAGAACTGATACATGAATTCAGCAAAGTCGCAGGATACAAAATCAATGTACAGAAATCAGTTGCATTCTTATACACTAACAATGAAGCAACAGAAAGACAAATAAAGAAACTGATCCCATTCACAATTGCACCAAGAAGCATAAAATACCTAGGAATAAATCTAACCAAAGATTTAAAAGATCTGTATGCTGAAAACTATAGAAAGCTTATGAAGGTAATTGAAGAAGATTTAAAGAAATGGAAAGACATTCCCTGCTCATGGATTGGAAGAATAAATATTGTCAAAATGTCAATACTACCCAAAGCTATCTACACATTCAATGCAATCCCAATCAAAATTGCACCAGCATTCTTCTCGAAACTAGAACAAACAATCCTAAAATTCATATGGAACCACAAAAGGCCTGGAATAGCCAAAGTAATTTTGAAGAAGAAGACCAAACCAGGAGGCATCACAATCCCAGACTTTAGCCTCTACTACAAAGCTGTCATCATCAAGACAGCATGGTATTGGCACAAAAACAGACACATAGACCAATGGAATAGAATAGAAACCCCAGAACTAGGCCCACAAACGTATGGCCAACTCATCTTTGACAAAGCAGGAAAGAACATCCAATGGAAAAAAGACAGTCTCTTTAACAAATGGTGCTGGGAGAACTGGACAGCAACATGCAGAAGGTTGAAACTAGACCACTTTCTCACACCATTCACAAAAATAAACTCAAAATGGATAAAGGACCTGAATGTGAGACAGGAAACCATCCAAACCTTAGAGGAGAAAGCAGGAAAAGACCTCTCCTACCTCAGCCGTAGCAATCTCTTACTCGACACATCCCCAAAGGGAAGGGAATTAAAAGCAAAAGTGAATTACTGGGACCTTATGAAGATAAAAAGCTTCTGCACAGCAAAGGAAACAACCAACAAAACTAAAAGGCAACCAACGGAATGGGAAAAGATATTTGCAAATGACATATCGGACAAAGGGCTAGTATCCAAAATCTATAAAGAGCTCACCAAACTCCACACCCAAAAAACAAATAACCCAGTGAAGAAATGGGCAGAATACATGAATAGACACTTCTCTAAAGAAGACATCCGGATGGCCAACAGGCACATGAAAAGATGTTCAACGTCGCTCCTTATCAGGGAAATACAAATCAAAACCACACTCAGATATCACCTCACGCCAGTCAGAGTGGCCAAAATGAACAAATCAGGAGACTATAGATGATGGAGAGGATGTGGAGAAACGGGAACCCTCTTGCACTGTTGGTGGGAATGCAAATTGGTGCAGCTGCTCTGGAAAACAGTGCGAAGGTTCCTCAGAAAATTAAAAATAGACCTACCCTATGACCCAGCAATAGCACTGCTAGGTATTTACCCAAGGGATACAGGAGTACTGATGCATAGGGGCACTTGTACCCCAATGTTTATAGCAGCACTCTCAACAATAGCCAAATTATGGAAAGAGCCTAAATGTCCATCAACTGATGAATGGATAAAGAAATTGTGGTTTATATACACAATGGAATACTACATGGCAATGAGAAAAAATGAAATATGGCCCTTTGTAGCTATGTGGATGGAACTGGAGAGTGTTATGCTAAGTGAAATAAGCCATACAGAGAAAGACAGATACCATATGTTTTCACTCTTATGTGGATCCTGAGAAACTTAACAGAAACCCATGGGGGAGGGGAAGGAAAAAAAAAAAGAGGTTAGAGTGGGAGAGAGCCAAAGCATAAGAGACTCTTAAAAACTGAGAACAAACTGAGGGTTGATGGGGGGTGGGAGGGAGGGGAGGGTGGGTGATGGGTATTGAGGAGGGCACCTTTTGGGATGAGCACTGGGTGTTGTATGGAAACCAATTTGACAATAAATTTCATATATTAAAAAAAAATAGAAATAGAAGAAGATTGAGTAATGCTACTCCTGGGTATTTATCCATCCCCCAAATTTTAATAAGGCTTCAGTCCCTAACTTTCTGCTCTCCTCTCTCTATATTCTCTCTTTTCCATAAGAATTACATGGAATTCCATGCTTATATTATTTCCTGTTCAGCCATTTCCCAAATATTCAAGTTTATGATATTAAACATAATGGTGTCCATTTCAGTATCTACTTTTAAAAATGTAAATAATAATTATTTTTAAAATATCCGTCTAAAATTGAACAATTTGAAGAACCTGGGAGAGCATGTGCTGGAGAATGAATAGTGATTATCAGAAATCAGAGGAAAGTCCTCCAGATATAGTGACTATCATTTGTTTTATAACTCAGCAGAGCACTGCAGATCATCATGAAGGTAGTACTCATTACTTAGTTTTGAATCATGTATTTTTGGTCCTTTATTACCTAATTTATACTCACAATTAGTCACTGGTTAAAGAAAGATGAGACACAAGAAAGTGCCTGAATACATATTAAGACATACTAATGAATACAAACATGATAAATGTCTTCAAATGATCTCCTTCAGATCTATTCAATCTGTCTGATAGAAATTTTTTCAAAATGCATCAGTATTTCTTGTACCTCAGAAAGCAGTGCTAATAAAATAAACTATAATGACTGGTATTTCCAATTTGCCTTTATTTTACCCAGGAATATAAACTACTAACATCTATGACACATTTGTTTGGGTTTACTAATACGTAACAACCTAATTACAAAAATGTTTTGGTAAACCACTTCATTACACGCCAAAGAAAAACTGGAAGATAATTTTCAAAACTCCTAAGTTTAAAAAAACAAAAAAAAACAAAAAAAAAACAAAACTCCTAAGTTTAAAATTCATATATTATTGTGAAAATGATCACTCATTCATTAAGGTTAGGAATAATCAGTAGTGCCTACATCACTACTATGATGTACAACAATCACTATCTACATCAGTAGTGACCAAAGTGTATTTGTCAGAATGGTACTTGTGTGGAATTTTTTTTAATTTTAAGAATAATGCTTTTATTGTTTTAGGGAAAAAAAGATGCACATTTACTTTAGAAAGGTACCTGAGTGGCTCAGTCAGATAAGTGTCTCTTAATTTCGGCTCAGGTCATCATCTCGTGGTTCGTGGGACTGAGCCTGGAGTTAGACTCTGGGCTGCCCACCCAGAGCTTACCTAGAATTTTCTCTCTCCCTCTCTCTCTGCCCTTCACCTGGCACACATGCTCGCTCTCTCTCTCTCTCTCTCAAAATAAATAAATAAACTTTAAAAAAATACAGTGAAAAGTGCCAGGAAGAAACTAAACAAGACCACCAATATTCCATCACCCAAAAATAATCATTGCCAACTTTTATTGAACATCTTTACAAATGTGTATACTATGCAGATGAGTACTTCAGATGGGCAGGTATATATATAATTTCAGAAAAAAAACAATCATGATTATTTTTAATTTTTTAAATAAATGGAAGGCATTACTGAAAGTCAGGTAAAAGTTTAACCTCCACAGAGGATATGGTTACTAAATAAAAGAACTCTCTAAAGGTAAGAAAGAAATTATAAAAAAATCTTTGCCATCACTTTTGAAGCGATGTGCTTTACCTTTAAACTGTCTCCTTGCAATGAAAGATGAGAGTTATGACATTTTTCCTTGTACCTAATCTCCATCTTACCCTAATTTTTATTATATTTTTCTCTTTAGATCATCAAAGCTTACATTTATACTTTGTTCATTTATATTTTATAATAATCGTCAGTTGCTTTAGTTCTATATTTTTAAAATAAGAATAAACATTCTACACCACAAGTATTTAAGATTAGATGAGAATTACATAGAAACACCTTATAAATTGTAAAGTGCTAGAAAAAATATTTGTCCTAAAAATTAATACTTCCCATCATTCTTTCTCTGTACTTACGTTTCAAAATTCTCATCCTAGAGAAAAAGGTTTACTCAACTCACTTTACCTCTAGAAAGTTATTCTCTCCTAGCCTGATGAATAAATTGTTGCTCCTACCTCAAATCTAAACTATCATCCAACTTTCAGTATCAAGACCAAGTCTTTCCCCTTCCCCAATATCTACAGAACTTTCAACCTGCAGGGACGTCTTCATCTAAAGCTGTATAACACTAACATATTATATCACTAGGCAATAAGAATTACTCTTATATTGTCTCACAGAACAGTTATTTGATGTTTATACTAATAGAGTTTTCATTCTTACATGCTGTCTTTCAAACTAAACTGTAAGTGCCTTAAGGGCAAGATCTCAGTATTAGATTTTTGTCTCCATGTGCCTTCTGTTTTATATATACTGGCAAAACCAGTGCTTCCAGAGACCAGGGAATATAATTCTGCAACACAGTTGGAAGTATACAGAAGATTTTAAGTTAACTTACTAGATATTTAACTAAACTTTGCCTCAGAAATGGCCAGTATTCAAAAAATAAAATGAAATACATAAATTACAATGAACATAACCTATAAATCTTCAAATTACAATGAATATAAATTGTCAACATTAAGGAGTTAATTATTGGGTTTTTTGCATTAAGAATCACTATTAGAAGGTGCTTCTGTGTTTTTAATATTAAAAAGGTACTTCTTGGGATACCTAAAAATCTTTATGAACATCAAATATCACAGATTTATGTGGTAGATGTAGATGGGTTTACAACAGTGGCTTGTGAGCAAAATGGGTTCTGACTCTAATATATACATGCAAGTTGTTTTTAAAAAGAAATCCCAGATATTAATGAGTTTACTTTTATTTTCTATTCTATTTACCTTATAAAAATTGAAGGAAGAACTTCTTTAATCAGTTCATTGAGATTTTCACTTGTTTTAAGTAAATAAAGGCTTATACAATACTATAAATAATAATGATGATTTTTCTTTGACCAAAATATACAAAAATAAGCATTATTCTACTTAAGCTAATTTCCTGTATTAAAATTCTACTCATGTCCGGGCACCTGGGTGGCTCAGTCAGTTGAGCATCTGACTTGTGAATCTGGCTCAGGTCACAATCTCATAGTTTCATGAGTTCGAGCCCCACATCAGGCTCTGAGCTGACAGAGTGGAGCCTGCTTTGGATTCACCCTCTCTCTCTGCCCCTCTCTTGCTTGCACTTTCTCTCTAAATAAATAATAAACTTAAAAAATATATTTAAAAAGAAAAGTACCATGTCAACTGACAAGATATAATATTTAGTTTTTAACTTTTGGATTTTAATATTATTATACAAGTTTATTATAATGCAGATATAGTCAGTTATAGGTAGTGTAATCATGGCACACAACAGAAGTTACATGTGGTGTTCTTGCAATATATGGGTCCATGTAATAAGAAGCTACTGCTTCACTGCCAAGAAGTCAAGTTTAATTTGCTTTCTTTTTCTCTCCCTTTTCAACTGGCCAAAATACAAGTTCCACTGCAAATGCAACAACCAGCAAACACAGATGCCATCATAAATACCTAATGCTGCCAACCAGGAAACCCCACATTGACAAATAACAGAACTCCCCATAGCAACTGGAAGATGTTCTGGTCAACAGAAAGTCTGAAAGCTATATTGTAAATAAAATGCAAGCATCCTATATAACTGAAATATAAGTCTGTTTGTTTTTTACCACTGACATTAACTATTTACTATTACTCAATAGGTAATTTCATGGTAACTCATATTCTTAGTGGGTTGAGAAATTTTTATAAACCTTTCATTCTGCAGTTTTTAATACATAACTGCTATCAAGGAGGTCCAGCTGTGCCTTAAGTAAAATTCACCATACTCAGTTAAAAAAAAAAAAAAAAAACTACACTACTAATTAAATTCATAGTCTGATAACTTAATTTGAATGTTAAACTTTAGCAACTGTGTGACACTCTTCGCCAACATCAGTTGGCTTGGAGACAAAATATGAAATTGGCAAATATTTATAAGCATCCACTGTGGCAACAATATATGTCAGATGCTATAGGGAAAGGAAATTGAAGACTAGACCTCAACTCTGCAGAAATTTTTCTGACAGTTTGTAGAAATCACTTATATAGGACACTAAAAAATCAAAGCAGTATTTCATCATAAAATCTTGTCCTTTGTGAGATCTTGTAAGAAACATCACTTGCTCAACAATTTCTCTAAATTCTGAACTTCCCAAAGCAAAAATTTCAAGCATTGCATATCAACAGATACAAAACTAGAAAATAGAGTTGAGATAAGATAGAGGTTCATGATCTCTCCCAAAGCTTTGGTTTTAAGTCCAAAATATTTTGTGTTGAATTTTATAAAATCTTTCCTCATCACATTCACTATGAAATGTCAGGGCTGAAAAGTGACATCACCAAGACGGCAGAGTAGGAGACCCCAGATTCCATCTCCCCACAAAGATCAACAATAGTCAGCTGTCTATGAAAAAAATCAGCTCTGGGAGAGCTCAGAAGTTCACTTAAGAAATTGAACAACACAGTAGAAGGCAAAACTTGAGAATAACTACACAAAAAGGAGAGAAAGAAGATCTTCATTTGGCCAGCCTCATCTCCTCAGGCTGGCACTGCTCCTTGCTACCAGGGAACTCACCAGCTAGAAAAAGTTCCCCTCACTGGGAAAGGGAGAACAGGGTGAGTGATCAGCTTCTGCAGCCTTTCAGGGCACTGCACGAAGAATCCACTTCAGCTTCACCCACCTAGACACGAGCAGAGCTGAAATGTACAGCTATGGCTAGGAACAAGGAAGAAGGGCAGAGGCTAGCAATATCAGCCTCACAGTGGGAGTGACCATGGTTCCTAGTGACCTCCTCTGCAAAGGACCTCAGGAGTTTTTGCAACTGAGGAAACCAGCACAGCCACACAGACTCCCTGCAGATTTCACTGGTTTTCACCCCACAGGTTTTCATGTTCACAGAAGCCAGATACCTGAGTTCTTCTCTCCACTTTCCCATTCCCTCCCTACTAGAGCCTGGGACCCACACCAGTACCCTGCTGTGGCCTCTACTGCTGCGTGATTCCAAGATGCCAGCCTAGACCACCATGGCTGATCCCCATAACCATGCAAACACTCAGGGCTAGCTCTTCCAGCTGTGCACCTGCACACCTCCAGCCTGACTCCCATCACCAGCCTCCACTGCAATGCACACACAACAGTCAAGAACCTACAGTCACAGGAGTTCCCTTTGACAGCCAGGGGCCCCACAACTGCCAGTGCATCCACATTTGTCCTTGGCCTTTGAGGTTTCCCCTGGCCCCAGACACTGTGCATGTGTCTGCAACCAGCCCCTGTCACTACACTGGAGCCTGCAGTTGACCCTCAGAGCCAAATGTGGGTACACCACTAGCTCTAACCACTACCACTATCTGCTCCGGTCCCTAGCCACTAGAGCTGAGAGTGCTGCTGAGGAACCAGCCTTTGTAGATTCCACATTGTTCATCAAGAATCACACGGTTGTTATGGGCTCTAGCAGGCTAAGCCATTGAGAAAGCATGCCTCACAGGGCTCAGAGCCACCACACATACCTGCATTTGGTGCCCCAAACCAATAGATCCCACATCACATTCCAGCATGGTCCCCCAACACAGGTGAAGGTCTTTCCTTACCAAAGTCAGTCCATAAAGTCTGGAAGAGGTGACTCCTTCCTCAAACGTACAGACACGTATGCAAGACTACTGGAATCATGAAGAATCAGGGCAACATGACACCATCAAAGGAACACAGTAAATTTCCCATAAATGATGTCAAAGAAATGAAGATTCAGGAATTGCCTGGTAAAGAATTCAAAATAATTGTTACAAAGATGCTCAGAAAGCTACAAAAGAATATAGACAATTAATAAAATAACATAAAAACAAAATGATAAATTTCAACAAAGAGATAGAAAATATAAAAAATAATCAAAGAGAAATTTTGAAACTGTAGAATACAATGACTGCACTGAGGAAGTCAGTAAGAGCTTCAACAGAAAACTGTTGAACTGTAACAACCTAGCAAATGAAATAAACAGTGAGCTCAAAGACAGATCATTTGAAATTATCCAGTCATATAAGGAAAAAGAATGAAAAAGAATGAAGAAAGCCTACAAGATTATGAAACACCATTAAGAGAAACAATTTATGCACCAATGAAGTCCCAGAAGGAGAAAAGAGGGAGAAAGGGGTAGAATGCTTATGTAAAGAAATAATATCTGAGAACTTCCTAAACCTGGAGACAGATTAGACATCAAAATCATGAATCTAATAGGTCACACCAAATTTCAATCTAAAACAATCCTCTCAATACACCTCCAAATCAAATATGTCTAAAATCAATCTAAAACAATCCTCTCAATACACATCCAAATCAAATATATCTAAAATCAAAGACAAAGAGGGGCTCCTGGGTGGCTCAGTCGGTTGAGCGTCCTTCTCTGGCTCAGGTCATGATCTCCCAATTCGTGGGTATGAGCTCTGCGTTGGGCTCTCTGCTGATGCCACGGAGCCTGGAGCCTGCTTTGGATTCTGTGTCTCCCTCTCCCTCTACCCCTCCTTCACTCACAATCTGTCTGTCTCTCTCTCTCAAAAATAAATAAATATTTAAAAAAATGTTTAATCAAAGACAAAGAGAATTTTAAAGGCATAGGAGGAAAGAAATTTCCCTCATGCAAGGGAATCCCTACTAGGTTACCAGTGGTTTTCTCATCAGAGAACTTGCAGACCAGGTGAGAGTGAGAAGACATATTCAAAGTGCTAAAAGGTAAAAACTGCCAGCCAAGAATACTTTACCTGGTAAAGTTGTCCTTCAGAAATGAAGGCTAAATAAACACCTTTCCCAACAAACAAAAGCTTCAGGGATTCATCACCACCAAAATTGCCTTCTATGAAAAGCTGAAAGGAGTTCTTCAAGCTGAAACAAAAGGACACTAGTAAGTAATATGAAAACACACAAAAATATATAATAAATTGGTAAAAGTAAATGCATAGCCAGATTCAAAATACTCTAATACTGGAATATGATGGTGTAGTTAACAACTTAAAAATATGATAAAGGTTAAAGAAAAAAGTATTAAATATAGCTACAGGTACAAAAACTTGTTAATAAACAATACAAAAATATGTAAATTGTGACATGAAAATATATGTGAGAGGAAGGAGGAAAAGTGTGCAGTTTTTACATACAAGCTAAGTTAAGTTGCTATCAGCTTAACATTGACTATTAAATCTATAAGATGTTTTATGTAAGCCCCAGGATAAGCACAAAACAGAAACCTACAGTAGACACATACAACATAAAAAGAAGGGAATCAAAGTACACCACTACAGAAAAGCATCAATTCACAAAGGAAGATAACAAGAGAAGAAAGAAACAAAGGAACTACAAAGAGCCAAAAAAAAAAAAAAATTAAATTAAATTTAAAAAGATGGCAATAGTAAGTCATTATCTATCTATAATTTCTTTAAATGTAAATGAATTAAATTCTCCAATCAAAAGGCACAGGGTAGATCAATGAATTAAATAAATAAATAAATAAATAAATAAATAAATAAATAATTTTTAAAAGACCCAACTATATGATTCCTACAAGAGACACAATTCAACTTCAAGGACACAAAGAAACTCAAAGTGAAAGGATAAGAAAAGATAATGTCATGCAAAAGGAACCCCAAAAAGAGCAGGGATAGCTTTAAAATCAAAACAGACTTTAAATCAAAATATGTAACAGGAAACCAAGAAGGTTATTATGTAATGATAAAAGGGTTCATTCATCAAGAATATATAACAATTATAAATATATATGTACCCTACATCAGAGCACCTAAATATAAGCAAATACTAACAGATCTGAAAGGAATAATAAATAAGAATACAATAATAGGGGACTTCAATATCCCACTTTCAACAATGGGTAGATCATGCAGACAAAATATTAATAAGAAAACAGCGAACTTAAATTGTACTTTAGACCAAACAAACATAACAGAAATATACAGAACATTCCATCCAACAATATCAGAATACATGTTATTTTCAAGTGCACATGGAACATTCTCCAGGATAGATCTATAGGTTAGGTCACAAAACAAATCTCAGAAAATTTAAAAGACTGAAATCATACCAAGAAGCCTTTCCAAACACAGTTAAATGAAACTAGAAATAAGTAACAGAAAAAAAGCTGGAAAATTCACAAATACATGAAAATTAAACACACTACTGAAAAACCAATGGGTCAAAGATAAAATCAAGGAGAAACTAGAAAATATCTTCAAACAAATGATATTGGAAACACATATCAAAATGTATGGGATACAGCAAAAGCAATGCTAAGAGGAAATTTTATAGCAATAAGTGCTTAAATTGAAGAGAAATATCTCAAATAAATAGCTTAACTTTACACCTTAAGGAACTAGAGAAAGTTAGAATAAACTAAGCCCAAAGTTAGCAGAAGTGAGAAGATAGCAAAGATCGGTACAGAAATGGAAGATCAATAGAGAAATGGAATAGAGAATAGAAAATAGAAATAGAGAAATGAAATAGAGAACAGAAAAATAATTTTAAAAATCAACAAAATTAAGAGTAGGTTTTGTGAAAAGATAAACAAAATTCACAAACCTGTAGGTAAGCTTACCAAGAAAAAGTGGGGAGGACTCAAATAAATAAAATCATAAATGAAAGAAGAGACATTACAACTGATACCAGAGAAATATAAAGAAGCATAAGAGACCACCATCGACAATCACATTCCAACAAATGGGACAACCTAGAAGAAATGGATAAATTCCTAGAACTACACAACCTACCAAAACTGAAACATGACTGGAAAATAGGAACAGATCAATTACTAGTAAAGAGACTGATTCAGTAATCCAAAACCTTCCAACACAAAGAAAAGTCCAGGACCAGATGGCTTCACTGATGAATTCTATAAAACATTTAAATAATTAATCCTGACCTTCTTAAACTCTTCCAAAAATTTGAAGGCGAGAGGACATTCCCAAACTTATTTTACAAGGCCAGCATTATTTTGATATCAAAGCCAGATAAGGACACCACAAGACAAGAAAACTACAGGCCAATATCTCTGATGAATATACATGCAGAAATTCTTAACAAAATATTAGCAACTGAATTAAAAAACGTATTAAAAGGACCATACAGGAAGGAGGGGCCAATATGGTGGAGAAGTAGGGGGATCCAAAGTTCCCTTGTCTCTCAAACAAAGCAGCATTGAAGCTAAAGGACTTTGAATTCCAAGAGTCCAGGAGACAAAGAGACAGTCACTTCCAGGGCCCCACCGGGACAACCTGATGAGCCAAATGTGTGTGACTGCCAACTGGGAGAGATAAAATAAACGGAGGGAAAGGATCCCCTTCTGCAGAGAGACAAAGGGAAGAGAAGAGAGGGTGGGGAAGCATAGGACTGTATCTGGACAAGAGAAAAACCTCAGACCAGGAGGGAGAAAGATCCAATCTCTAACTGAGGGGCTTTCTCAGGACTGGGGCCAGCTGCCCGGATCACACACCTGGGGAGGAGGGAGCCAGTCCAGGGCTCTGTGGCTAGGTCAGGGGCACAGTCCGCAATAGGAGAAAGCAATCCCCTCCCTGGAGTGCTGTGGGGCAGGACAAAGCCAGCCTGTGCCTGCCAGCCAGGAACCGCATATGGGGTTGCAGAGAGTGGCGCTTCCCCAGTACTGGGGTGTACAGAATGAGAGTTTAAGTCCCAGCCAAGCACCAGGGCATGGGAGTCCATGGAGCAGGACAAACCACCTCATTTGAGCCCATGGCACAGTGAGGATGGCTCCAATAGAGTTGTTTGGGACACCTGGCCCATGGAGTAGAGACTGGGGTGTCGCCATTTTTCTCCCCACAACCACCAAGGTGGGGCTTCAGGGATCTGACCTCAGGGCCCACAGTGAAAGCAGGACCCGCCCACACCAAACCCCACCCCTCCGCACATGGTAACTGTGTATCAACAGGAGCAGGATTGAGGATGAGGAACCAGACAGCCCCTTCTCCAGACCAGTGCTGTTGCATTGCCTGGTTTCATTCTTGGACAATTCTTATTATATATTCTGCCTTACTTTTCTCCTTCTTATCTCTTCCCTCCTCCAGTCTGGTTACTCTGGTTGTTGGTTTGTTTAAGCAGACATATTTAATCCATTCTCTTGATACATGATCCCCACCTCCTTCTTTATTCTCCTTTCCCTCTCTCTAGATTAAGCCATATAGATTCTCTGTCTGGAAAATATTATTTTCTTTTTCCCCACCTCCTTCTTTATTTTCCTTTCTCTCTCTCTGGATTAAGCAGTATAGTTTCTCTGTTTGGTAACTTTTTATATTTTCTTTTTCCCCCACCCCTGTCATTTCTCTCTTTGTATGGGATAGGGCTTCTTCCATCAGCACTGCCTCCACCCTGTTGTTTACCTGTAACTGCTGTTTCTGGTTTTTTGTTTTTGGGTTTTTTTTTTTTTTTTTTTGCGTGTTTTTGTTTTCTGTTTGTTTTGTTCGTTTGTTTGTTTGTTTTCCTTTCCAGGGCTACTTCAGTGCACACCTACTGGAGGGTTCAAAACATCACTACGAGTAGGGAGATAAAGTAACCAAAGTCACACAACAGAGAGCAAGTAACACTCCAGAAAGCACCTCCTGAAAGGCCAGGCCCTGGACAATGTATGACCCCTCTTTAACATAGTAGTGCTTATCGGTGCAGGGCACATAACAAGCTTTGAAAACACATAAAGGACAGAAAAGTAGCCAAAATGATGAAACGGAAGAATTCTCAAAAGAAATTCCAGGAAGAAATGACAGCTAAAGAATTGCTCAAAACAGATACGAATGATATAACTGAACATAAGTTTAGAATAATGGTCATAGGATTAATTGCTGGACTTAAAAAAAAAGCATAGAAGACAGCAGAGAATCTATTGCTGCAGAGATCAAGGAACTAAAACATAGTCATAATGAATTTAAAAATGCTGTAAATGAGGTGCAAATAAACTAGAGGCGGTAACAGCCACAATTGAAGAGACAGAGGGGAGAATAGGTGAAATAGAAGATAAAATTATGGAAAAAGATGAAGCAGAGAAAAAGAGAGCTAAAAAACTTCTGGATCACAAGATGAGAATTAGAGTATTAAAAGACTCAATGAAACAATAATATCCATATCATAGGAGTTCAAGAAGAAGGAGAGAAAGGGGCCGAAGGTGTGCTTAAACAAATCATAGCTGAGAACTTCCCCAATCTGGGGAAAGAAACAGACATTGAAATCCAGGAGATACAGGGAACTCCCTTCAGATGTAACTTGAATTGATCTTCTGTGTGGCATATTGTAGTGAAACCGGCAAAATACAAAGATAAAGAGAGAATTCTGAAAACAGCTAGGGATAAACAGGCCTTAACCTACAAGGGTAGACACATAAGAGTAGTACCAGACCTATCTACTGAAACTTGGCAGGCCAGAACGGTGTGGCAGGAAATTTTCAATGTGATGAACAGGATCACAAATGTGCACCCAAGAATCCTTTATCCAGCAAGCCTGTCATTCAGAATAGAAGGAGAGATAAAGGTTTTTCCCAAATAAACAAAAACTGAAGGAATTCATCACCACTAAACCAGCCCTACGAGAGATCCTAAGGGGTACTCTGTGAGTGTTGCAAAGACCACAAAGGACCAGCGACATCACTACAAGCATGAAAACTACAGATAGCACAATGACTCTAAACCCATATGTTTCAATACACATAGACCAATGGAATAGAATAGAGAACCTGGAATCGGACCCACAAATGTCTGGCCAACTAATCTTTGACAAAGCAGGAAGGAGCATCCAATGGAAAAAAGACAGTCTCTTTAACAAATGGTGCTGGGAGAACTGGACAGCAACATGCAAAAGAATGAAACTAGACCACCTTCTTACACCATACACAAATAAACTCAAAATGGACGAAAGACCTAAATGTGAGGCAAGAAACCATCAAAACCCTAGAGGAGAAAGCAGGCAACAACCTCTTTGACCTCAGCTGTAGTAATTTCTTACTTGACACATCTAACAGCAAGGGAATTAAAAGCAAAAATGAACTATTGAGACCTCATCAAGATAAAAAGCTTCTGCACTCCAAAGGAAGCAATCAACAAAACTAAAAGGCAACCGATGTAACGGGAAAAGATATTTGCAAATGACATATCAGATAAAGGCTAGTATCTAAAATCTATAAAGAACTTACCAAACTCAACACCCAAAAAACAAATAATCCAGTGAAGAAATGGGCAGAAGACATGAATAGACACTTTTCCAAAAAAGACATCCAGATGGCCAACAGACACATGAAAAGATGCTCAATGTCACTCATCATTAGGGAAATACAAACGAAAGCCACACTCAAATACCACATCACGCCAGTCACAGTGGCTGAAATGAACAAATCAGGGGACTATAAATGCTGGCAAGGATGTGGAGAAATGGGAACCCTCTTGCACTGTTGGTGGGAATGCAAACTGGTGTAGCTACTCTAGAAAACAGTGTAGAGGTTCCTCAAAATATTAGAAATAGAACTACCCTATGACCCAGCAATAGCACTACTAGGAATTTACCCAAGGGATACAGGAATGCTGATGCATAGGGGCACTTGTACCCCAATGTTTATAGCAGCACTTTCAACAATAGCCAAATAATGGAAAGAGCCTAAATGTCCACCAACTGTTGAATGCATAAAGAAGATGTGGTTTATATATACAATGGAATACTACTTGGCAATGAGAAAGAATGAAATCTGGCCATTTACAGCAATGTGGATGGAACTGGAGGGTATTATGCTGAGTGAAATAAGTCAGTCAGAGAAGGACAAATATCGTATGTTTTCACTCATATGTGGATCTTGAGAAACTTAAAAGAAGACCATGGGGGAAGGGAAGGGGGAAAAATAGTTACAAATAGAGAGGGAGGGAGGCAAACCACAAGAGACTTAAATACAGAAAACAAACTGAGGGTGGACGGGGGTGGGGGTGGGGGAGAGGGGAAAATGGGTGACAGGCATTTGTTGGGATGAGCACTGGGTGTTGTATGCAAGCCAATTTGACAACAAATTGTATTCATTTAAAAAAAAGTTCACTCATTAAAGAAAAAAAAGGACCATACATCATTCTCAAGTGGGATTTATCCCGAAAATGCAAAGATGGTTAAATGCAAATCAATCAATATAATAAACCAGATTAGTGTAATATAGGATAAAAATTACACAATCATCTTAATAGGCACATAAAAAAGCAATGAACAATTCAAAATTCTTTCATGATGAAAACTGTCAACAGTCCAGGTAAAGAAGGAAATATGTCACACAATAAAGGCCATATTTGACAAACACATAGCTAACATCACACTCAGCAATGAAAGACTGAAAATTTTCCCACTAAAATCAGAAACAAGACAAGGGTGCCCACTCTTACCACTCCTATTCAACATAGTGCTCTAAGTCCTAGCTAGAGCAATAGACAATAAAAAAAAAAAAATGAAAGGTATCCAAGTCAAAATGGAGTAAGTAAAATTACCTTTGTTTGCTGATGATACAATCTTATATTTAGAAAAATTTTAAAGACTCCACCAAAAAAACTGATTGAACTAATAAATGAATTCAACCAAGTTTTAGCACACAAAATCAATATATAAAAATCAGTTGCATTTCTATGTACTAACAATGAACTACTGGAAAAAGAAACAAAGAAAACAATCTTCTTTAAACTAGCACCAAAAATGATAAAATATTTAGGAATAATCAAGGAAGTGAGGGATCTATATACCAAAAATTATAAGACAATGATGAAAAAAAACTGAAAATGAAAGTAAATGGGAGATAGTCCATGTTCACATGTCGGAAGAGTTAAGATTATTAAAATGTCTATACTACCCAAAATGATCTATAGATTCAACGTAATCTCTACCAAAATTCCAATGGAATTTTTCACAGAAACAAAAAAGTTCTAAAATTCATATGGAAACACAAAAGGCCCTGATTAGCCAAAGCAATCTTGAGAAACAACAAAGCTAGAGGCATCACACTTCCTGATTTCAAACTATATTACAAGGCTATAGTAATCAAAATAATATGGGACTGGCATAAAAACAGACTAATAAATCAGAAAGACCAATAAATCAGAATAGAAAGCCCAGAAAAAAATCCACATATATGGTCAACTAATATTTGACCAGAAACCAAGAATACTCAATGGGGAAGATAGTGTCTTCAAATAAATAGGACTCAGAAAACTGCAAAAGAAGGAAATTGGACTCATATATTATACCCCTCACAAAAACATAACTTGAAATGGATTAATGCTTTACACATAAGATCTAAAACCATTAAACTCCTAGAAAAAAAATAGGGAAAAGTCTTCTTGGCATCAGTGTTGGCAATGATTTTCTGGATATGACACCAAAAGGACAAGTAACACAAGCAAAAAATCAACAATGAGACTACATCAAACTAATGAGCTTCTGCACAGCAAAACAACAAAATAAAAAGGCAACCTAAGAGATGGGAGAATGTATTTGCAAACCATACATGATAAGGGGTTAATATCCAAATTACACAAGGAACTCATACAACTCAATAGCAAAAAAATACAATTTAAAAAATGGGCAAAGAATCTGAATTTTTCTAAAGAAGACATATAAATGGCCACCAAGTACATGAAAAGGTGCTTGGTATCACTAATCATCAAGGAAATGCAAATCAAAACCACAATGAGATACCACTTCACCTGGCAGAAATGCTATCATCAAAATACTAGAAATGATAAATGCTGGAGATGATGTGGCAAAGCAGGAACCTGGTGCACTATTGGTGGAAATGTAAATTGGTACAGCCACTAGGGAAAACAATACAGAGGTTTCTTTTTTTTTTTTTTTTATGTTTTTTAATGTTTATTTATTTTAGAGAGAGAGAGAGACAGAGCACGAGCCGGGGAGGGGCAGAGAGAGAGACAGACAGAAACAGAATCCGAAGTAGGTTCCAGGCTCTGAGCTGTCAGCACAGACCCCAACATGGGGCTCGGGTCCACGAGCTGTGAGATCATGACCTGAGTCCAAGTCAGATGCTTAACTGACTGGGCCACCCAGGCACCCCTAGAGGTTTCTTTAAAATAGAACTACCATATGATCCAGCAATCCCACTTCTGGGTATATATCCAAAGGAAATGAAATTACTATCTTGAAGAGATATCTGCACTCCCATATTCAGTGCAACATTATTCATAATAGCCAAGACATGGAAAGAACCTAAGTGTCCACCGATGGATGAATGGATAAAGAAAATGTGGTGTGTATATAGAATTTGGCTATAAATAAGGAGCAGACCCTGCCTTTTGTGACAATATAGATGGATCATAAGGGTACTATGCTAACTGAAATAAGTCAGAGAAAGACAAATGCTGTATGATCTCACTTATATGTGGAATCTAAAAATGTCAAGCTCACAGAAACAGAGAGTATATTGATAATTACCAGGGCTGGAGGTTGGGGGAAAAGGGGAGATATTGGTCAAACTTTCAATTCTAAGATGAATAAGTTCTAAGGATCTCACATATGGCATGGTTATTCTAGTTAACAATATGTATTATATACTTGAAAGTTGCTAGAATAAATCTTTTCTTCATAACAACAACAAAATGTTAATGACATGAGGTGAAAGATGTGGTAATTAACCTTATTATGGTAAGCATTTTGCAATATATACATGTTTTTCAAATCACTACATTGTACACCTTAAACTTACACAATGTTATGTCACTTAATTTCAATAAAGCTATAGAAAAAAGAAAAAGTAATGCTTTTTAACATTGCCTAGTTGAAGAGACCTATAGACCCCAACATCTTACACAGTGTTTTATCAGTAAAGATATTGAGGTCTATAAATAAATTTTAAAACTTATTTTTATATGCTTCATGTCCCACCTGAAAAATTTAAGAGGCCAAATAAAAGGCTTTTTTCATTTATATTTTACTAGCATTTGAAAAACTTTACCTACTTGTATGTTCAGACCTCTAGCATCAAAGCTTACTCAATGGCTAGGTCTTCTACAATTATATTTAAAAATTTATTGAACACACCAAGATTAATGGTTACTGTTTGTGTGTGTGTATAACTCATTATTTCTAATATCTCTCCAACATTTCCATAATTGTTTTAGTTGGTATTAACATCTCAAAATCAGCCTTAATGTCATTATGAGTTCAGGTTTTAAAAACTGTACTTCCTGAACTTGATTTGTTATCCAGTTCAAGATGGCTAATTAGGTAAATTGCTTAATTTGGAACTATTAACAAAAACGTTAAGAAAGTTGCATTTAAAAATGAAGGAGATGAAAAAATCCACAATTATAATATCTAGTTTGATTTTGATTAAAACATCCCTACTTTCTGGGGTTTAAAATAACATTAAATCACCCCTACAGTTTTTATACTTTAAGAATTATAAAACTTACTCTAGGTGGCGTACTTCTATCAGCTTCTAGGAGGAATAAAATATACACCGAAACTGAAAAGCAAGCTGTTTCATTTCTGACCAATAACTGTTAAGAATATGAATTCCAAAATTAGCTCACGAACATTTGAGATATGTTAATAGAAAATTAAGTGCAAATTTAAAATTATTAAGCTAAATTAGGATATAATTATTAACACAAAATACACCATTATGATTCTCATTAGACTAGTAAATACTTCTTTGTGGGAAAATCTTTATTTAGAGAAATATCATCATATATACCATGCTATTTGAAGTTCTTTGTAGCAAGACAATTTGTATAGCCTTTCTTCGATGATTTATTATTTTAATATTTTATTTTCAGACAGAGAGAGAGTATGAAGGGAGGAAGGACAGAGAGAGAAACACAGAATCCAAAGCAAGCTCCAGGCTCTGAGCTGTCAGCACAGAGCCCAATGCGGGGTTCAAACCCACAAACTGCAAGATCATGACCTGAGCTGAAATCAAATGCTCAACCGACTGAGCCACTCAGGTGCCCCTGCTTTTCTTCAATGATTTTTATCTGAAAACTTCCAACTTTGATTCCCTTCACAAGAATTATGGTCATTTATCCCAGTATTTTTGTTGTTCAGATTGGAAGTGGGGGATTACACTGGGGAATTAGCAACCAATGGACTGTGTTGTCTCTGGTTCTCTCTGGCATACTAAGTATGACACATAAAACATACAGTGAAATTGGATCCAGAATCAGTTGTCATTAGAGTCCAATTCTTGAAACTAGTGGCTATAGTTACCAATCTGGAGAGCTTCAAACTGATTTCAAATTGATATGTTATGATACACATTGTTACCTAGATTTTTAAAGAACATACTTTTTGAAAAATCTTAACTTCTTTGGTCATTCATCTGATACAATCACATATTCAAGTAATTGTTACCCATGTTTTCACGTAATAGTTGCCTATAAAAGAACTGAACTCACACAAGATTTCTTAGTAGGTTCCCTTTCAAGTTAGTTAAGCATAAGCTCAGATTTCTTCAAAGCTAGTGTCCATTCTCTACTTGGAAAAGTTCAGTATTGGACTTCTGCAAGTAGATGTTTCCCTATCAGTAACTTATTTGCCAAATTACTGTTTCCAAGTTGTTTTGATGGCAACAGTTTGTTGAGGTAGAGGAAATCTTCCAGGACCTAAAGACCTGAAAATGAGTTGTGTTATTATGCTTGTTTTCTTATACAGTAAACATGCAATTTACCCAATTGGAATTCACTCATTTGTGGCTGAAATGGTTTGCTGTGATAGAGTTCTAATTTAACTTTTTTAAGCATCAAAATCTAATTATTAATCAGATTTTCATATTAAGAGACAATGAATGCAGAACAGAGAACTTAGTATTATTCTTGCTTTCTACTATGATCACTATAATACAAGGCCATGGTCTACACACCCATTGTGGTTATTATAATTGAGTGCAAAAAGAAATATAAATATACATATATACAGAGAAAGAAAGAGGTGTATATATGAACATCTGTGTGTGTAGATACATAGAATTTCTTTTTAAAGAACACTGACCCACTTCTATCACCTTTCTCTCAAAAAAAAAAATGTTTTTAAGCTATTGAATGCAACTAATATAAATCAAACAAATAATAGCAGTATTTCTACAAATATACTAATTTTAAAATTACAAAAAGAAAAATATTCCATTCAATATATAAAACAAACATGTATACCTCAGTTCTTTGTTTTGACAGGGAAAATAGGGTAGCAAAAAAATGAAACGGGAAAAAGCAGGGAGGGCGGTGGGAAGCAGAAGAGAGGATAACGCTAAGAGCACTATACACAAATTTAACGAAAGAAACAAAGAAAATAATACAAATCTCCGCAGAACCACTTGCTTCTTCCAGTCTTCCAAATAACCGAGTCAACTGTAGAAAAATGGTTTTCAAATATTAGTGGGCTTCAGGAATACCTGATGGGTGTGTTAAAACACAAATTGCTGGACTGTATCTTGAGTTTCTCATTTACTAGACAATTTGCATTTCTAACAAGTTCAAAACTGACCATACTTTAAGAACCATTAACTAAAATCTCAAAAGCCTATTTATCACTCCTGGTCATTTGCAATATCCTTACAGTTGGAGAATTTCTATAGCTTGCTGAAAATGGCTCCAGTTTATATTGCTAAGCATTGTTTTATTCCATTACTTATATGGTGTGTGTGTGTGTGTGTGTGTGTGTATACACACACACACACACACACACACACAAATATATAAAATCTCATTGGCAGCCTTATAATATTGTTCGTATGATATGCGATTAGAGTTTTGAGGTGACTTCCTGATTATAATTTATTTTACCAGAAAACAAAGTGAAGCCAAACTACTTCTGGAAGCAAAATTTGTTAAATAAATTGTATCATGATGTACATAGTATTTTTCTTTTGAATTAAAAGAAATATGCACTATGTGCAGGTTATCATGCTAGAACCTGGAATGAAGAGTGAACAAAAATAGACATGGTCTCTGACCTCCTGTAATTAAAGAATCTACTAAGGGAGACAATTACCCGAAAATATAATTAAGGTGAGTAATGCTCCAAATGAAAGATATATGATAAAATAAAAGTATACAACAAACTGTTTTTCCAGAGTAGCTAAACACTTGACATTTCCAAGTTGCTCCACATTTAATCATCAGTACATAAAATTATGTTTTTAGCCATTTTAATAAGTGCTAGTGGTATGTCATTATAGCTTCAATTTGCACTTCCCTATTAACAGCAAATGATGTTGAACATCTTTTCATATGCATATTTGCCATGCCCACAGCCTCTTTAAGTGTCTGTTCTTTTGCCCATTTTTTTTTTTTACTATTGAATTCTGAAGTTCTTTATATATTCTGAACAAATATTATTAATTGAATAGATGATTGCAAGTGTTTTCTGTCTATGGCTTGCCTTTTCATCTTAACAGGGTATTCAGAACAAGTTTTTATTTTTGACAAAGTTCAATTTATTAATTTTATATATATATATATTGCACCTTTGCTGTCACTTGAAGAATTTTGGCCTAACCTGCAGTCAAAGTAATTTCTTCCTGTTTTTTTTTTTTCCCTAAAATCCTTGTATTTTTACCTGTTACATCTAGATCCATAACCCATTTGGGTTAATTTTTTTATAAGGTGAGAGGTCTAGGTTGAGGGCCTTTTTTGCTATGACTAATTTTTTTCAACATTATTTGTTGAATATTCAATTGTCCCAGACCAATTCCTCCACTGAATTGCTTATGTACCTCTCTCAAAAATTAGTTTGCCATATTGGTGTGGGTCTATTCTGGACTCTATTCTGTTCCACTGCTCTATCACTCTGACAAAACCACACAGCAATTAGGTAACAATAACACACTATTTTTTATATAATTTATTTGAGAGAACACACACGAGTGTGAGCAGGGGAATGGGCAGAGAAAGAGGAAGAGAAAGAATCCCAAGTAGGGTCCACACTGTCAATCCAGAGCCCAACACAGGGCTCAAACCCATGAACCATGAGATTATGACCTAAGCCAAAATCAAGAGTCAGATGCTTAACAGACTGAGCTACCCAGGTGCCCCAATACCACACTATTTTGATTACTCTAGCTACATATGTCAATATCTGGTAGTCTGATTCCTCCAACTTTATTTTCATTTGCAAAGTTTAGACTATTCTAGTTCCTTTGCTTTTTTCATATAAATTTTATAATGTACTATCTACAAAGAATCTGTCTGGGAGTTTGATAGAAATTGTACTAAACAAACAAACAAACAAAAAAAAGGAACTGTACTAAACCTATAGACCATTTGGTGGACAATTAACATCTTTACTGCCTTCCAATCCATGAATATGGTATGTCTCTCCATTTATTTAGGTCTCCTTTGATTTTTCATTGGCATTTGTAGTTCTCAGCAAACATATCCTGTGTACATTTTTAAAACTTGTACTTAATATTTTTGAGCAATTGTAAATAATACTGTGTTTACTGCTAACCTACAGAAATATAATCGATTTCTGTTGACCTTGTATTCTATGATCTTGTAAAACTCAATTAGTTCCAGGATGTTTTTGGTGATTTCCTGGCATTTTCTATGTAGACCATCAGATTACCTGTAAATACAGACAGCTTTACTTCTTCCTTCCCAATCTGTATGCCTTTTATTCACTTTTCTTATTCTACTGCACCAGCAAAGATACCAAGTACTACGTCAAAGAGAAGTGATGAGAGTACACATCCTTGCCTCATTCCCAATCTTAGGAAAATGGCATTTATTCTTTCACCAAGTATAATGCTAGATATAGGGCTTTAGATGTTTTTTTTTATCAGATTGAGGAAGTTTCCTTCCATTGCTGAACTTTTTTTCATCATAAATGGGTGAATTTGGACACATTTTTTTTTTTATAACAACTGATATGATCATGTAGTTTTCCTTATTTTCTTCTTTATACAATGGATTACACTGACTAAATTTCAAATATTGAAGCAGGCTTGCATATCTGGAATAAATTCCACTTGGTTGTGGAAACAATTCAGATGTCTTTCCACAGTGAATGGGTTACCAGGCGGGGATAAAACCATACAATGGAATACTATTTAGCAATAAAAAGGAACAAACTATTGATACAGCAACAACACTTACAGATCTAAAGGGCAAGATGCTGAGTGTAAAGTCAAAAAACCTGGTCAGACTTCAAAAGGTTACAAGTTGTATGATTCCACTGATATAACATCCTTAAACCTACATTACAGTGCCAAAAAAAAAAAAAAGATCAGTGGATGCCAGTCATTAGGGTTAGATGAAGGTATAACTATTAAGGAGCAGCAAGAGACTTTCTTTGTGATGTTAAGTTCCATATCCTTTGTGTGGTAATAATAACATGATTCACAAATATAACATTTTATAAACAGAAGAAAAAGAGCTTGTAAATATTGTGAAATCCAAATAAGGTCAGTATCTGAGTTAATTGTGTTGCTGCATGCTGCAGGGTCAATTTTCTGGTTTGATAATATACTGCAGTTAAGATAATAGGAAGAAGCTGGTACATGGGAACTCCCATATATTTTTGTAACTTCTTGTGAGTCAAAGTATTATAAAATAAAACATTATTAAAAAAAAAAACAGGTAGAAAAAAAAAGAAAAAAAGAGGGATATACCCCCTGAAAGAGGAGTCAAGGAAGGCTTTGTTCTATACAGAGGGAACAAGTATCAAGTGTGTGGAAAAAGAAAGCATTAACAACTCCATGGAATTTAAATGTGGCTAAATTGAGAAATCTAGCTTTCTGACTACCGTTGTAGTTCAGGAGTCAGGTGATGGTGGCGGTAATGAAAATGGACAAGAACTGACATGAAATGTATAAAGCAGCATAAAATAAATGGAACACGGTTATGGTTTAAAAGACAGAAAATATCCATCAGATTGGGTGATACAGAACTAACCTATTTCAAAGGAAATGGTGGGGGGTGGGCAATGTCAGACTGGAGCAATTTAAAGAATGGGGTGGCAGGGGGACAGATACAAGTTTAGAAAACTGAAGGAATCTGACTGTAAAAAAACAAAAACAAAAACAGAAATGGGTTTTGTAGCTAGAGGAGGACTGTGAAAAGGAGGGGAGATATTTTAAAAAGTAACGAAATGGGCATATTTGAGTGTTAACAGGAAGAACCTAGTTGAAATGAAAGAGAAGAGATAATAAAGAAAAGAAACAACTTAAGGACAAGTGTGAATAAAAGAGATGACGTGACGTTTTGGGGAAGGTAGGATGCTCTATGGTAGAAGGGAATATGGCAATTCATGAAACTGAGGTAAGGCTAAAGTATTAAAAATGAGGGAGACAGTGGTGGGAAATAGTTCAGAAAAGGGTAGGTCTACTTCTACTGTAAGAGGAAAAGAGGTGAAGATGGGTACAAGAATGTCTGATACAGGGTCTATTTTTATCCAGTGACTTCTCTTTTTCTCTGTGAAATAGTAAGAAAGCTCTATTAGTTTGCTAGGGGTGCCTTAACAAAGTACACAGAGAACTGATGTCTTAAACAACAGAAATTTATTTTATCATAGTTCTAAAGGCCAGAAGTCCAAGATCAAGGTGTCAGGAGAGTTGGTTTCTTCTGTGGAATCACTCCTTGGCTTGTAGATGGGCATCTTCTCTTTGTCTTCCCACGGTCCTTCCTCTGTGTGTCTGTGTCCTAATCTCCTCTTCTAAAGATATCAATCAATACTGGATTACGGCCCACTCATTATGACCTAACTGGCTCTCTCCAAATAAAATCACATTCGGAGGTACTGGGGGTTAGGGTTAGGACTTCAACATAGGAGTACTGGGGGGACACAATTCAGTCTGCAACAAAAGGTTGCTTTGTCAAGAGTGCGAAGGGAGATAGGATACATCAGAGGTTCAAAGTAAAAGGCTTGAAATAGTTCTAAATAGTCTTAAATACTTCTCACAATGTTACATGAAGTAACGGCTTAAATGGTCAATTGAGTTTTAAGTTCAATTTAATTCAAAATGAAATTATGACTTAAAAAAAGAAATTATGACTATTATTCCTCTAAAAAAATTGTTTTACAAGTCAGAAAATCTGAATTCTAATACCTGCTCTGTTAATAAGCAATGTTTCTTGGCTATATCTATCTTTTAATTTTGTTACTCTAAAATAGGAAGAACATTTCACAGAAAAGGCATATGAGTACACTACAAAGAACACTGACTTGGGAACTCCTAACGTCCTAGTCCTGCTCTGTCACAGAAGGGCTTAATTTCTCAGAACCTCGCTCAATTCCTCACCTTAAAATGGAGTATAACTAAATCATCTTTCAAGTCCCTTCTAAAATCCTACAGTTCTATGAAATGAAGTAAAATGAAGTTATTTGAGAAAAATGTGGCACTGGAAAAAAAAAGATTCTTTGAAATATTTATCAATAAAAATTATATGCTCCCAGCATACTGAACGTTAGTCTTCCAATTCTATCTTTTCTACATCCTCCTCTGCTCCCAAGTCAATACTATCCTATAAAGTTGGCTTAAACAGTGTGTGCTGAACTGCAACAAAATATTACTTCTTTTGTTATATATGCTTCTCTACTTTAAATCATTACATTATGAAACACCATTCCCAGCATGTCTAAAATAAGAGTTTTTCATATTAAAAAAAAAAAAAGCTGAATGATGGATATAGTAGTCAGAAATATGCATGGCAAAAGTAACAGAAAATCCAAACAACATCTAAACAGAGTTTATTTTTCTCATGTAGTAAGTGTAGAGGTTGGCAAGTGTTCATGTTGGTTCAGGTGTTCAATATGCCATCAGGGACCCAGGCTCTCCCTAATCTTTCTACAAAACCATCTTTGAAAGGTAGCTTTCATATTCCTATTTATTGTTTCATGGTTGTAAGATGGCTGTTTTATCTCCAACCATGTTGTTGACACTCATGTCCTGAAGGAAGAGAAAGAGGCGAAAAGCCTTACTTCACAAAGCTTTGACTTGTTAATTTGAAAGGAAGCCCTTCTCAACAGGCTTCTGTCCATTTTCTTAGCCTTAAATAGGTCACATGCTCACACTTTAGATATCTACACTTCCACTACTCTGATGGCCATGAGTCACATGCAATTATTTAAATTTAATTTAAATTAAAAATTCAATTTCTCAGTTCTACTGGCCATATTTCAAGTGCTCAATAGCCACGTACAGCAAGTGGCTACCAAACTGGACACTAGAAATACAGAATATTTCCTTTACTGCAAAAAAAAAATTCTTCCTTGGCATATCACAGCCCATAAGAAATGAAACCACTTCTGTTTTAGATCATTCATAAGGTTAAGGTCCTTATTTCCTAGAAGAACAGGGATCTCTGCTCCTACCTGAACAATGTAAGATACTGTTAACAAGGAAAAGGTGGCAGTAAAAGCAGTTGGCAAACATCTGCCACGATGGGATTATCTGTACATTTAAACTGAGGTTTATACATTATTACACATCAATAATGTATTTCATAAAAAATTCTTGACAAGAAGGTATTAAAATTAGAAAAATAAAGTGAAACTTAGGCTGACAGTTATAAAAGGCACTAACTGGGGCGCCTGGGTGGCGCAGTCGGTTAAGCGTCCGACTTCAGCCAGGTCACGATCTCGCGGTCCGTGAGTTCGAGCCCCGCGTCAGGCTCTGGGCTGATGGCTCGGAGCCTGGAGCCTGTTTCCGATTCTGTGTCTCCCTCTCTCTCTGCCCCTCCCCCGTTCATGCTCTGTCTCTCTCTGTCCCAAAAATAAATAAAAAACGTTGAAAAAAAAATTAAAAAAAAAAAATAAAAATAAATAAATAAATAAAAGGCACTAACTTACACAAGTATAATTGCTAAAGTAAATACTACTCTAGTGACTAGCAGGAGAGAAAGAAAGGTAATGGAATAATATATGGGCACTACTTTCTTTACAGGAAACACATCTTAAATGGCTGATTATGTTGAAAATGCAGTTACTAAATTTATGGGCAAAAAACACTGTATCTTGTGATAACAAAGATTAGTTGATAAGAATTGCCTTTATATGAGGAGAGTTATTTCACATGTGCTCACTTCTTATGAAAGAATAAAATGAAAAAGACTGCAAAATAAAAGAATTAGACCAGATATGGAGAATAATTTACTAACAGAATTTTCAAAAAATTTAAAAAACTGATGTTGACAATAATTTTCTTCCTAAAGACTTCCAAGTTGTCAATTCCTCCATGAACCCCATTTGCCTAAATCTAACAATGACAAGTATGGAAGAGCTTCTGTATACAATTGATAAACTACGTATTTATATTTATATATGTAATTATACATGTATATGATACATACAAAATGTAATGCATATATGTAAAATGCAAGCTACTACTAATAATACATGCCTTGAATGACCAATTGCCTATTTTAAAAACAGGTGTCTGAATAGTGTTTAACTCTCAAAGTTCTTTCTATTCTATTGAAACATGCAAAATATTGTTGAAGCATATGATTGTTTATCATGAAAGGAGAAAAAGGGAAAAAAATTCTAATTATTACTAAGAAGGTAAAGAAATACCAGAAATAGAAATTTTTCTCCTGAAGACCGTTAAGATTTTCTTAGACACTTTAGATTTTCTTTTCCTGCCACTGAAACCCTTTTAATCCCTATTCTCTATGATCTCTTAATATTCTTTTATGCAATTTATACTTGAAAGTTCAATAAATGTAACTTTCATAAAGGTTAAACTTGAGTATTATAGTATACATGAACCTTAAAGCTTTTTATATGTAAAAATCTCAAGTATGTCCTATGGTAAAACAAAAATTTTACAAAGAGATATGACTGAACTTTGGAGAATGACATATAAAACAAAAATTTTACAAAAGATATGAGTGAACTTTGGAGAACGACATATTTAAGCAATATTTATCAGAATAACATAGCACATAAAACAAGCCCACCGGAATGCACAGCAAAATCCAACTTGACACTAGAAAGAGAATCAAAATAACGTGCGAGCATTTTCCTTGTCAGCTGTGAATGCTATGTATTTCTTATCACAAATAAAAAGAATTTAACTAGAAACTGAGTTCTAAAACAACATATTCTCTATCTGACTTTAACAAAAAGAATCTAGAATCTTCATATGCAAGTTTAATAAATCATCATAATTTATTTGTGAGATTTCTACATCAGATTGTGGCTTAAAAGCAGTTATATTATGTGTGATATGAAGAGAATGATGTACAATCAATATAAATCTTGTTAAATCTCTCTTCCATGGACTTTCTCCATCTTCCTGCTTAGCAATAAAAGGCATTTTTAGGTTTATATAAACATTCTTTACAATTGCCCTCTTAACAAAAAATCAGTATATAAATAGCACTAGGCATTTAGTAAATAAGTCACAGGCCAGTAAGTTCAATTGTGCAGTTGTGAAATGTAATGTGAAAGAGTTTGAAACCTTAAGACTGAGTGATCTGCAGCGTTTCCAACATGTCTTCGACTGCCTTAAGAGAGTATTTGGTTTCCTTCTTACTTCGACCTGCAAACTAATTTTTAAAAAAATGCAATTAGGCTCAATTTCATGGCAGGTTCAAAATCACAATCTTACCTTCACTTTGCTAATGAGAGTTAACGTTATCTATTTTATCACTAGCGTGAAATCAAATATCTTTTCTCCAATAAAACAAAATTGGGGTTTTATTTTTTGCTTTTATTTCCCTTACCTCAGGAGACAGATCGAGAAAAATGTTGCTATGGCCAATGTCAGAGAAATTACTGCCTATGCTCCCTTCTAGGATTTTTATGATTTCAGGTCTCACATTTAGGTCTTTAATGCATTGAGTTTATTTTTGTGTATGGTGTAAGAAAATGGTCCAATTTCATTCTTTTACATGTAGCTGTCCAGTTTTCCTAGCACCTTTGTTGAAGGGATTACCCTTTATCCACTGCATATTCTTGCCTCTTTCATTGAAGATAAATTCATCATATAATCGTGGGTTTGTTTCTGGGCTTTTCATCCTGGTTCCACTGATCTATGTCTCTATTTTTGTGCCAGTACCATATTGTTTTGATTATTATAGCTCTGTAGTATAACTTGAAATCTGGAATTGGGACACCTCTAGCTTTGTTATTCAAGATAGCTATTCAGGGTCTTTTGTGCTTCCATACAAATTTAGGATTATTTGTTCTAGTTCTGTGAAAAATGCTTTTGGTATTTTGATAGGGATTGCATCAAGTCTGCAGATTGCTTTGGGCAGTATGCACATTTTAACAACACTTGTTCTCTAATCCATGAGTATGGAATATCCTTCCATTTGCCTGGGTTGTCTTTAATTTCTTTCATCAATTTGTGAAGTCCAATTTCCTCAAAATTTAGACTTTACAGACATTTTAATTAAGTTTCATCTTTAGTTGAAGTGTATTAAGAATTCACTGCAAAATTGACTGATTTAAGTGTTTATGTAGTGTGATAACCTATAAAAACATACAAAACTAACCTTTTCAGACAAGAAAACTTTTATGAAATAAAAAGCATAATTTATAAGTAAAAAATGTGAACCATTTCTACTTGTCAGCCCTCTAAACAGATATTTACAATTTCAACAAAAGTAAAATGTAAATGTAAAGTAATTTCTATTAAATATTTTAAAGTTGCAAGATATCTCTAAAATTATTTAAAATAAGTCACAATCTTTAAAAAAATTTTGGAATTATTAGTTGATTAGATGGTATGTTTCAGCAGCAAAGAGCTGTCAAAACTCTATGCTACATATTAAAATGATGCAAACATGTTTTAAAATATGCATTTCTAGTTTGTGAAGTTATAATTTACTTTATAAAACCATTGGATTTCATAATGAAAACAAAACACAATCCATTAAAAATAGTATCTTTGCACACTTAAAAGCAAATTCATGGCATATTAAATTCAATATAGTGCACATAATCAGTGAGGGAAACACTGCTGAATACCCCATGCTGATTTCAAAATGAGTTTTCTAACTACACTGACAATTCTCATCATTTATCAGTTTGACTACTACAGATTTACTACAGAAGTGTTCCTTATGGGGTAAGGGAAGGTTTATTATATCTATATTACCCATTCCCTCTGGTTAAAGTATTGATTGACCTCTGCTATTAGCAAAATATAATATTTTCAAATTAACATTCAAGCACTCAATACATTTTCAAATGACTGATCTTCCCTAAAAATACCAATGCTGTCTTAAGCACTTAACACTTGATTTATGATGTGCTCCTTCTCTTTTGTAATTAACTTAATTTGGCAAACTTCTCATGTCCTGTTAAGAAAGATTAAGTGATTGAGTACAGGTAAAATCACAGAAGCAATAGAGTTCAGAAATTGGTAACCTGCTTCTGACCTCACTGGCTGCAGGTTAACATTATGATTCTCCTACTTCCTAAACCATTAGTTTCTGTGGTTGAATCTTGATTTGATAGAGTAAATAAAGGGGATTTCTAGAAGAAATGCCAGGGAAAAAGAAAAGCTCCTCATAAGAATCAAGATTACTTTACCTTTCATATGACATTACTAATTTAAGGAATTCAGATGTTAAATATACAACTCATAATTACAAAATATGGTAACAGCAACACAACATTTAAAACTCTGCCTTTTCATAATTTCCCATGGTGACTAAAGGATGTTGGGTGTGTCATTACTCCTATAATCCAGTTGATAAATTCACTTTCGCAAGGACTTACCAAGAACCGAAAGCCTTTTATTTTACTACTGCCTATCCAAAGTAAACAGGAATGGCCCTAATCAGATACTTGAAGGCCTAATTCTAAGAAAAAGCTTTGATGGGTTGGAGAAAAATAGGATACCACGTAGTAACATTCACTCCAATTTGTTAATTAGCAAAATAGAAATGAAAAATTTCTGTAGAGCTGAAGTCATGACCAGTATTTTAAAATACAGAACTTTTCTTGACTTGTACTCAAACATAATAAGAGTAAATATAAATTTGTGATTTTTTAAATTAGCTAATTTTAAAAATCACCTGAAGATTGTGTGTCAATACTACTGACAACCAGTGCAATTTAGAATAAACCAAACTTATTTGTGTCAGAACAAATAAAAAGAAAGTTGGAAATATAAATCTATCACTTCAAATTTTGCCTGACATGCAATTATTTTGTCTATTCCAGAATTATATGGCAATTTAACTGATTAAGCCGGAATCCTATTTTTCCCTCAAATCATGATTTAATTTTCCATTTCCCAAAAGGATAGTAACAGAATCACCTCTGCAATCATAAATAACATATGGATTGCTAGCACAGACAAATTTAACAGTGTACCAAAGAAGCATTTATCTGGAAAATTATTGTGAGTAGGTTCACATTAAAGTTTTTCATGAGCATTAATCAAACTTGCCTGCCTGTACTGAACATGCTAAACCAATTACCTAATTGAAGAGTAAGTAGTAGCCATATTCTGTTTCATTATTAAGTAGAAAGAAAGAAGGAAAAGCAGTTCTTAAAATCTCATTTTCTCTAATTTATAAATGCCTAGAAAAACATTACAATAAGGAGTATTTATTATATACTCTATACTTGTTTATATGCCGAGACATGAGTCATAAAATTCTCAATTAGATCCCAGAGATTTATCTAATTACTAAAATGTCAATCTCTGAAAGTTATACTTTCCACATTAATCACAAATTCTGCCTTTTTGTTTTCATACAGTTAGATTTTGCTTAAATAAACTCTGTTTTCATAATTCCCTATGATCTTAAAGATAACTCACCAGAAAGCACATTCAAATCACAAAAACTGATTTATCAAATTCAAAGGTCAATAATTTATCCACTATGACAACTGGGATAAACTGGGCTAAACTTTACCTTTACATAATTTGTGGAAAATAATATGGGTGGACAAAGTAATAGGATAAATAAATTGGAACACTGGATGGATAAATCTCAGAAACCTTATACTGAGTGAAACAAGCCAGGCACAAAAGAGTATGTAACCTATGATCTCATTTATATAAAGTTCTAGTACAGGCAAAACCAATTTATAGTGATAAAAATCAAATCAGTGCTTGTCTGCAGTGTCAAGTGGGCTGACTGCAAAGTGGCAGAAGGGACTTTCTCGGGTAATGGAAATCTTGAATGGGGTGCTGGTGGGAAGGGAATATACATTTGTCTAAACTCAACCGTACATTTGAAATGTGCACACATTACTGTGTATAAGTCATACCTTAATAAATCAGATAAAAAGAAAAAGACAAAATAAATGAAAACAGAAGGCGGGGACTATGGGCTTATACAACCGTGTAATAAAATGCCAAATGACCACATAGTTATCTTCCCATTAACAGGTGAAGTATTACATCCCCTGGATCTGGGTTGAGCATGTGACTTGCATTGCAATGGAAAATTAGCAATATATGACATAAATAGAGACTCAAAAAACCCTTGCACACTGCAGTTTGGCTGTTTGCTCCTCATGAAACCCTGAGACGACGACCACACGAACAAGTCCAAGTTAGTCTGCCAAATGAGAAACACGAGGCCTAGCACTTCCAGCTGACAGACAGCAAGCCAACAGTCAGATAAATTTAAGTGAGGCCATCAACCACTAGCACAGCACAGAAATATAAATAAGCCCAGTCGAGACAAGCAGTATTACTCAACTGAACCCAAGCTAAACAGCCTACCTATAGAATCATAAGCAAATAAGTTAGTCAAATCACTAAGTTAGCAAAAGGTAATGGATACAAATATTTACAGAATCTGATTCACAGAAAGAACCCAGAACCTCTGCAGAAAAAGCAAAAAATATGCAAGCTTTAAAACCACCAAGAGATTTTATTTAAAACCTGTTACTAGTATCTAGAGGCAAATAAATTTTGCATGATGGGTATGATTCCTAGTTGAGGAGTATTGGAAGTTGCTATACAGAAATCTGACATGAGGAACTGAGAAATTTGTTATCTTTCCTGCAGTAGTATCTAAAATGATAGAAACTGGCAAAAGTTCTTTTTTCTATCCTTTCCTACAGAGTCAAGAGAAGGCAAATCATGTCTTCAGTAAAGATCTGTAAAATATCTCTGGGGACTGTGGAATTTCTGATACAAAACTCAAATACTGAAGAGTACCAGTGACACTCTTAGAGCTCTTTCCAAAGAACACTGAGACTTTATAAGTCTATAAATAGAATGGAATTAGTGAGGCAAAATTAAAAAAGAAAAAAAAAAAGAATGGCAGGAAGAGTAAATATTACTAAAGAACAGGGTTTGTTTCTATGAACAATGGCTTAAAATACTGAAATGATAGATTCATGTCCAGTGATGCATCTCATAAGGCAGAGAAAAGCATGCTTGTCTGGTCTTGTATTACTGAAGAGACAGGAAGAAAGAAAAAAAACAAAACAAAACAAAATACAACTCTGAACATAGTTACTATTTAGAGCTAAAGCTCTGAACTGAACTGAAAAGAGACACAAGTGAGGGTAAGCTATCAACTATTCACATGAGAAAATAATTAAGAAGACAGTGTAAAACTGTATTTATACCTTCAGATACACTTATACCTGACATTTCTTTATAGAGGAGTATACATACAAAACAGCTGTCATTAATAAGCTATGTCACCTCGGGAAAGTTATTTAATCTTTCCATGCTTTAACTTCTTCATTTGTAGAACAGGCAAAGTACCTAGCTTGTAACAAACTGTCTGTAAATATTTGCTCTTGTAGCTATTATTGTTGTTGTTATAATTGCAATGAATACAGCAGGCATCATAAAGAAAACTTGGAGGATGTGATTAGTAAATACAACGTAATGAGGATTAGTGTGACTTGGTGAATACTATTTATTAACTCCTTTAATCCTCAGAAAACTTCAATTGTGTCCATTTTGCAGACAAAAAGCTAAGCCCAGTGATAGTATACAACTTATCCAAAGCCACATAAATAACAAATGTCAACGCCAAACTTTGAAAACAACAATATGGATCTAGCATTTGTGTTCTTCTCTTTTTTTTTTTTTTAATTTTTTTTTTAACGTTTATTTATTTTTTGAGACAGAGAGAGACAGAGCATGAACCGGGGAGGGTCAGAGAGAGAGGGAAACACAGAATCTGAAACAGGCTCCAGGCTCCAAGCTGTCAGCACAGAGCCCGACGCGGGGCTCGAACTCACGGACCACGAGATCATGACCTGAGCCGAAGTCGGCCGCTCAACCGACTGAGCCACCCAGGCGCCCCTGTGTTCTTCTCTTAACTCCTACATGGTACCAGCATCCACAGAATGGGACTCATGACCAAATACAGAGATGGAAAGAAACTCTCTGGATATCTACACGAGAGGAAATATACCCTTATTTCACATCATACATAGAGATCAACTCAAAATGGACTGTGGATCTAAATACAAAATGTAGAAGAAAAAAACCTCTAAAGACACACAAAATTATCTTTATGACTATGAGTAGCAACTGATTTCTTAAACAAAACACAAAAAGCACAAACCACAAAAGAAAATAAACATAGTTAACTTCAGAACTTTTATTCATCAAAATCATTTGAGATAGCGAGTAAAGAATTGAAGAAATTTGCTACACATACAACAAACAAAAAGCTCATAATAAGAAAACTGTTTCAAAAAAACAAAATAAAAAGTCATAAATCAATGAAAAAGCTAGACTTCATGAAAGAGGATATCCAAATAGCCAATAAACATATGAAAAAGTGTTCAATCTCACTGGTCATCAGGGAGATGCAAAATGAAACCATGAGATATGACTATACATATACCAGAATGGCTATAATTATAAAAGCTGACAGCACCAAGTATTGGCAAGATGTGGAACTCTAAGAACTGCCAAACACTGCTGGTGGGACTATAAACAACTAATTTGGAAAACAACTTATGACTCAGTATTTCCACTCAGAGGTATATACCCACCAGAAGTACATGTATACCAAAAGACTGTGCAGGAATATTCAGTGCAATATTATTCATAATAGCCCTAAACAGAAAATAACCCAAATGCCTATCAATAGCTAACTAAATTGTAACATGGCATACAATAAACAATACAATGAAAATGAATGCACTACAGACATAAAGAGGGATAATGTCATAAACATAATAGTGAAATAGGCTAGACAAAAATGATTATGTACTATATGATTCCAGAAAGTTCAAAAACAAGCCAAAACAATGGGATTATAAATCAACACTCCTGAGGTTGATAGGAGCAGAAATTAAGAGGATATACTATGATTATCGCTTCTCGGCCTTTTGGCTAAGATCAAGTGAAGAGGATATACTATGAGGGCTCTGGGTGCCCTGGGAAACAAGAAATGTTTCCATTTCTTGACCTGGATACATTTACCTTGTATAATTTGTTGAAATGTACATTTATGACTTGGGTTCTTTTTTCTATGTATGTTATAATAAAAATTGGTTTTAAAAATATAATCATGCCATGTCAAAAAAAAAAAGCACTCTGAACAGCTAGTTGTTTCTCAAAAATATCTTAAAAACAAGGATGTAGTTTGCATGCCACCAGTTTTATATTATCAAAGTCTTATCTTTAAATACACACACACACACACACACACACACACACACACAGACACACTGAAGGCCTACTACTATGTGTGGAACCCATTATGATGTGCTATCTCAAACTAACTGCATTTGAAGAAGCACAGTCTAGCTAGTATTTATAAATATTCTGACTTACAATATGCCAACAGAACTAATAACCTCTATTATATATAATAAAAGTACACAAAAGTAACTTTAAATAATGTGATCATGGGGGCACTGAATTTTTTAATCTCCCCAATCTTCTCCAACCAGGAGTATAAAAACAAAACAAAAAAAAAACAGCACCAAAACCAAAATAATAGGAAACAAGCCCAAAGAGAACACCTTCAAAACAACTACATTACAGGCAATCTTCAAAAAAAAAACCCTATAATATGGTTTTATTATCAACAGTGACAAGACCTACAAAAGATCAAAAGCTGTATGGTAGGAGCATGGTATGTATGTATGATATGTATGGACAACTTACTACTATTCTACAAGCCACACAAATAAAAAAAGTATGAATTGGCTGAATCCGCAAATGGCCTACAAAACTAGGGCAGTCTCAAAGGCTCCAAATCAAAGATAGGTCTTAAAAGCTGCATGCAAATGTGACATTAAACAAGTCTAACAGTCTACAACCTCAAAATCTCTGAAATACCCAGCAAACATCCTCTTCTAGGAGGGAAAAAACCTCACACTGAAGGATAATCACCAGAAACTAAAACTGAATTGAACAGGGCAGAAACAATAGGGGTAAGAGGGAGAGAAGGTTCAGATAAAGGGGAAGGGTGGGGGTGATGAGGAAGGTAGTGATGCCTACAGGCAACAAATCCCAGAAAGAATGAATGAAAGGAAGAAACCTAACAACAAAATGCAACATTTAAAGCTAAGAGCAACAACTCAAAATTCAAGATCTACAGGGCTCAAGGGCTGAAGCCAGAAAATCTTTCTCAATCAGACCTAGTTCTAAGAAAGACTGCATATACACAGAGGTCATATTTACGTTCTCTGTAACAAAGAGGAAGCCATAAAAAGCTGGGAGAGTTATCATATCCTATCTCTGACATTCTCACTCCACAAAAACCTCCTCCTAATAGAAACTATCTGATTTAACAAGAAAGAAAAAAAAAAAAAAAAGAATACAGACTAACTTCATAAAAAAGCATTACAGAGAAAAAAAAAAAAGAAAATACCAAAATGACAGAAAAGGATTTGAAAGAAAATGAATGATACAAAAAGGTGGTGAGAAAGGAAATCCAATAAACTTACATCCTGGAAAAAAAACTTCAGTAATTAAACAGAAAAATTATTTAACACTATAATTCTAAAAGCAACTCCTCAAATTAAGAGGATTAAATCCACATACTAAATGGGTCTACTGTGCATTTGGGAAAACTGACCCAATAATAATCAATAAAACATACTGTAGTAAAACTACTGGATTTTAATGATAAAGGAAAAATTCCTTTGGACATCCAGACAAAAAATCTAAGTCACTTAGGGAAAGAAAATCAGTATGTATCAGACTTCTTGACAGCAATATTTTATCCTAAAACACAATGAAACAATATTTTTAAGATACTTAAGTAACGTAAGCCAAAGGTTGTATAAAAAGCCCAACTATCCTTCAAATATAAAGACTACTGAGAGATAAGTTTATAAACATGCAAGATGTAAACAGGTATGTTTTCCCATGAACCCTTCCTGGAGAATCTCATAGAGACAGCTTCAGAAAACTAAAAAAAGAGAAGTTTCAGATAAGCTCTGACAAGTAAGCAAAGCACAAAACCTTTGTTATATAATCTGGTTAGTTTACCTTTAGGCTTTTCTTCCTCCCTTTTAATGACTTGAGATACCTCTAATTAATAATACACTCAACTCACATACCCAATCTGCTTCTGAAATACATTATGCAATTTGTTTACCTTTCCTGAATTTTTAGAATTACTTTTTATTTGCCAAATGCCAAACTACTGAAATTTCCAGATGGTAAGGCTAATTATAGGATCAAAATAGTAATGGACTTCTTTTGTAGAACTGTATTGTTTTTGTTTTTTTTTTTAAGTAGGCTTCACACCCAGCACAGAGCCCAATGTAGGGCTTGAACTCACAAACGTGAGATCAAGACCTGAGTTGAGATCGAGTCAGACGCTTAACCAACTGAGCCACCCAGTTGCCCCAGTAAGACTTTTTTTTGAAGAAAGAAAAAGAACAAGTGATCCTACAAGTTAATTCTACACAGTTAAAACACATCTGATTAAGACCCAAAGGCATAAAAGTTCAATGACAGACATGTGGCTTTGTAGTCTGCTGAAACAAAAACAAGTAAGAAATACATTAACTGACCTATAATGAATGACAACATAAAATGATCAATACTGACCTGATAAGCTCTGTTTATTTGACTAGCTGCCCAACTAGCATATTTCATGTTGTCCTTTTTTGTTTTTGCACTTGCTTTTGGATTAGAAGCAATATGACTTGCCGACTAAAAACAAAAAAGAAACATCAAAAAATTCCTTTCTTCTAGCCAAGATAATCAAAAAACCATGTAAAGGTCATAATTGCATTGGGATAACAAAGAGTTTTTTAAAACTGTACCAAAACAAGTTTAAAAATAAAAGTAAACTGGAATAGAGTTTTCAAAAATGAAAAAATATTTTTAAATATAGAATAAGGTAACAAAAAAAAGAATGAATATCTTACATAATATCTAATTTATTTTATTAGCTGTCTACCAAAACTCATAAAGGTAAAATTAAATACTTAAGTACTGTAGAATATCACTTAAATCACTTAAATATTGTAGGAAGATTGCTGGTCATTATTATTATTTGTTATTAAGTTATTATTTCTAGTTATTTATCACAGTATTACTTCAGCTATACTATGTCAGAATTATAGAATTATTGAATACTCGTGTAAGAAGGAATCTCAAAAATAATTTAGTCCAACTTCCTACATTAACAGGTGAAAAAAACTTAGGAGTGATGTGACTTGACCAAAGCAAGTTAATGAAAGCCTTACAAATAGAAAGAGATCCTCATTTCCAATCTACTTCTCTTTTCACTACATCCAGAGTTTCCAAACTATGTTCCACAGCACCAGTTAAAATCACTGCAATTTGATCCATCCTAATCTAGGATCCATGAAAGAATATGTACACCCCCAAAATTATATGCTTATTTTTAAGTATTTATATACACATTTCTTGGGAGAAGATCTTTTATATTATGCTTAAATATGTCTTAATCTTACGAGGCTCTGTCCATGTTATTAAAAACAAATTAAGCCTTTCTTTCATACTTAGCCTGTGTTATAGGCTCTTTCCCTCTATCACCTCCTCTATCAATGAGGAATTTATATGCCAAAATCTTATATTTACACCTTTATGTCTTTCATGTCACCTTTTTTGGTATGAATTTCAGCAAACAGAGCAATTAAAAGAAGGCCTCTGGACTCAACTGCTTGAGCTGATATCCCAGTTCAATCACTCAGTAGGTCTGTAACTATCCTTCCACAAATTAATTAGATCTCTCTGCATCTTAGTTTCACTTTGTGTGAAACGGTGGTAATAACAGTATCTTCTCAAAAAGGTGATGTGAAGATTTAATGATTTAAATTTTAAAAAGAGCTCAAAAAAAATGCTTAGCACATAAAGTGTTATGTGTAAGCTATTAATAATCTATTGTTATATATATGTTTATTAGTATTTCATTTATTTGGTAAAAAGAGTCACCGTTACTATATTGTATGTCCAAGCCACTACAATTGGCACTGGTAGATCCAAAAAAAATTTCTTGAAATTCCTCTGAACTGTTTTCTAATTATATTTTGTCATTCTTTTCCTGAAAATTATTTCATTTATGTTTCTTCCTGCCTCTATCTCTGCAACGAATTCTCTTTCACTAAGCCTTAACAAGACATTCATCCAAAAGTCCATGAAAAGACCAGGATAAATTAAAATTTCAAAGAACTAGCTTATTAAAAAAAAAAAAAAGTTTTCTGATTGTAGAGAGAGGGGCTCATTTTATGTATATTTTAAAGCTCAGCAAATTCTTCCTCTATTTCCCATAGCCCTTGTTAATTGACTTTTCTAAGCTTGTCATTTGGCATACATAAACCATAGAAATATTTAATTACATGCCTCCCACAATTTCCAAGCTCTTCTTCTGTACCATATAAGAAGTTTATATTTGACAATAGAGATTTTATTTTCTAATGTCTGTTACTCCATAATTTAAAAATATGTCATAAAATTTAAGGTAAGAAAAACAAAAATGATGGACATAAACCCAAGAATATCAAAACAATTAAGATATATACAATATGGTTTTGTATCTGTTACTATTTAATAAGGGCAGACTTAAATTCTGATAAAAGATTTTTTAAAATAAAATGTCAAATATCTAGGATATATTAACTTTCAAAAATAAAACTGCCTTACAACCTATTGCTCATATTTAACTAGAGGGGAAAAAATATGCTATCAACAAAACACAAAAAACAAGACAGAAATGAATGGATGGGATAGACTTAATGGGTTTAAATGACAGAATTCAGAAAATAACATTAAACATGCACCTCTACTCACCATGTAAAGCCCAAACAAAGCTCTCATATTTCTGTTGTTCAGTTTCAATGCCTGTGCAAAATACTTTCGTGAAAGTTCGAGGTTTTCAAGTCCACCTTGAGTATATTTAACCTGTTAAAAATTGCAAAGTGCTGAAATCTGTTTATTTTACTACTTTGAAATACAACATGTTTCATCATACCACAGGCATGAGTAACTGAAACAGATATTCTGTAAACAAATGCAAGATGTTAAAAGAATTCATCTTAAAGTTGTTAATCTAAATTTTAAAACATAACCTCCCCTGAAAAGCCTATTCTATGAACATTAAGATCAGAGTCGTTTTTAAAACAAAATGCTGTCATTAAAAAAGCCAACATAATTTCTATTTCAACTGCCTTGCAAATGCCTCACAACTTTATATTTTCTATCACTAGCGTTCTAAATCTACATGTAAACACCGAGTCATCCTTTTTCTAGCCACCTTGACATTTCTTAATAATAAAATCCTTCCAACATAGCATTCAACTGTGTACCATTATTCTTAATAGTGAGATAAATACTTGCTACTTCCAAAACTACTGATCTTAATATGAATTTCCTAGAATATGGAGTTAAAAATCATAATTGTTATAAATGTCTCAGAAGCCATTAAATGGTGACAGCTGTGACATCATCGTTCATAATTAGGAAATAAAATAGTATATAATAAAAAAAATTTCACTGTTTGAAATGCTTTTATTTTTAAAGTCATATTCCTATTACAGTGTTAAAAATTTAAAACTTTTACTCATACAGTTAATTTTCATCAGATGTGTTAAATATTTATATACTTGCCTCATACTAAATAGGACATATTTATAGTTCTAAAATAATACGTAACCCCCACAAAAATAAAATCATATACAACTGTTGTTTCTGAAAACACTTACTTCAGCATACTGCTGACAGTATAAGTGGTTGTGTGGATTAGTCATCATTAGCTCTTCTAAGCAAAAGGCTGCCTTAGCATAGCTGAAAAATGAGGAGTAATCAGTTTTAAAAGTCAGAAATATCATTGTAGCTAAAATAACTTAAAAATAATTAAAAATAACTTAAAACAATGCTTGAAAACAATTTTAGTGATGTTAGACATTTTATTCCCAAAATTTAAATAGCTTTACTAATAAAATACTTGTTATGCTGAATTCATAAATACAAATAACAAATGCTTAAATCCTAAAGCAGCTTATGAACAATCAGTAGATACCACCTTCTTAAAACTGGGTCACCATTATGACATCCAAACGTTATTCACAACACAGACTTCACGACCTTGGACTGGGCTACATATAAAATAACATCAAGTCCATTGATCACTGAATTAAATATTCAAATAGCTAAAGTGTAATGAGGAACATTTTATTAAATACTATCTATTCATAAAAATCCTTATTGATACATACTTACTAATATATTCTATTCCAAAGACTTTTTATTACTTGTTTGTCAAATACAAAATTATAATGAAGTTATATATTTTTAAGCCCATGAAAAATAGATGAAGTTAGTGGTTTTGATATGCACTCTACTATTATTTCATCATGTGGTAAAGGGACAAGCATCTTGCTAAAAACCTGAGGAGAGAACCGCTACAAAGGGTTCTGGAAAAATAGTTTTACACCACATGACTGTAATTCCCCTTAATGTATTTTATATGTTTAAAGTGATGTGCATCCTCAGCATTTATAGGAAATCCTAAAGAACACAGGTGTTACAAGATTTATTCCCAGTGAAAAGGTGGTAATAGTACCTAACAGAAAAAGGCTATCTCCAGTAATTTTTGGCATTTGTCACCAATGTACAAAGCTACCTATCTTTATACTAAGTCTGATATACTGTTCAAAATACACATGCTGCAGTTTCACATATATGTAAGTGACTAATAACAGCTACCTTTTATTACATGCTCTTTATGTATCATGCACTTCTCCAGGTATGTTATATGTATTAACTCATTTAATCCTCCCCAAACCCTAGGAAGGAGGAAATTATTATTATCATTTTATAGTTGAGAAGGCACAGAGATGCAAACTGAAACCTAGGCTGTGCCACTCCAGACAGCCTACTCTTAACCACTATGCTTACGGTCTCTATGCACTACACACAATGAAAAACCATGGTAATGATGGTAGTGATGAAGATGTCAATGATAACATAAAAACAGGTACAACAATCAAACCCAAAGGGCCTCAGAAACCAAAAGCACCCTATAGATGACCTAAATATCACAGCGTTTTAGATTTATGTGTACACACTATCATCAAGGATCCTATAGCTGTTTAGTCCTTTTCATTTTTATATCCAAAACGTAGCACTGGTTCTTGACATGTGATAGGTATATAATAAATCACTAAACAAATAACTGAATAAATATCTAGAACAAAAGTATTATGACTACCTATCTAATATCATTCTATGAGAGATGAGGAAAGTTTACCTTAAACACTCTACCAAAAAGTTCCCTTCTAAATGTGTTCCTTTTATCAAGATGATGCAAAAATTCATATTAATGCTAAGAATAAATGTTCTTACAGATTTAAATAGGCTGAGCACAACTCTCATTCTGGTTCTTATACATCACAGAGTAAGATAAAATAGGCAGGTAGGAGTTTCTACTGAAAACTGAATGCCAAGGTATTTTTCTCAAAATTATTTAGTATCACAAAGAAGAGGGTACCTTCCCCCTGTTTTACAAAGTATAAAATCATACTAATTTGGTGGATAAAGTATAAAATCAAATAAACTTAGAGCTGAAAGAAGCAAAAGACAGTCTAATACAATTTTCACAGCAGCAGTTCACTCAAGAGTATTAAACCGTATGGAAAGTAACTTGAGTGACTATTTCCTCAATTCTCCCAAGAATGGTACCTAGCCAATTTCATTCCAAATGCATAAAAAAGATAATTCATTACATACAATAACTCAATGGTTAGAGAATTAAAATTATCTGAATCTATTTAAAATAACTACTAATAGTATGTCAGAGTCAATGACTAAATAAAGTTTTCCAAGTTCTTCCGTTCCTCACAAAAGTATTTATTTAGGTCATATTTATCCCTGCATTGCTTTATCAACTTTATGATTTTTCCTTATGGGATACTGATAATTCCATCTGTTACCGAATTTTATAGTTAAGGCTGGACCTACATATAGTCACAATTATAATTAGTTTATATTACTAACTGCTTCTTGCTGATATAACATCTAGTTCTGACTATAAATCAAGGGGAAAAAATCAGGTATCTTTGTTCAAAATACATATTTTCCTTTATAATTTGTATTGGTGGTGCTAATATATACATTTTAACTAATTTTTTATATTTAGAACAAGTAAAATGTCTCAATATGGTCAACTGGTGTGATATATACCACTACAATCACTAAACAGGAACTATAATCAGAAATTTATAAATCAAATTTATAAATAAGAAGCAAAGTTAAATAAAGGTAACTTTTTAAAGATATAAAAACACACATGGCAGAATTCCATATCCTCTTTAACCTCTCTAACACAATGAATAGGCTTATATGAACATTCTATTTTGGAAATTTATTTGGAGTAAAAACTCTAGATCTAGAGTAGCAATGCTGCCTGTGACCTATTCTACTTAAAAGAGCTTATAACTACTACTCCTAGGCAGAAAGAATGCCAAAATGATAAATATATCTAGCAACTCCTAATTTGCTACATTTTGCCACTATCCCCACAAAACTGTAGAGACATTCTACAGAAGTTTCCTCTTCTACCAAAAATAAACAAACAACAACAACAAACCTACCTACCACAGCAACTTGTGCAAACAGGTTAAATGAATTAAATGAACAGATTCTGATTTTCATATAGTTTCAAAAAATCTGGAGATATTTCCACTCACCCTAAACCTGAATATTCCCTCTGCGTTCAATTAAAAAAACTAAATGGTCATTTTGTAAATAACTAGCTTTAAGACCAGAAAGAGTTCTGTGACACAAGATAAAAAGGTAGGCTGAACAACTGAAAAATCCCAGAAATCGAGAAACACAAAGACAGAATAAGTACCAAAATGTAATTTCTTCTCAGGGGAAATGATAATTTTCTGTCTTTGTATTTCTTGATTTCTTGGGATTTTTCAGTTCATTTCTCTTAAGTATATGTATATTCAACTCTATCTCAATGAAGTCTTTAGATTCAAAGAAAAACTGAATGTGGCTATTACAAGGTGAAGCTAATAATAATAATAATAAACTTAATTATGGGTTAAAAATAGAGTATGATCTATTTTAGAACTAAATACAGAAATATAAGAAATACATACAAAAAAGTAACACTGAGAAAGAAAACAGAAAACCGAGGTGATACATTTATGTAGTTCTTAGAGGACATGAAAGCAATCAAAATTGAAATACATATAAAAATATGAAATTTTTGTAAGTTAAAAAAATCAATGTTAAAAAGATACATATCAAACAAGGATATACTTTTGACAGGACAAAGGTTCATATCATTTATATATAGTATACATGTTGCCAAAGTGAGCACTCACATCATTTGTATAAAAAGCTATTAAAAATTCATAAAAAGTTTTAACCAATTTCCACTTCACAAAATTTATGAAGACTAAAAAGAATGATAGCAGCCAGTGTTAAGGGGATGCTAATGTTTCTGATGTGAGAGTAAATTTCTAGTGAACAACATTTACCAAAACCACTAAAAATGAGCATATAATCATGTAATTTTACTTCTAAGAATTAAGACCAGGAAACAAAATAATTAGCATACCATTACAGCAAAAATGAAAAAACAGAAACAAAAGACCAAGCTTTCCATTCCCATAGGAAACTGGTAAAGAATACTAGAGCACATTAATAAGATGGAATAGAAAGCTACTAAAATATTTATTGTGATAAGGAATGTATGTCAAAACATAACAAAGTAAAAAGAATAAGCTATAAAAGATAATTCTATTTTAGGTTTCTGTTTCAAAAGGTACAGAGGAAAAAAATCAAATATAAATTGTAGATAAGTTAAGAGGATGATCCAATTAGGATTTTGGTCTCTGTCTTTACTCTTTGTTGCATTTTCCAAACTTTCTTCATTAGATATTTAATTTAAAAAAAATGCCTTGATTAATATGAAATGTTTTTAAATGCCTTTAATCTCAAGATCTTCAAAAGACACTAAAATATTTGAAATAACTGTCATCTGTTTTAAGGACAAAATAAAACGAATGTTAATTGTTGTACTGCACTCCAAAAATTCAGCTTCATGTTAAACTATATACTGTACACTTTATAAAGATTGACTTTAAAACTGTGAAAAATGGAACACCTGAAATTAATATAGCACTGTATGTTAAATACATGGGAATAAAAATAAAAATAAATTTTGAAAAAAAGCTATGAAAAGTGGAAACATCACCATTTAAACCAAAATGTACTGTATCACTCTCACATACATAAGAAAATCTTGAGTATTTTTACATATGTGATCATAGAATCATACATACATCTATATGCACATAATTCAGGACATAATTCTCCAAAGGAAACAAAAAGAATCTGACAGCTAGAACACAGCTGAGAGAAGAGAACTGAAGAATGGTTCCCAGAATACAATAGACATTCATTAAATGACAGCTATTACTTTTATTTTAGCTTCCAGTTTTACATGCAGATAACTACCTTAATTCTCCATTTCACATCACACACATAGCCCTGGGTAAAGGCAAGAGGTAGGTGCCTTAATTCTATTTTATTTCCTGTTTCAATTATTTATAGTATGAGACTGAGGTTAACTATTCATACACAGTAAAAATATGTGCATGAGAATCTGAGGCTATTCTCTCAGAAAGAAGAAAAGAAACAATGTGATATACTTCAGATTTAGAAGAACTAAGGGAAAAAAGAAAAAAAAAATCCTGCCTGTAGATAGAGGTTGGTGTTAATGCTGCAATATTAGAAAACTTGCACTAAGACTAGGCTAATCCTCTCACACTGGGATTTCCTCCTGTCACTGCATCAATAAAAAAAGCTAACAAAAACATTAAATATCCAATAAGTAAGTTCCTACAGCATTCAACATTCTTGATTATTCTTGGTCTTTTACCCAGGCAACAGAATGCTTCTAACTCTGGAAGAGTTGATTCTCTTAATACTAAGGCTAATAAATGCATACAATTGACAGAATTTTTAAACAGCAGGGTGTATAATACTCTTTGTATATAAGAACAATTTAGACTCTAAAAATTCACAATTTTGAATCACTAAAAATAGCCTTAGTTCAGCGAAAGCAGGTCTTTCTAATTCCAAAGAATCCATCTGTATTTGAAAGAAAAACTTATTTCTCAAACAAAATAACTCAGCAAAACGCAAATGACTTAATTAAAGCAATTCACATATTACAACCAACAAATTGTTGATTTGTTAGGTTTCATTTATTTATTTTGTTCATTTAAAATGACACATGACTCATAACTTCTCACCAATCCTGCAGAAACCACTACATCCTCTGAACTTCTATAATAGTGATAAAAACTACACTCCTAACAAAATTTATAACTTACTCATGTTCATTGATATAAAGTTCTGCAAGTTCATGCCAGGCTTCTTGGTCTCCAACAAATCTGGTGAGAGGAAAGGGAAAGAAAATAAGTGTGTAGATATTCTGTAAATGAACAGCATGGAGGCAAAAAGGAAAATCAAATGCAAATTCCATTTTAATTAAAAAAGATTTATCAGAATAACAAAACACAATCCTCTTGTAAGACACTCACTGTTCCAGATACTCATTCAGTTCCCGAATGGCCTCCACATTTTTCCCCTGGGCTTTTCGAATGGCAATCTTACGCTTTCTTGCAGCCTATGGGTTGACATTAATAAAGGATTAGGCCCTCATGATTCCCTGGGTTTTTGTAAAGAAGGTAATTTGACTGTGCAAATTATTATCTCAATGCCAGTGAAATTCCATTGTAGAAATACTGCTTACTGGGAGTTTATAAACATACCCCATGACATCCCACTGGGGAATTCAAACATTCCTCTAACAATCACATATGCTTTACTTTTGATGTACACAATGTATGCATCATTTCATTCAAATAAATAACCATCCAGATTCTGATAATTACAAGCCAGCAGGGAATCCTAATCTTTACCCAGCCTAAACTCCTTTACCCTGTCTCATTCATAAGATTTGTATGTTAAGAGATAGAGGGATAGTGGAGATTAGAAAAAAAAATCTCACCATGGCCACTTGAATGTCATTATAAAATATAGCTCCCAATAACTTTTTTCAGTTTTAAGGACAAAACCTACCTGTAGGTCTTTCAAAAGAATAGCACAGAACTTGAAAAAAATATTTTATAATAAACAAAACTTTAAACTTGCATGTTAAAGTTTTTTAAACAATAAATATCAGTGCCAATTATGCATTCATCAAATATGCACTAAACATCTATCGTTTGACAGGCACTGTGCAAGATAATGAAAATATGGGGATAAAAAAGAATAGATAATTCATTACAGGAGCAATGAAAAAAAGACACATCAAAAAAACAGACAATGATAGAGATATCTAGGGTGTTGTGGCAACATGGAGGATATCCTAACACAGGCTGTGGCAGAGTGGAGGAGGTGTAAGGGCAGGAAGCAAAGAGGTTTGCAGATGTGATACCTGTACTGAAACAGAAAGAGCAAGTAGACATTAAAAAAGCAAAAGAGGAAACTGTGTGGAGGACAAAGCACAGATGAAGGAACACAGAAACAAAGGCACAGAAGACACCAACAGTATGTGTAATCAGACAGCAACATTGTGTATAATCCAGACTATCTATCTGAGGGGGGAGTTAACAGGGACTGGAGGGCACTATATAAAATATTAAATTTATATCTCTTCCATCTCTATTTAATTCAATGCAGATAGCTAAACAATAAAACAAACCAAAACTATGGCCAAGTTTATGAATTATGAACATGATTGCTATTGTTTTATACAATACATACTCTATAAAAATGCAGACAAGGGAAGTAAAATGAATGGGACCTCTTTAGACTAGTAGAGCTACCTGTCATAGGTGAAAAAGGTGGAGGTTTTGCTCGAAAGAAGTGAAAGTAAAAAAAAAAAATCAGAGAAAATCAAGAGATTTCCAATAAATAAGACCATGAGTGATATTTGTAACAACAATGATAAAAAACATGTTGGTAAGAAAAAATGAAATGTGTTAAAATGTATATCCTTGATTATTAAGCTCATGCTGAAGGCTTAATACAATACCTGCCATATGGCAGGTATTCAAATATTTTTGGAATAATTTCACTATGTACAATAATGAACGTGCTATAATAAATGTACCATTTAAAAGGCCTCAAGAATTCAGAAAGAAAAGTAAGAGAAAAGCTCTAAACGTAACTCAATCTTAAATACTTGAGGAAGAATATTAGACTTCAAATGAGAGCCTTCTTCCAAGTTCTTCTGAAAACAGGTGATGGATAGCTTAACACACAACTAAGAAACAAATTTCTTTTGGATATATCATATCTAATGCCACCAATCCAACATCATGTGAAGCATATTTTAACTGTTTATTCCTTTCATCTATCATGATACTACTTCCTCTTCAGGCAATATGGTAGAACAGAGTCCATGTTTTAAAATAAAAAAGATAAGAAATAAATACCAACTCTTGGCACTTACCAGCTTTCTAACCAAAGGCAAAATACTTAACCTTCCCAAATGTGCATAATACCCCAATCTCCAAGTACCAATGTAAAGCAACTAACACAGTACACAGTATATAATGGTATTGAATAAATAGTATCTTCCTTCCTTTCTCCTTTATTCTATGCTTAACATTATGTTAAGCATAATATAATTCTACCTATGAGATCTTTAAAAGCCCAGAACAGGTTGCTTCGTTTGATACTAAAATCTTGTCCAATCTTTATAGGATTTGCACCAGTTGAGATATTACAAAGATGTAATGAAATTTGTTGAAAATATTAGATTCAAATGTGACATATCAGACAAAAGGTCTAAGTATGAACATGAATAACAATGAATACTTCCATGGTAAGAAGTATGGTATGAACATTGTAATGGATACCATTGTGTACAATATGTTTCATGAAGAAGCGTACACTAAAAACACCCATCTAACTTTAATTCTTTTTCTTGGTGATTTAACAGCAGAACCATCTATCTACTGTTGAATATACACTGATATTTTTAGGTCAGCAGCATGCTGCAAAATATAGTTTGTAAAGCACTGCTGTAAGGTTTCAAAGATAATTCATGTTTAAAATGCCTTTTAAAAAACACACCTTTTATAAATGATGGAAAACAGATTTAAACAACTTAAATGCATCAGAAGAGACAGAATTAAGAGTAGAATCTGAAATTTCTGATTCCCATTCTAGAACCTTCTAGACTTCCTGAAAGAATCTGAAATATTACAGGTTAAATAATTGTTACTATTATTTTGAATTATGTGTATTTGTAGTAGGTGAAATGTCATAATTTTATAACAATGTAAAACAAACAGAATTCAGTATTAACTTTGTAACTGAAAGTTTTAAATATAAGGCTTTAATTAATCAATTTGGGAAAAGTGCCCAAAAATCTCTACTATATAAGCAATATATTGATTGATCATGTAAAATATAAGATATAGCTAAGATAATGCTAAGATATAGCATTTTATTTCCTAATAGTATAAAGTCTAAAACAAACTTTTAAGTGGTAACACTTCAACTAAGGCAAGGACAGTCTTCCTAATTAAACTATGTATGACAGCTTAAAGAAATACCTATGTGGCAACAACTGTCATATAGGCAATGATATATTATTAAGTTATATACTATGCAACAGTCTTTTCCATGTTATTTCTCCTAAAAGAAAAATAATACCACATGCTGGTATAAGAACCAATCTTTTTTTATCATGATAATTTTAAGTGAGCATTAAGCAAGGATTTCATTTCTGGCCAAGATGGGAGTAACAGGGATCAGATTTACCCTCTTGCCTGAACCAATCAAAGAACTAGACTATATACATGAAACAATCACTTTTAAGGCACAGGACAAGAGGCACAGTGATCCCTGAGCGGCTGGAAACAAATGAGGTGAGCCCTATTTTTATTGTCCTGGCTTGCTACCTTGAGGGAGTTTCATGGAATGAATCCTGCGCAGGAAGAGAAAACAGGTTGAGTTCAGTAGACTGTGAGTTCAGGAAAAGGAGCTGAGTGTCAGGAAGATCAAAGGCTAGAGCTTATAGACATAGTACTAGAGAAAAAAGAAACAGAATAAGAACTCTAGATTCCCCTTGAATCTGAAGGGTTTTCCTGGAGTATTCAGCCTTGTACTGACCAGTGCATGTGAGTGAAAACACTACCCAAGCCAAGGAAAGAATCACCAGAAAGGCTTAAGGGGAAGTGTCTTGAGCTCACACAGGGATGGGAATAGTGCCTATTCCCACCAACCAGACTAGAAAATGCCATGATTCCTGTGGCAATGGACAGAGTGCCCAGAAGGATGTAATGAGGTATCATCAGCCCTATATACATTGCTCTGAACCTCTCTAACAAAGACCCAAAAGGATCAAATTGCTTCCAAGTAACTTCTATACCACAAGAAAGCTCAAGATTATATTACAGGAATACAAAAATGGAAAGGAGTAAAAACTTTTGAAGATGATAGTTTTGTTCACAATCTTGATTGTGTGATGGCTTCACAGGTATATCCAAGTGTCAAAACTTACCAAATTGCACACCTTAGTTAAATGTGTCCAGTCTATTCTACATCAATTGTATGTCAAAACAGTTTTAAAATAGCATTAATTGGACTAAAAGTTAAGTCAAGTCTTGAATATTTATCAATTTCCATTTATTTCTTTTTTATACTTTCTTTCCTAAAAGTATGCCAATGTTCTGAATTTTTCTAAATGTCTTGTTGGGAAAAAGCTTTGCAAATGTCAGTTTGAGTCTTAGAAATGAAAACTGTTCGGGGCACTTGCATGACTCAGTCAGCTGAGCCTTTGGCTCAGGTCACAATCTCATGGTTTGTGAGTTCAAGCCCCTTCATTGGGCTTGCTCCTGTCAGCCTACCAGCACAGAGCCTGCTTCAAATCCTCTGTCCCCTTCTTTCTCTGCTCCTCCTCTGCTTACGCTCTCTCTCAAAAAAGAAAAAAAACAAAAACAATATATATGTTAAAAAAAAAAATGAAAACTGTTCCAGGGGTGCCTGGGTGGCTCGGTCAGTTAAGTGTCTGACTCTTGATTTCAGCTCAGGTCATAATCTCACAGTTTGTGAAATTGAGCCTGGCATCAGGCTCTGCATTGACAGTGCAGAGCCTGTTTGGGAGTCTCTCTCTCCTCTCTCTCTGCTCCTCTCCTGGCTTGCATGTTCTCTCTCTCTTTCTCTCTCTCTCTCAAAATAAATAAATAATGATTTTTTTAAAAAGTGAAAACTGTTCCACTTCACAAGTGATTTTAATAACAGCAGTTAGAAATTTCTATTATAAAATATTTCTATCATAAAATATAAAGTACTGATGACCACCAACAAATCTTCATCAAACTTGCTACATGCTTTCTGTAACACTACGTACAAAGAGGCTAGCCAGCAATTCTTCCAGAAACACTTGTCATATCTTAAAAAAATAAGCTACAGTGGGGAAGAAATGCCACCTAGGAAAAGATTAAAGGATTAAGATCTACCAGCAAAATACAATCTAGACTCCCTTACTGCAGATGCTGGGACCTAGGAAGAAACAGACCACTGACTTACAGAAGGAAAGCAGAATTCTAGGTTCTTCCAAGGCTTATGCCCACTACCCTAAGAAATGTGGCATTCTGAAAACATCTTCATCTTTGGCACAGAGGCAATTACATCTAATTCCAAAACAAAACTTCAAATATTTGATAAATCACACTATGCGGTTTACAATTCTAGGCAAAATCTGATCTTTCTGAAATACGAAATTAAATTAAAAAGGGAGTAATTACTATACCTCTTTTCTGAAAGGCATATAAGTTCGACAAGTATTCATTGAAGGCCTACCATATGCTAGGCATTAGTCCATGCAATGGACATAATGATTTCGCTCAAGGAACTTTCAAAGGAAGAAAGGCCTACTTTTATTTCGAAAGCAAACAAACAAACAAAAAAACTGGTGCTCAGGTAAGCCAAGGGATAAAAGCTCACAGTGAGCCTAATCCAATACTTGGCTTTGATAGGTATATTTGAGAGTTACCTTTCTAAAAACCATTCACATCTAAGTAATTTTATTTTTTTTTTAATTTTTTTTTAACGTTTATTTATTTTTGAGAGAGACAGAGCATGAATGGGGGAGGGTCAGAGAGAGAGAGGGAGACATAGAATCTGAAACAGGCTCCAGGTTCTGAGCTGTCAGCACAGAGCCCGACGCGAGGCTTGAACTCACAAACCGCGAGATCATGACCTGAGCCGAAGTCGGACACTTAACCGACTGAGCCACCCAGGCGCCCCAGTAATTTTAATTTTTTTGTACTTTCATTGCAAAATATTCTTTCATCCATTCCCTACCCTTTCCAGTTCTACTTGTCCTAGGATTAGATCCCTATAATCTCTGGCCTAAGACCGAGCAGCCTCCAAATTACAAATTATTTTATCTCATCACATCTCCTTCAAACTATCTCCCATATTATTATTTTTCTATTATTTTAACGTTTATTTATTTTTGAGAGACAGAGTGACAGAGTATGAGTAGGGGAGGAGTAAAGAGAGAGGGAGACACAGAATCGGAAACAGGCTCCAGGCTCCAAGCTGTCAGCACAGAGTCCAATACAAGGCTCAAACTCACAAACCGTGAGATCATGACTTGAGCTGAAGTTGGACACCGAACTGACTGAGCCACCCAGGCGTCCTTATCTCCCGTATTATTAACAAAAAAGTTATTTCTAAAAATATCTGGTGGTATTTCCCTAATCAAAATTTGACTTCATTGTGCATTTTCTAAGAATAAAAATTAAGTTCTGAAATGTAACATACCAGGTTGTTCACAAATAAGGCCATCTTGCTGCATCTCCAGTCACTCTGTACAAAGAACCAATTCAGAGGTACAAAATATTGTTCCTCAGAACCCTAGTTTTTCTCAGAGGTCAATGAGTGCGGAAGAAGAAAGAGGTTAACTAGGTAGAGCACAGTACCATGCCCTCTCTTCAGTAAGAATAGAAATAAAATTTCATCTAAAAAAGGTATTAAAGGAGGAAGTTCAGAAAGAGAAGTACAAATGGCTTTTTAAGTATATGAAAAGATCCAACATCATTCATAATGCAAATTATAACAAGATAACATTTTTTACCAATTAGACTGGCAAAGGTTAAAAACCAAAAAGCTGATAGTGTATACCATGTGGGAGAATACAGGAGAAGCACTCTCATACACCAGAGAAATGAATAAGGATGCTAAAAAGCCTTTGTGGAAGGAAATTTGGCAACATCTATCAAACAATTTTTTTTTTTAATTTTAGAGAGAGCACACTTACACACATAAGCAGGGGAGGGAGGGAGAGAGGGAGGGAGAGAGGGAGGGAGAGAGGGAGGGAGAGAGAGAGAGAGAAAGAGAGAGAAAGAGAGAGAGAGAGAGGGAGCAGTTTCCTTGCTCAGTGTAGAGCCTGACACAGGGCTCAATACCAGGACCATGGCATCATGACCTGAGCCGAAATCAAGTCATTTGCTCAACCAACAGAGCCATCCAGGCACCCCTATCAAAGTTTAAAATGTATAGACCTCCAGACTTAGACTGCAGAGTAGGAATCCATCCTACAAATGGCATTCTCTGCAACACTGTTCCTGGGAGAAAGATATCAGAATCAACCCAAGGGTTCATCAAACTGTTTCAATTTAACTTAAAACTGTTTTTCAAGACAGGGACTATACATCATACAACAAAATGCTATGTAGCTAATCAAAGGATGATGTAAAGGATGTGCTGATATATAGAATGATCTTTACACTGTGTTGTGAAATAGAGTATGCCATAATTTGCATTTCAAATCACTCTATCAAAAGGGATACACTCATGCATACATGCATGTGTGTTCACAAGGAAAAAGTCTCTGGAAGAATACATTAGAAATGTTAACAATGTTTCCCTAAGTGAAGGAGGAATTGAGATCAGGAGTAAGAGGAAAGACTTATACATACATATATTCTTTTGTATTGTTTGTAGTTTTAAACATGGGTAGGTTTTGCATCTTCAAAAAAAATATTTAACAAATTTTAAAAAATAGATGGGAGAAAAAAAATTTTAGCACCCTCCCAGAAGAAAATTGAAAACTTCCTTTCTAATCACTTTTTTCTTTCTTTCCTCGGTAAACTTTGTACTTTAACAGTGTGAAGGCTTCATTCATAAGATATGAGGACTTTCCCCAGCCCATCATCTTTGCTTCATTTCAACCACACTCATCCTTCAAAGCCTGCAAGGCTCAAAAAATCACCCAGCAAGTCACTAAAGAATACGAATTTAATAGTCTATTGTCAAAGTCCAAAATCTGTTCATATCACTCTGCATCCCTAAGTGCAAAGTCAAGCGGGTGTCTAATTTGTTCTTCTATTCCCAGCACCAAGCATACTGCAGGCACTCAACAAATATTTTTTGAAAGATTAATGAATGCAGGGCTCCTGGGTGGCTCAGTTGGTTAAGCATCTGACTTCAACTCAGGTCATGATCTTGCAGTTCATGAGTTTGAGCCCCATGTTGGGCTCAGTGCTGACAACTGAGAGGCTGGAGCCTGCTTCGGATTCTGTGTCTTCCTCTCTCTCTGCCCCTCCCCAGCTCATGCTCTCTCTGTCTGTCTGTCTGTCTCTCTCAAAAGTAAATAAACATTAAAAAAAATAAAAAAAAAAAAAAGAAAGATTAATGAATGCATGTGAGAGGGAAGGAGAGCTCCTTAAAGCTTGAATGAACAAGATAATTTCTATACTGGATATCTAGGAACAGAGGCACAAGACCAATGAAGGAGTCATATGATCACTTTTAGACAATGCAAAGAAGAACTACAGTGTAAAAGCTTGAATTATAACTATGGATGAGGATGAAACCAGATTTTCCCACCTTTAAGGTCATACATTAAAGCTGCTTTGAAAAAAGAAACTGTGAAGTCTTTTACACTGCCACTTAACTGTTTAATACAAATAAAGTCTTCCCCTACTAGAGTTAATTAGTTCTAGGTCTTTCATGGGATTTAGTTACTACCACCCTCATACATAGTCTACGAGTAAAACCATTTGGATATCTCTTTTAGTCAGTCTTAGAGCCATAGAACATGGAAAGTACTACAAACACAGAAAAATAATTACATATTATCTTAAATCCTGAAAAAGTGAAATAATTTATTAAAAATATCCCCCACTTAAAATGACACATAAGTAAAATGTTTGACCCATAATTCCAAGAAATTAAATTATAAGCTATTGATTTTTAACTGTTATCAAAAAAAATGTTTTGAAACTTTTCAGAAACGTGAGTTTGTATTTTCAATATATGACTGCATGAAAAATGAATACCTTTGAAACTGTGGTAAAGTCTTATAACTGAAATAAGTACATGAGAAAATCTATAAGGAAAGAAAAACAGTGCCATTTTCTTAAAACAGGTGGCAAGTAATTACGATAGTTAAGATTAAAAAAAGTATTCAAAACTTTCCCATTTTAACTCCCTTTTTATTGGAAATATCTAGATAAATAATAACTCTGTTTTTGTTTTTAATAACAGATAGGCTTGCAGCTCTGTCAAAACTTTTCCCTGAACTTTCTATATGCTGAGAATCCTCATAAAATAATACATCCTTGCCATTTAAATATCTACCTCTACACTCCATTCCCCCAGCCCCTCCCAAAAAACCCTAGGAAGTTTCCAGAGAAAATTTCCCTGGGATGGGATAATATTAACAGCAAAAATCTAAACCATTTCACTACATAGATATATATTACCACCATGTGTAACTTACGAAATGTTGTCAATTAAATCTCAATAAAGTTGAAAAAAGCTTATCATTCAAGCAACAAACATAAGAATTACTACAGGGTATCAGAAGAGATAGCAGAGATTAGGGGTTTATGACTAATGAATGCCTGAGATAAATGTTAACTAAATATTGGACAGTTCAATATTAAATAATTCCCCAACATGCATAATTTACTTAAAACAAATCAAGTAACTAATGTTTAATATTCAGTATTTCTGCATCTTATAATCCACAATCATACATCAAATGACTTTTCAAAAATGTGTATTTTGAATGAAATGCTTGCCAAAAAGAGAAAACCTTCATGTATTTGTATTATGCTAATATAACAATTTCTCCTCCTCTAAAAGGACAAAACAAACTCAAACTGGCTTTTGGTTGTTTTTTTTTTTTATTTTTATTTTTTTATGTTTATTCATCTTTGAAAGAGAGAGAGACAGAGCACAAGCAGGAGTGGGGTGGAGAGAAAGGGGGACACAGAATCTGAAGCAGCTCCAGGCTCTGAGCCGTCAGCACAGAGCACGACGTAGGGCTTAAACTCACAAAACCACGAGATCATGACCTGAGCCAAAGTTGGACGTTCAACCGACTGAGCTATCCAGGCGCCCCATCAAACTGGTTTTTGTTCAAAACTTCTAAAAATATTTTCTTTTAGCAGGCATATGTATGCATGGACATAATAAAAAATTAAAATGCCTGATATGTTATCTAAAATCTCTCTAGCTTTTCATTGAGAAAAGATAAGTCTGAGGAAAGCCATTATGCAAAAGTAGTAAACTAAAATGTTCTCAAAATTAAAAAAAATCTTCACCAGAGTACTTTAAAAACAAGTAACATTACATAAGTATATCTGGAACAAATGTTCTGCACAATACACTAATATATTTGTTCAAATCAGGATAATTAAAGATGTTATCTTATGGGAAACACAATATATTTTTCTTCTTTATGTGTATATATGTATACATGTATGTTATATGTACATATATATGTTCTTATCTAGGTATAAGGCCAAAAAAAAACAAAACACCTTTATTAATTCTATATACCAATTACTGTCATGACTTCACTTTTCATTGAGACAACTAAAATATAACTACCAAAACAAAACAAGTTAGTATATCATAAACTGAAAAATATTACAAAACCACTGAACTCTGCTGGGCTTTTTTGCAAGCACATAAAATTCTCTTTCTAAATTTCCAATAGTTTCTTTTTTTTTTTTTTTTAAGTTTATTTATTTTGAGAGAGAGAGAGAGAAAGACAGAGAGCAAGGGAGGGGTAGAGAGAGAGAGAATCCCAAGCAGGTTCCTAGCTATCAGGGCAGACCCCAACATGGTCCTCGACCTCAGGAACTGTGAGATCATGACCTAAGCCGAAGTCAGACACTTAACTGACTGAACCACTCAGGGGTCCCTCCACTAGTTTCTTTTTAATAAGGTATCTTATGAGTCAAATTTTACAGAAGAGTTTTAAATCTATTTTAAAACTGTGGTCCAACATATATTTTTTTTTCAGGTTTATTTATTTAGGAAGAGAGAGAGAAAGCAAGTGAATGGTGGAGGGGCAGAGAGAGAGGGAGAGGGAGAATCCCAAGAAAGCTCCATGCTCAGCACAGAGCCCTACGCAATCCCACAACCACAAGATCAGGACCTGAGCCGATTTCAGGAGTTGGACACTTAACCGACAGAGCCCCCCAGGCACCCTCAACATAAATTATTTAAAATAAGAAGCTAAAACCTGGTTTCATATGTATTTTCACATTATTTCAAAAATGAATAAATTTCACCTTTTAAAATAAAATTTAGACAGTCAGCTAACTTACAGTGTTAGTTGGATCTTCTTGTAAAATTCGATCATACAGTTGTATAGCATCATCGTATCTATTTTTTTAAAAAAAAGAAACATCAAGAATCATTACCTTAATATTTAGTGACAAATAGTAAATACAGAAAAACATTAAACTGGCAGGACTTTAAATGCATTGACAATTGGAATCCAACTCTCTTCTGATCTTCATGTAACAGTAGTAATTTGCTAGAAATTTTTTACAGAAAAGCTTCATGTATAAAGCATTTATAAAAAAACCTGACTTCAAAAATATACTGATTCATGAACAAAGAAAAACAGAGATGAACAAAAATACATGGATTCAATTTGGCCTAAATACAAAGGTAAAAACTAGCAGCACAGAGAGATACCTTTGTGGTCTTAGATATACCTAGAATTACAGCCAGTAAGGCAGAAGAGCAAGTTTAATTTTAAACAAATTCACAAGTAAATGATCTATGATTTAATTCTCCTTTAATGAATACTTATGATAGCTTTTCTTAGTTGAGCTCGTTCAGTTCAATTCATTAAGCACCTGCTAAATACACACTTGCAATACACTTTAGTGAGTTACAATCTTATAAGAAGAATAGTTGACAATTTATCAAATGAAAAAAATAATCAAACATGACAGCATATAACTAACAACCCAAAATGAACATTATGTCATAGGGAATCAAGGGGAGGAATACATCAAAAATCACATAAAGAACATCATATAGTCTTACAAATGGTAATCTTGCTCAGGATGCAAGAAAATAGCTAAGTGATCCTGAAATTCCTTCCTAACAACATCCACAACCCCAACTCCATTCCAAATCAATTTCTTTATTCCAGATACAGATCTTTAGAGAAAACAAAAACAGTATGTAAAAACTTTCACAACAGTGTTTCTAAAACTAGAAACAACAGCTACATTCTTGAAATCTATTCATAAGTTTCCTAAGAGAGTTTTTTAATTTTATATTTTTCTCTTAATGATATTCAATATATAAATATTCTAGATCATTATGATGACACATCTTTTAACTGAATACTGCCCCACAATTTTAGTGCCCAAGCCTCTTTGTGATTATGATCATGCTAGTAGGTAAGAATATTTTAACTGTAGCAGACAACTGAGAAAAAGAAAAGCAGACTTAATTTGTAAATGGGTCCATACCATGTGAAGGCCAAACAGCATCACTGCACATTAAGTCAATTAGACTTAAAAGCAGTTCAAATAAAATTAGTTTGGACCTCAAATACATGCTAAAATAGTAAGTATGGCTAGCCTCAAAAGAACCTGCAATTAAATGGGGAAATCTAAAATAAAATCATTAAATATTAATAAAGCAAAACAATGAAGTATATAAAGATAAAATTAATGCTATAGAGCAAGGGTTCTATGACACAGTACATAAGACACGGTACATAAGAATCCCCTGAGAATCCTTCTCCAACTATGTAAACTCTGGGAAATACAAAGAAAATGACACAGGAAGGTAGGAAACCATTCCTTTTACTAATATAATGGTAATCTGAATTTTAGTAGTCTTCTAGTTTTGGGGAGTATTTTATTAGAAAACTTACATTGCTGTTACAGCTATATAAAAACTATACACATAAGACATTATTAATACCTAGTTTTATATTATATTGAAGTTTTACTACAATAAAAATATAGTAATTTATTAAAGAAAATTTTAATGTTTATGTATTTACTTTTAAAATTTTTTAACATTTATTTATTATTGAGAGACAGACAGAGACAGAGCATGAGCATGGGAGAGGCAGAGATGGGGAGACACAGAATCCGAAGCAGGCTCCAGGGTCCAAGCTGTCGGCACAGAGCCTGACACAAGGCTCAAACTCACAAACCCTGAGATTATGACCTGAAGCGAAGTCAGACGCTTAACCGACTGAGCCACCCAGGTGCCCATATGTTTATTTACTTTTAAGAGAGAGAGAGAAAGAGAGACAGCGTGAGTGGAGAGGGAGACACAGAATCTAAAGCAGGCTCCAGGCTCTGAGTTGTCCCCACAGAGCCCAACGTGGGGCTTGAACTCACGAAACATAAGATCATGACCTGAGCCAAAGTTGGACACTTAACCAACTAAGCCACCCAGGAGCCCCCAAAATATTCAGTTCTGTAAAAACTGAATGTGGTGGTTAATTTTTTTTAACTGAGTGTGATGTATTAACTTAACTGGCCATGAGATACCCAGATTAAATATTATTCCTGGGTATGTCTGAGGGTGTTTCCAGATGAGATTTGCATTTGAATCTGTGTACTCGGTAAAACGGACTGCCTTTCCCAATGTAGGTGGACATCACCCAATCTCTTGAGAGTTTGAAAAGAACAAATGCAGAGCAAAGAGTTATTCATCCCTTTTTAATGTCTCACTACATGAGCTGGGACATCTCATCTCATCTTTTCTTGCCCTCAGTCTGGGATTTACACCATTAGTTCCCTTGGTTCTCAGGCCTTTGGACTTGGACTCAGAATTACAGCACCAACTTCCTGGCTCTCCAAGTTGCAGATAGCAGATTCTGGGACTTCTCAGCCTCCATAATTGCTTCATAGTAAATCTCTCTCCCTCTCTCTTTGCGTCCTACCTCCCTCCTCCTACCCCATATATGTATACAAATACCCTCTAGATTCTGTTTCTCTAGAGACTCCTAATACACTGCAGGTCTACAAAAATTTACCTTTAGTCAGCAATGTTCTCAAACCTACTTGTCAATTCTCCTGCAGGGCTTCCTTTAAAGAAAATTCTGGATTACACCATTAACAAACTGATCTCAGTAAAATGGAGACTAGGCAACTACGTATTTTTTTTAAAAGGGCACAGATCACTCTAATTCACACAATCGTATATGAGAATCAATGGTTAATGGCTCCATGTAACAAAGACACATAATAGCAACTCTTTCAGGAGAAAAAAAATTAAAAAACACAACAGCAAAACTTTACTAGGTAAAATGATTATATGAGTTTCAATTAAAGAGCAAGGTGAAAGAAATTAAAGTTCACTAGGTATCTTAGAAAACTTGACTTAAGAGTAAATTATTGTTACCATATCAATTTTTTGTACAGTTAGAAAGGGGGTGGAGGGATAGGAACTATTAAAATGTGTCCTTTGGAAACTAGTACCTCTCAAACCTTTACAAGATAATTTTAAAAATCATTCATGTTGGATTCTGGGATGTGTTTGGCTATTTACATATTTTAAGAATGGTGTAAAAATACTAGATATACTATAGTTGAAATAAAACAAAGGGATATTAGAGTAGAACACTGATTCAGGAACAATCCTTTGTAGATTTCTTCCATTCCGTCCCGATTCAAATTACTTTCTGTTAACCTAAAATAATACTATTTTATTTATTTTTCTTTATGCCCTTTGCTTGCTTACAGAGAAGATCCAATGAGATTAAAATGTACATATAAACAAACACGTAAGCCAAAAGCCAAGGAACAAAAGGGTTAAGAAAAATTATATCAATACATCTTGCTTATTAAAAGCTACTATAACTAGGTACAAGTTACCTCTTACTTAAAACACCAAATTAAAAAAGTAAGGGGCAATAAGCTAACCCTAAAATTCATATGTAATAAATTCAAAGGACTCAGAATAGACAAAATCCTCTTTGGGGAAAAAAAAGAAGGAAGTCAAAGGCCTCATACTTACAAATTTCAGAACTTACCACAAAGCTACACTATCAATAGTGTGGAATCAATACACTGTGGTATGTGATAAACATATAGATCAATGGAACAGAACTGAAAGCCCAGAAATCAACCCTCACATTTACATTCAATTAATTTTCAACAAGGGTGCCAGACAATTAAATGGGGAAAGCAAAGTTATTTCAACAAAGATGCTGGAACAACTGGATATCCACATGCCAAAGAATAAAGTTGGGCAACTACCTCACCCCATAAAAAATATTAACTGAAACAGATCAAAGACCTAAATATAAAAACTAACAGCAACATAAAACTCTTAGAAGAAAGGACAGGTGTAACCTTTGTGACCCTGATTAGGCAATGGTTTCTACATGACACCGTAAGTACAAGTGACAATGGAAAAACAGAACTGGACTTCATAAAAAATAAAAAACTTACATTTGTAATCAAAGGATACCATTAGGCAAGTGAAAAGACAACTCACATAATGTGAGAAGTTTTACAAATCATATTATCTGACAAGGGACGTGCATCTAGACTATATTTAAAGAACTCTTATAAGTAACTCCCATCTAGAAGCAAAGAATACGAATAGACATTTCTCCAAATGGCCAGTAATTGTATGAAAAGATGCTCAAGATTTCTAGTTCCTGGTTTGGCACATGATGATTCTGAAAGTCATCACTCCCATCCTCACAAGAAAAAGGCTAAACAAAGTTAACAAACCAACAACTCTTTTTAGATCCATCAGAAAATTGACCAAGTAAACCACTGCCCCTAAAATTGAGAGATAGATCAATACAGATAAACATAGCTTAATGGAACATAAGATCCCATCAAAAACTGTTAGACCTAATAAATACAGTAAGGTTGCAGGATAGAAAATCAAGATATAAAAATCTGTTTCATTTTAATACACTAATAATAATCTATTAATAAATTAATACATTAATAATATACTAATAATAATCTATTAATCTCATTTACAAGTCATCAAAAAGAATACACTACCCAGGAATGTATTTAACCAAAGAGGTGAAAGCCCTGTATGTTGAAAACTGTACCACACTGATGAAAGAAATTGAAGAAAATCAAAAGATATCCATGCCCATGGATTGGAAGATTATTGGTAAAATTTCCATACTACTCAAAGTAATCTAAAGATTCTATGCAATTCCTATAAAAATTCCAATGGCATTTCCCACAGAACTAGAAAAGTTCCAAAATTTGTATGGAACCACAAAAGACCCTGAATATCCAAAGCCATCCTGCACAATAAGAACAAAGCTTAAGACATCATACTTCAAACCATATAAAAAAGGCATAATAATCAAAGCATTATGGTATTGGCATAACAAGAGACACACAGATTAATGGAACACAACAGAGAATCCAGTAACAAACCCAAACATAAATGGTCAATTAATTTACCAAGGAGAAGATAAGAATATACAATGGGAGAAGGATAGTCTCTTCAATAAATGGTGCTGGGAAAACTGGACAGTCATATGCAAAAGACATAAAACTGGACTACTATCTTTATACCATATGCAAAAATCAACTCAAAATTGATTAAAGACCTCAACATAAGATATGAAATCGTAAAACTCCTAGAAGAAAACATAGGCAGTAAGCTCTCTGACAAGAGTCTTGGTGATAATTTTTTAGAAGGAGCAAAGGCCGACAAAAACAAAAATAAAGAAATGGGACAACATCAAACTAAAACCTTCTGTAAAACAACAACAAAAAAACATTCAACAAAATGAAAAGACAACTTACAGAATGGGAAAAAATATTTACAAATCATCTGATGTTTGCAAATATCTGATAAGGAGTTAATATCTAATACATATAAAGACTTTATACAGGGACACCTGGGTGTCCCACTCCTTACTTTGGCTCAGGTCAAGAACTTGCGGTTGTGAGACTGAGCCCCACATAGGGCTCCACGCTGGCCAAGGAAGCTGCTTAAGATTCTCTCTCTCCCTGTCTCTTCTCCCTCTGCCCATCTCCCCTGCTGGCTCTCTCTAAAATAAAAACAAAACAAAAACAAAACAAAACAACAAAACAAACTCACAATCGCAAAAAATAAAAATGCGGCTAAGAAGAGGCAGAGGAATTGAAAAAGACATTTGCCGAGGAAGACATACAAATGGCAAACAGGTATATGAAACAGTGTTCAACATCATTAATCAACAGGGAAACAAAAATCAAAACCACAATGAGCTATCACCTCACACATAATAAAATGACTATTGTCAAGAAGACAAGATGTAAGTGTTGACAAGTATGCAACGGGAACCCTTATGGACCGTGGGTGGGAATGTAAATTAGCAGAGCCGCTATGAAAAACAGTATGGAGGTTCCTTAAAAAATTCAAAATATAACTACCATTTGATCTGGCAATTCCACTTCTGGGTATTTATCCAAAAGAAATAAAATCACTATCTTGAAAAGATATTTATTTCCACACTCATGTTCACTACAGCATTATTTGCAGTAGCCAATACATGGAAACAACCTAAGTATCCAGTGACAGATAAGTGGATAAAGAAGTCTGATATAATGGAATATTATTCAGCCATAAAAAAGGAAGAAATTCTGCTATTTATGAAGTTGGATGACCCTGGGCATATGCTAGGTGTAATAGTCAAAAACAAAGACAAAGACAAATACTGTATAATCTCACTTACAGGTAGAATCAAAAAGAACACAAACTCATAGAATCAGAAAACAGATTAGTGGTTGCCAGAGGTGGGCTGTGGGGGTGGGCATACTAGGTAACAGTGGTCAAAAGGTACAAACGTCCAGTTAAAGTCCTGGGAATATAATGTACAGCATGGTTACCATAGTTAACAATACTATTGTGTACTTGAAAGCTGTTGCTAAGAGAGTAAATCTTAAAAGTTCTCATAAGAAAAAAATATTGTAACAATGTATGGTGATGCACGTTAACTAAACTTATTGTGGTAATCATTTCAAAATATATATGAATATCAAATCATGATATCATACAACTGAAACCAACGGAATGTCAATTGTATCTCAATTAAAAAAATAATAATACCTTCTATACCTTGAATGCCTGTATGGATACTACACACATGTCATTACTAATTCCCAAAACAACCCTGACAAGTTGGTAATATTCCTGTTTTGCAAAGGAGTAAAGCTAAAAGGCTTAAACAAAAATAAGTTAAATAACGTGTCAGGTAAACAGCTAATAAATCCTAGAAAGAGGATATAAAACTGTCCTTACTCCAGAACATGATCCCATTTCTCTAGGCCAGAGATGGTAAATGAATTACACTCCTATGTCAAATCCTATTTATTGGGAGTAATTGGCAAAACTTATGCTGAGAAGCACTGACACTATTCTGAAACTCAGTAGCAAAAAATCTTGCACAATTAACAATGTTGCCATGTAGGCAGGACCTACATCTATACCCATGTTTACCATTTTAAAATGGGATCACACTGTTTTTAAGATTCAGTTACCTTTCCATGGCTTCAAATCTCATCCCAGTTAGTCTCTTGACTCTATGACTGCCAGGGAACTGTCTTCTCAACTCCTGAAGACAAAACTGAAAAAATAATTGGTAAAAAAGGCTTAAATAGTAGTAATTACATTACATGTACCAAATGGGCTACAAGGAATGGACTACAGTCTTCAGTGTATCTTCTTAAATCATTTCATCTGTGTAATCTAATGACATGAAGTGAAATTAATTGGTAATAAATAATGGGGTAAAAGAAGAACTCTGAAATTACAGTGGGAATAACAATCAGTTCTCAAAATCCTAACTGGGAAAATGAGCAGGTCATGGAGTACACTAATAAGTCTTGAGATATTGCCATATTATTCCTCCTTGAAAATGGCTTCTGGGGTGCCTGGTGGCTCAGTCGGTTAAGCATCCAACTTCAGCTCAGGTCATGATCTCACAATTCATGAGTTCGAGCCTTGCTTTGCGCTCTGTGCTGACAGTTCAGAGCCTGAAGCCTGCTTCAGATTCTGTGTCTGCCAATCTCTCTGCCCCTTGCCCTCTTGTTCATTCTCTCTCTCCCTCTCTCTGTCTCAGAAATAATAAAAGAACTTTAAAAAAAAAACTGCTTCCATAATGTGCCAGACCCAACTTAAATGCTTATAACAGCTTCCAGGTTTTTTGCTTCTAACTATTGCCTAAGTATTCTCTTTATAAAAATTAAGCTCTTTGATAGTATTCTCAAGTCCCTAGCAAATAATATTAACACTTTGTTCAATTTTTCCCTGTTGAAATCATGTATTAATCAATCATCTTGTCAGTACACATAACCTGATTTGGGGTCATAAAATGCAGACACCAGGTCTATGGAGCCAATCTCCTTTGGGAAATATACATAATTCATCCATTAATTTAAATAATCAAATACTTACTGAGCACCAACTATGATCTCACCAACATCTGAATGCTAGAAATGTCGAGGATTATAAAAATGGTCCATTCTAGTGCCCCAAAGCATAAGTGACCAAAAAAATACATTTCATTAGTGAAGAAACTATTAATCAGTAATAAAATAAGTTTTAATATGATCTGCAAGTATTGCTTCCAAGTATGTGGCTAAAAATCTGCCACACTAAGAAAAACATTACAATTAGTTAAAAATAAAGATGATGTTCATTTATTTCTATGACACCACACAAAACTCATATTATTTGGTCAATCAAGCTGTGTAGAAATTCTGAATCATTAAAAAAAATACTAAGTTACAAAAAAAGTTAGCATTTAATTTGATCTCCTGCTTTGGTTATCAATATTATCTAATATGATCTCCTAATTTGTCAAATGGCATTTAGCTACTTAAAAAAAAACCTTAATATCTCCCTTACGATGTAAGCTGCCACCTCTGTGAATATTACAAAGACTATACCTCATAGGTTCTGAAGGTAATCCAAAAGATTTTATGGAATATTTATTTACCACTAACAGTTCCACTAAAATTAGGTGTAGAAACAATATAACATAATTACCTTGGAAAAAATAATGCTAATTCAGATATGAGTATGTTCTCCTGGTATTTCAACTTTCAGTTTGCATGTATTTTTTTTTTTTTTGGCTTAAATGAGGAGATGATACTTAAGAACTCAGGATTATAAAACAATAGAATAAAAGAGCAGAAACCTCTACTTCTTGATATATAAAATCAATATAACAATAGTGTCAAGCACAAATCAAAGTGAAGATTAAATAAAGCCTGCTATAAAGCATTTATAGCACAGTGCCTACCACATGAGTTATTCTTTTATTTTAAAAGCTATATTTAGTATTTTAAGTCATGTTCTATGTATGTTAGGATTTTCTAGTAATTTAAGAAAGAGATACATTTAAAGCACTGCAAAAGAGTATTTAATATTCGATTTACAATGGGGTTACATCCCATAACCCATGGTAAGTCGAAAATACTGAATGTCAAGAATGCATTTAACACACCCAACCTATTGAACAGAATAGCTTAGGCTAGCTTGCCTTAAATATGCTCAGAACACTTACATTAGTCTACAGATGGACAAAATCATCTAACACAAAGACTATTTTATAATGAAGTATCAACTACCTCATGTAATTTATTAAATACTGTACTGAAAGTGAAAAACAGAATGGCTGTAAGGGTACAGAATGGCAATAAGTTTATCGATTGTTTACCCTTGTGATCACATGCCTGCTGGAAGGTGCAGCCCATTGCCACTGCCCAGCATCATGATATCACCTACCACTGGCCCGGGCAAAGATCAAAATTCAAAATTCAAAGCAGTTTCTACTGAATGTATATTGCTTCCACACCATCATAAAGTCAAAAAATCCTAAGTCAGGGAAGCCTGTTGGGCGTCCGACTTCGGCTCAGGTCATGATCTCGCGGTCTGTGAGTTCGAGCCCCGCATCGGGCTCTGGGCTGACAGCTCAGACCCTGGAGCCTGTTTCGGATTCTGTGTCTCCCTCTCTCTGACCCTCCCCTGCTCATGCTCTGTCTCTCTCTCTCTCAAAAATAAATAAATGTTAAAAAAAAAAAAAAAGTTAAAAAAAAAAAATTCCTAAGTCAAATCATCCTAAGTCTGTGACTGTCTGTGCTATGAAAGTCATTCCACAACCCAAAAGAAAAACTTGTTTTAAACCATCCGCTGCTTATTTTAAAATCTATAATATAGCATAATTCAACTCTTAAGTGTATAATCTTCACCAACTAATTTAACTTCTTCAGTACTGTTAAGATTTAAGAACGTTCGCTGTCCCCAAGTACCTAGTTAGTCTTACCTACTCTTAAGAGTAGTAATGAAGGGGTACCTGGGTGGCTCAGTTAGTTGAGCACGTGACTTTGGCTTAGGTTGTGATCTCAGTTTGTGAGTTCAAGCCCCACATCAGGCTCTTCTGCTGTCAGCGCAGAGCCTGCTTCAGATCCTATCCTCTCCCTCCCCCTCCCCCGCTTGCACTCTCTCTCAAAAAAAAAAAAAAAAAAAACTTAAAAAAAAAAAGAGTAGCACTGAAAACTAGCTATAAAAGCATTCAAATACAAGCCATATACTAAGTCTTAGCTACTTATATATACTTCGTGAAGCAAATTTAAAATGAAATAAAATTAGTTTAAATACCTACCAATGCCAAGTCATCTCGACCATAGTCTAGGGCTGCAATCATTACTTGTTCATATATGATCCAAACTATAAATATATAGAGAGAGGAAAAAACTGAATTTAATGTCAAAATCTCCCAGCAGAAATTAGATATTTTTCTTGTTTCTAATATTTTAAAGTCACTTATAACTAAAAATTGATATACCATATTATATCTGGAATTAAGAAAGCATCCTCATATACTTTCAGTAATATAAAATATCTTAGTATCTTATAAAGTAAAAAGATCTCCCATTGTTTAATACCTGGGCTCTTCTAAAACATTCTTTATGAGGCACATTGTGACCAGATCAGGACGATAGCCCTGTGGTCATTAAAACAAAAAGGCCTATTTGATAGCTCCACTACAACCAGGAATTAGAAATCCTTCTCAAAATGATGTATCATTGACTTCCTGAAAACTCTTCTTAAAAGGGGACAAATCATAGATTGAACAGCAGGAAAACATAATGAAAAGATGGTTTTTAAAAGAACTAAAAGCCATAAATAGAACATGAAGTAAGCATGAATAAGAACTCACTATCATCTCCAAGCTTAGAAGCATATTCATTAATTAATTCCTCTCCAACTTCCACAATTTGCTCACTATTTCGTGAGTTTTCTTCTCTCCATTTTCTCATTTTATCTCGCATCTCTGAAAAAAATAAAGTTGTTATTACATACATATTTGATCAATGCCAAAAAATTGACAAGGAAGTTGAAATCAACTTTTCAGGAAAATAAGGCCATATTTAAAAATTTTTTTATGTTTATTCATTTTTGAAAGACAGAGAAAAACAGAGCACAAGCAGGGATGGGGCGGAGAGAGAGGGGGACACAGAATCTGAAGCAGGCTCCAGGCTCTGAGCTGTCAGCACAGAGCCCAACACGGGGCTCAAACTCACGAACCGCAAGATCACGAGCCAAAGTCAGACACTCAACCGACTGAGCCACCCAGGCGCCCCGGAAAATAAGGTCATATTAATGTACGTCTATGGTATGTCAAAGTTCATAAAGCAGAAAATCAATTTAACAAGAGCAATAGACCCCTTATAAGATTAAAAAGACATCACAATTGATGTCACAACTATAAAAGTAACAAATGTCATGAGTCTGCCACAAAGATCCTCCATCCCTTGAAGCAACTATGGATCTTAATTTTTTTGAAGTTACAGACAACTTCAGAATTTGATAAAAGCTAGGGATTATTTTCCCAGAAAAAAAGAAACACATAAAATTATGCATAGAAATCTCAAAAATCCAAGGTGCTCCTGAAGCTCACCTACTCACTCAAGAATGCAAAATTTCATACTCAGAGGATCATATTTGGTATCAGTACTGACAGGATATTCACCACAAAACTTCATTAATAACATTACAACAGTACATATAATGTATAAGGATACACAACCATGCAGGAAAATAAACCACATAAAAAATCAGAACAAAGGAAATCTTTCAGTTACACACATAATAATAAATGGAAAGAAGAAAGTAAGATAAAAAGCACCTGCAAACAAAACTGTCACAAGAACAACTTTGCATATTATAAAATAAGAGTGAACTGAAAAGTTTTTAAAAGCAGCATTTTGATAACAGCAGAAATAATAACTGAGAAAAAGAAACAGTACCTAATCCAGTAAACAAAAGATCATTTTTTCATATAGTTAAGATAGAAAAAACTCTCCAATTCACAAATCACATATATGCTTTCTTACTTCTACCTCTGAAAATCTAACACACTTACTCACCTTTTCCTTCTATAGACAGATGCAGAATAGATTTAAACAGTTACATTGTTGCTGAACACATAAGTTAAATAATCAATGACAGGCCCCTAAAGAATAAGTATAAAAGAAGCACAAGGGATTTTCTCTACTTTTATAAGCATTATCTGAATCCCTAAAGCTCAAAGTCTAAAAATGAAAATAAAAATTGTAAGATGAAAACAGATCTTAAATGGTCTTAGCAAATCAAGTTAACACAGTTAATTCCTTCTACTGACAACTAGAAATCAGCTGGACTTTCACTCTCCACAGGGTCTGAACTAAATCTTACAAGGTTGAAGAGGAAATGAACAAACAAAAAAGCAGGTCATTCATACTCCACAGGTTAAGGGCTCAGTCCCACAAAACTGCCCCCACTTTAGACATCAATCACAAGTCAGGGCCACCAGTACTGCTGACCAACTCGCTATAAAGTCTGGGGTTCTCACAACCTCCTCTGCAGGTTTGCTAGAATGAATCACAGAATTTAGATAAGAACTCACTATTATGGTTTTATTATAAAGCATATAATGCAGGAACAGTCAAATGGAAGAGATACATAGGGCAAAGTGAGGGGGGAGAGGCGAAGCAAAGGAACTTCCATACTTTTTCTAAGCTAATCACCATCCCAGCACCTTGATGTGCTTACCAACCTGGAAGATCTCCAAACCCTGTAGTTTAGGGGGCTTTATAGAGGTTTCATTCCATGGGCATGAGTGTTCTCCAGATCCTCTCCCCTCCCAGAAACTCAGGGAATGAGACTAAAGTTCCAATCAGGGATCCTGGTCTTCTGGGTGACCAGCCTTCAATCTGAAGCTATCCAGCCACAGATCATCTCATTAGCATACAAAAAGATACTCATTCTAGAAACCCCAAAGGTCTTAGAGGCTCTTGTGTCAGAAACTCAGGAATAAGGCTAAATATAACAAAAGATATTCCTATCAACCCTACCATTGAGGAAATTTCAAGGGTTTAGGAGCTCTGTGACAGGAACTGGGGATAAAGACCAAACATATATCCCTTATTATATCACAACATAACATATGTTATCTTTAGATCCACAGCATGGGTTCTCAGAACTCATTCAAACACTATCCCCCTATGCCATGGTTCACTTACATAGTCTTAAACCCATTTTCACTTTCAACTTGGCAGATTATTTTAAAAGAGTAAATGCCTTGAGAATATAAATTACTTAGTGTTTTATAGATATGTTCCATTACACTGCACCTCTTGCCCATATGCTGACACCCAAATTAGGCTAGTATTCAAAGGGCCAAACTATCTTTCTAGGTCTTACCTTGAAAAAATTACCTTCACA